>NC_056737.1:1358056800-1358356800 GCF_019279795.1 Protopterus annectens
CTTTTGACCTGATAAAATAGAGCTGAAGTCAGAACTGAAGATTCTCAAAGTGGTCTCGGTGCCGACAGTTCCGCTACTATCGGATCCAAGCTTTCTGGTTCCGAAGACTCCATAGTGATCAGAGGAGGAATCAATGAAACAAGCGTTGAATGGGATGGCTCAGATTCCTTTGGGTCCGGAGACAACATTTTAGCCATTGCCAGTTTTCAAAGCAATCTCTTCACCACCCACTCCACATCTTCATCAGATAAACTCCTGGAAGAATGAGTGGACAAAGAAGGAGATCTGCCTCTATCCAGAATAGGAGATCTCAGCGTCGGAAATATCGGCTCCAATAAGGGAGACAGACTCCTCAATACTTCTGTCTGCTCCATAGACACTCTTGGCGCTGAAGTTATTTCAGGTCTATCGGAGTCGAGGGCCCTCAGTTTCGATAACGCAATCTTTTTTGGTGGCTCCGAAATTGGAGCTGTTGTACCCGGTCTTTTGGATGATTTAGACTGGGTTGAAGAAGGGGAGGGAAATTTGTAGCTCTGAGACTTGTCTAAAGCTTCCTGAAAAGGCCCTTTCAATAAACCCCTTGCCATCAGTTTATGTCTACTCTCATGGAGTATCCTGCTACTGAACCCATGACATACGGTGCAAGGGTCCTGTAAATGGATGGCACCGAGGCAATAGATATAACTTGTGTGCCCATCCGTAAGAGACATTTTTCGTGTACATTTATTGCACTTTTTGAACACTGACTGCCAATCCTCCTTGGGTTCCTTTTCTCTATCCTTGTCTTTGGACATTATGCAACTCTGAAAAAAAAAGGCTGTATCAATAACTATACAAAGACAGTTAAACTAACTAGATTAACAGCAAACAACTATAAAGGGGGAGAAAACTTCTTTTTATATATAAAAATTAACAACAAGAAGCAGTAAAGAAGAAGAAGCCTCTAACTTAAATGGATTCTAACTTGTACACAGACAAGACAAGGAAAACACGGGGGAAACGGCCCTCTAAGTTAAACGGGCCACAAGAGCCCTCTAAGTTAAATGGAAACTCTCGCCAGGTTGGGAACGGGGTTTCTAACTAACTAGGGCGACTTAACACAGACAACACAAAAACTAACACTCTAGAAAGATAAAGGGAGTATAAAGAGAGAAAATAGACTGAAAAAACCTACACTTAGCCAATGAGCCAGCAGGAACACTTCTCGATCACTTGAGCGACAAACGAGATCTGGGGATGTGGCTCAGAGCATCATGAGATAGGGGTTAGCCTCGAGCCAGTGGAAGCTCTCTAGCTTTAGCATCGGATCCGAACCCAACCAGCAAGAATTACGGCAAGACAGGACAACATAACATTAAAGTTTTACATCGTAATAGCATGCATCCAAAACATGTGCATACTAATGTGCTAAAAGGACAGTTCTACAGATATAAGTGCTGATGCTAAAATTATGTAAGAATCATTTAAGAACCTCAAAACTGACGTTAGATGTAGAGGCTACCATGATGTGTAGGTCGAGGCTGCCTGTGATGAGGTCCTCCAACACAGGAGGGATGTTGCTAAACCTTACTTCTCTGAGAGGGTAGTGAACAGTTAAAGAAAGATCTCTGAAGCAAGAGGCTCTGACTTAAGAATGTGCATGACTTACTCTATGGCTGTTCAAACTATCTGCATTATTATTAGGAAAATCTGGCAACCACTTGTATCTGATGATAGGTATAGGTCAGTACTTGGTAATGCACCTAAGGTTTGCTATAAGAGCAACAGATCATTAAAAAAGTTGCTGTGTTATAAATCCACTAATAAGAATGTTTCTGTCTCTGATAAATGCGGTACATTTCTATGCAGAGACTGCAACACGTGCAAATATATTCATAGCAGTGATTCATATGTACATTCAGTGAGTAAGAAGAGTTATGGCTTTTGCTTTTATGCAAATTGCAGAAGTCAAAATCTAGTATATTTGTCATTCTGTGTGAAATGTGAATCTTACTATGTAGGTAAGAAAAAAAGATGTTTGAAAGAATTACAGAACATTTAAATGACATCAGGAAGAGTGATGTTTGTAATGCACTGTATAAACATGTTCTTGAGAATGACACCAGTCATACTTTTAAGTTTTTAGTTTTGGAATTACTTAACACCTGGCAATAGAAAAGGTGATCTAAGGAATAAAACAGAATGTAAAGAGATGAAATGGATTCTAGAATTACATACTGATTGCAGGAAGGAACTTAATGAAACTGTCCTTTAACACCAATTCTTACATCATGTGACTTGGTGAGGCAACTGTGTTTAAAAGATGGTTTGTTTTAATAGTTTTTAGATCTTATGAAGCACCTGTTTAGAAAGGCGTGAATGGGCCTATTTGTGTTTTAGCCTTGCTTTTATGGCTTTATTTTCCTTCTTTGAATAGAATCCATGATTATATGGAGCAACTGTCATGGTTGACTGGATGGATTTACTTCTGTTTTTACCCTCACAAAGAAGCCCACCAGGCTGAGTAGGCATGACCTGCCCTTGATAAAACCAAACTGAGTTGGGTCAAATGTCTAGAGGTTTCCCATGTCATTGATCATGTCCATAATTCTTTCTATGGTTTTGCATATGAAACTAGTGAGACATACAGGTCTATAATTTCCAGGGTCTGTAGATGGCCCATCTTTGTGAAGAGGGATGACTTTTGCTGTTGTCCATTCATGAGGAACAAAGCCTGTTTAGAGGCAACAGTTAAATAGCAACTCCTGAGGGCCTGATAGGTCATGTTTCATACTATTTATAAGGCATCCTGGGATACTGTCTGTGCCCATTGATGCAGTGCTCTTGGCCTTAGACAGAGCATTAAGAACCTGTTCCCTAGTGATAGCAGGGGAAGTTACATTTAATGATATTTCTTGAGTGAAGGTTGAGGGGACAGAGGGGTAAAGTTGGAGCTGAATTTGTTGGCAGATGGTTTGCTATATCTTCTGGATCAGTATAGGTGGCTCCATTAATAATGAGCTCTGTACACAACTGTGCAAAACCTTTGAGGTTGCGGACATAGCTAAAGAATGCCTTGTGGTCATCCTTGGCCACAAGGCCAAATTTACCCTAAATCTGGCTTTTGTAGACTTCATTTGTTCTTTAAGTTCTTTATAGGTTCATAGGTCTGTACTAGGCTAATGGCCCTGGAGCCTTTACAAGCCTAGCCATAGGATTACCCTGGCATTGTACTACCCAACATTAGTTCCCACTGCCTCTGTCGAGTAGAGCCACTGGAGTGATCCCCAGGGTGAATTTTCTGTTTTCCATCCATTCATCAAGATTTCTTTTGAAGAGGGACAGTGAGGTGTTCTGTTTGACATGTATGGAAAGTTTATTCCATAGCACGGGCAGTCTCTGGGTTATGAACCTGTCCCTCCAGCATGTTCTGTTCATTGTGGTAATGAGGTTGAGGTCTCTGGAGCATGTGGTGGGGAGGGATTGGGATTTCCTTAGATGTGGCATTTCTAACAGAGCTGGGTCAGACATGGCTTTTAAGTCAAGCAGAGATTGCCTCTAAGTAGGTGAGATGACACAGAGAATAGTTGGATTTTTTTTGAGTCTGTCCATATAGGAGAACTGTTTAACGTCTAGGATAATCTTTGTGAGGTACTTTTGTAGCCTCTCCAGTTGTTGCAGGTGTCTAGTGAGGTAAATGCCAAATGGGGCACTGTAGTCGATGATTGGTCTATTGAGGGAAGAGTAGAGGGAGACAATGATCTCTTTCTTCCTGGATGCAAAACCCTTAGTAATGAGATGCGCCACATAGAAGGACTTTCTGACCACAGTGGCAATGTGGTGGTCAGAAGAGAGGTTGCTGTCAACCTGTCTTCCCAGATATCTTATAACACCTTCTGAGTTCAGTGGACTACCATTGATGTGGTAATTCATGGGAACCGAGTTTTTCCCAAAGGGGATGACAACACATTTTTTGGCATTGAGCTTAATGCTATGGTTCTGGCACCAGTCGTTAGTCTCAGTGAAGCCTTTCTGCAGGATGTCAACATCACTTGGGGAGTTAATAATAGCTCCCAACTTGCAAGTGTCTGCAAACTTTGTCAGCCAGAGTCCATTTGTGTTAGCCTGGACTTCAGAGAAGTAGATACCAAACAGGAGAGGACTCAGGACCGAACCCTGTGGGACTTCACTCGTGATTGGTCGGCAGTCTGACTTGGAGTCCACTACATTCACACTGTGGGTTTTATCTGTGAGCCACTTTGCAACCCATCTAGTGATATAGGGGTTGATGCCTAGCTTAGGGGTTGATGCCTAGCTTAGTGAGTTTTTATATGATTCCTGAGTGGGGAATGGTATCAAAAGCCTTGGCCAGATCAAGGTAGGCTATATGAACCACCTTGCCTTCATTCACAGCTCTGGTGAGGGACTTAAAGAAGTCAACCAGGTTGAGAAGCCATGATCTACACTTCACAAAACCAAACTGTGTGGGATCCAGAGTTTGAAGATTCCCTATATCCTTGTTTATTAGGTCTATGATGATGCATTCCATAGCTTTGCATATCAAACTCTTCAGGCTAATGGGGCAATAGTTCCCAGGGTCTGTAGTCACTCCTCCTTTGTGAAGAGGGATGACTGTAGCAGTGCACCATTTGGTAGGGACAAAGCCTCAGGTGAAGGTGTGATTGAACAGGGCACACATGTACAGTGCCAGTTCACTCTGTAGTTCATGTATAACACAGCCAGGGATATTGTCAGGTCTCATAGAAGCTGTATTCTTGGCCTTGGACAGTGCTGTTTTAACCTGTGCAGAAGTAATACTGGATGCCTGGCAATCTACTGGTATTGTGATTGGTCCTTTGAGGGGGAAAGAGGTAAAGTTGGCATTGAATCTGTCGGCCAGTATATTGGCAATATCTGTTGGCTCGGTACAGGAGGTACCATACTGCAGTAGTGCAGAGCAAATCTGGGTATTGCCATGGAGATTCTTTACATAACTATAGAAGGCCTTGTGGTTGTCTTTACTACCTGCTGCAATTCTGGTTTTTATAGCTATCTTTAGAGGATTTTATGAGGGATTTCAACTTTTTGTTGAGGCTGATAAGGGAGTTATTCCACTCTAGGGACTTCACATTATTCCGCAGCAGTTTCTTCCTTCTGTTGTAGAGTTTGTTTATGGCAGGGGACCACCAGATTGGCTTCCATTTTCTGGAGGCAAGTGCCTTGGTTCTACTGGGTATGGCGAGATCCATGCATTATTTGTGTATGTGTTCGTACAGTGCACTGGTGTATGAATCGGCAGTCATGCAACTATTCTCCATTTGCATGGGTGCCGTGAAGTTAGTCACCTCTGTTTTTAGGAGCCCAAAGTTAGCTTTGGAGAAGTTTTTCATGGTGGTTACCTTTTTGAGGAGGAGGGGGGATTTCTAAGGTGATTAGTTTGTGGTCGGATCTAACCAGGGTGGAGTTGACTACTGGTGTAGAGCAACGGTTGCCCATGTTAGTAATGACAAGGTCAAGGATGTTGCTTCCTCTAGTGGGGGTAAGAACGAGCTGGTCCAAGGCATTGGAATTAATGAATTCCAGGAAACGGTCGGCAAGTATATTGGTACAGGAGTAATTTTTAAAAGTTAATGGAGGGGTAGTAGTTGAAGTCGCCCAGTATGAGAGTGTTAGGTTGGACACTAATATTTTCCAGGGTGCTTAGGAAAGTGGCATGTGAGTCTTGGGACATGGTTGAGGACCTATAGCAGGCTACAACCTGAATTGTTGTCTTACCCAATGCTAACTACACTTGAAGTATCTCTGATGTGTTATGTTAGGGTACCAGTCTGGAGGTGTACGCATCTTTTATGAATATGGAAACACCACCGCCTTTGGAGCTTCGGTCCAAGTTATGGGGACAAAAGGTGTGGAATGAGTTACAGCCTGTTAGTGCAGAGGTGCTTTCTGCTGCTTTGAACCAGGTCTCTGTTACAGCACAAATGTCGATGTTCTCCATTTTAAGTAGTGTTTCGAGTGAGTGCATTTTGAGATTTAGACTT
Source organism: Protopterus annectens (assembly GCF_019279795.1). Lineage (NCBI taxonomy): Eukaryota > Metazoa > Chordata > Ceratodontiformes > Protopteridae > Protopterus > Protopterus annectens. The sequence continues at coordinate 1,358,062,821 of NC_056737.1, forward strand.
CTAGCATTGAACAGCATGACACTCTGATTGCATTTGTTTGTAGCTGTTACGGTGGTAATTTGGTCTTTGGAACACAGACTAAGAAAGGCATTACAGGGGTGGCAAGAGCCTTGACCAGTATCCAGAAGCCCAGGGGTGACAGATGCATGCCATTTCTGGCAAAGCATCAAGGTCTGTCAATCATGTCATCCCAGGGGTCCACTTTGTAATTTCGAAATACTGAAATCCCGAATTTCAGTACTTCGAAATTACAAAGCCAAAAGCTCAAAGTTCCAAAATCAGCAGAAGCGCGGAGTTTAAAATCCCGAAGCAGGGAGATGAATTTCTATTTCCGCTGGTGCGGTGTGTGGATATATGGGTTGAATTTAGGTAAGTTTGTGTGTGTGTGTGTGTGTGTGTGTGTGTGTGTGTGTGTGTGTGTGTGTGTGTGTGTGTGAGACTGTGTGCGTGTGTGTGTGTGTGTGAGTGAGACTGTGTGTGAGTGTGTGTATGACTGTGTGTGTGAGTGTGTGTATGACTGTGTGTGTGAGTGTGTGTATGACTGTGTGTGTGTGTGTGACTGTGTGTGTGAGTGTGACTTTGTGTGTGTGTGTACGCTCGTGTGTGTGAGTTTCGTTTGTGTTTCTGTCTGTGCGATCTCCGAGTTAGAATATAGAAGTGTGTGCGTGGGGGGGGGTGCAGGGGGGCTTGCCCCCCTGCTTATCTATAGTGTAGATGTATTCATTTGATTGTGGGGGGGGGTGTTTATGTGTGTAATGTATGTGTAGCATAGTTTCGGCATTTTGAATTTTGTGGTTGTGTGTTTTTGGAATTGTGAGTTGTGCTTGGATTTTCAGCTTTGTGATTACGAAATACTGAAATTCTGGATTTCAGCATTTTGAAATTACAAAGTGGACCCCATCCCAGGCATATAGATACTGGATCCCCTTGGAATGACACCAGAAACTTAGCCAACTGTTAAAATCAATCATTTTCTGCTTGTACTGTGGTATCATTCTGGGTGATGGTATGATGCTGGTCAGGGCTAGGGTCATACCGCCTGGGCTATATAATCTGAGAGCTCCCCATATCTCTCTTCATGTAGTCCAGGGAGGCATGTTTTAGGTCATTCACACCCACATGTACAATGACAGTCATATTTGTACGTTTTGTTGAGGGACCTTAGTGTGTATGTTATGTTTTTAGTTTGTTTGTTTTGTTTGATGACGGTGCTTTTTTCTGCTGGGTGCTGCACCTCCTAATTTTTGCCATGATTTTCTTTCATCTGTAATACATCCTATTGATATTGTGATTCCACCAGGGTGGCTTGCTGTTTGAGTTAGTACTGTACTTTTTCCTGGTGGATGCAGCTGACTATGTAGCTATTAACATGCTTATAAAGAGATTCTGTGAACAGTTTCACGTAGGCAGCAATGCCCTCAGGATTTATGAGGGCTTGAAATTTTGCCGGGTTATCACTTAATAGTAGAAAGTCAGCCTTAGAGTAGTTTCTGAGTATTCCAGGATTAATGGGGGTTCCAGGTCTTAGTTTACCTCAAAGGAAACCATTTTGTGGTCTAACCTTCCCAGAGAAGACATTACATTAGGAGTTGTGCAGTACCCTCCCATATTAGTGGGGACCAGATAAGAGTATGGTTGCACACCTGGTTGGTGTCTTGACAGTGTGGTTCAGAGAGTGCGTGTTTACAAAATCCAGGAATCTCTGTGACTGTACATTTGGTGTCATATATGATTTCCAGTTAGTAGTGGGGTAATTAAAGTCGCCCATGGATATGGTATTGGGCTGGGTGGTGAGGGTTTCCAATATGTTTAAATACATGCAAGTTTCATAGGTCACATAGGGGGACCTATAGCTTGCAAGGAACAAGGAAGGGGTATGAGATTTTGCATATGGTGATTTGAACATGAAGAAGCTAAAATGCATTGTCCTGTGTGACCAGCTTTGAGGTATATTTATTTCTGATGTAGACTGAGACACCTCCACCTTTAGCCCCTGTCCATGTAGTAGCTGGTCTGATTTTGTGGAAGGCATTATAACCTTGCAATGTTGGTGTGCTCTCCACCACTTTAAACCATGTCTCTGTGACTGCACAGATGTCAGCATTCTCTAGGGTGAGGACAGCTTCTATGGAGTGGAGGGTTTTTTTGTTTAGACTCTCAGTATTGAGCAGTAACACCCTTGATTTTCTTGATTTTGATTTGCTATGTTGGCAGTACTTTCAGTTTGGCATTGCCTAAAAAAGGCACTAAGGGCAAGGACAGTGTTTTAGCTAATATTCAAAGCCTAGAGAGGAGAGGTGCTGGCCATCCCTTGCAAAGCAGTGTCGTCTGTTGACCATCTCTCTCCATGGTAACAAATATTGCATCCCTTAGATTGATGTTATTTGTTTTGTGGATGTGCAGCAAGTCCATCAGAGGATACTTTGTAGGCCAGACATAGATCATCTGCCAGCAGAAGGTAGGATACGGTGTACAAGGACAGGGATTTGAGGCAGTCCACATAGGACATGTAGTTTAGACCCCATATTTTTTTTCATGAGGAAACTCTGTGGATGCTTCAAATTTTGCATATGGCTAGCCAGGTACGTACCAAAGTGGTTGTTTTACTCAGTGGTTGGTCTGATGAGTGCAGAGTACAGAGGAACAAGGGCGTCCCTGAACCTAGATGCCCTACTTATGCTTATAAGTTGTGCAACATAGAATGACTTCCTTATCATCATAGCCCCATGATGGTCAAAGGCCAGGCTGCTGTCTACATGTGTTCCCAGATCACTGATAACTGCGTCTACACTTAGGGTTGTATCATCAATGTGGTAGTGTCCAGGAGTAGCAGTCTTCCCAAAGGATACTATTATGTATTTTTTAGCACTGAGTTTTAGACTGTGGCTCTGACAACTAGCTATCTCTGTCTGTGCCAGGCCTTCCTAGAGGGAACCATATGCAGTCAGCCACAGGGGCCTTGACATTGGCATTGACCTCAGATAAACAAATGCAAAAAAGTAGCAGCTCCAGCATTGAGCCCTAAAGGACTCTACTTGTGACTTGCCTCTTTGTGGAGGTAGACTGCCCTGCCCTAACTTCTTGGGTCCTATCTGTGAGCAAGCAGTTGACAGAAGGGACCACCCAGAAAGTAAAGAGGTAACCTGAATGCCTCATAAAGAACCTCCTCATCCACGGAAGGAGGCGGGTTGGTGGCCAGGTAACCATCTGCCTCATCATCTGTAACATTTTCCCAGTTCTGATGACCTGAGGAGGGGAATGTGGGAATCTTCCTTCACAGAGTTAAGTTTCCGGGGTAAAAGATTCTGTGGTGGAATTTATGTGCCTTCTCTTGCATGTACTCTTCCAACTAAGCTTTAGGGGAAATCATCCAAAACTCCAGATGAATCCATGAGCCCTGAAGAAGGGAGGGAGAGATCAAAAATGTCAGAATGATTTTGTCTGAGTTTGAAGAGGAGGGTTCAATGTCACAGAGGGAACACTGTAAATAGGTGGGGCAAAAAATGTGGTACGTCCGCTGCCCATGTAGATGGATAGAACATGATTCTGTTGAAAAACTCTAAGTCTAACAAAGAATATCTTGGCCCCAAAGATGCCAGTCATCACACCATCTCCACTGTAGTGGAAATGGACCAAGATGATCACAGCTGTGCACCCAAGCATCTGATGGTCTGAACTGTTCAGAGATCAAAGACAATGCCTAAACATCAAGGACCTCGACACAGAGCAAGGTTCTGACAGCAAAGCCAATATGTGGACTAAAGGAGCAGGTGTCAAGACACCTCTGAAGCAGATGTGTCAAGTATGTCAGACTCTGCAAAACTAGCACCAATGGCTTGGATCTTACTGGTGATGATGAAGGATGCAACAAAAAATAGTCTGCTATGATACCTGCAGTAACAACATTCATGCAAGGAAGGAGCAACATAGATGGAGGTCATAGGTCCAATCAAATCTGCCCTAGAAAACAGGGATGGGAGGTGGAGGTGGGTTAACACACATCGAGGTGTGAAGGCACTCGTCATCTGATCCCAATCAATGTCAGACACACTCCAAACAGACCTAAAAGAGGAGGTAGAATAGGTGTGATGGGGGACAACCCAGGAACTTTAAGAGTTCATGATCCAAAGACTTACTACTGCCTGAATTCCCCAGTGAATAATCTGGAACAACACTTGTCTTTGTGAAAGATGCTGCTGGTACCAACAAAGTACACAACTCCGAAGTTGCCAAACCTGGAGCCTTCTGCTTTAAATCCAGCTTTGAAGCTATTGGGGGGACCAAAGGAGGTTTTCACCTATTCTTCCCTTCTTCTCCCCTTATCCTTTTCACCAGACTCCCTAATGCCCACTTTATTCTGACAGGAGGGAAGCAAACCTTTCAAAAGCAATTTATTCTTGTGTATCTTTAAGGAACAAGGCTCGAAGGCCTTACTAATCTCTAGATGAAAAAATTCCTCAGTTCTAGGCATATCATGCATAAGTCAAGGGCATGCTAGGGGCACACTTTTTGAATCCTGATGCCTTGTCCATCCTAAAAAAAGTAGAAAGAAAATACTTCCAAACACCACTACAATAACCAACTAACCACACAAATAACAAGGGCTAGAAAGGCAATCAGCCAAATGCTAACAGTTATAACATTAGTAACACAGTTCTAATTCTACTTTAGAAATAACTACCACAATAAAAAGAAGTTATGTACTCACCATAACGTTCCATCTGAGTAGGTAACTTCATTTGTAAGCAACCTGTGGGTATCGGATCCGAGCCGGCAGCTTTCCAAGCTAGAGATCTGAGCTCCAAGCTCTTCCCCTTACCCATAATACCCTGTGACCTTCCAACCCTCAGATCGTGTTTGCCCATCTATATAACCTCACAACCAGAAAACAACAACCTGAAAAACCCTAACCTAAGGATTAACAAAAGACTTGATAAACCATCATAGGGTCCAGGTAATCAAAGAACCAGGTTAGGGGGAAGGAGGGAGGGTTGGTTGCTGACAAATGAAGTTATCTACTCAGATGGAACGTTATGGTGAGTACATAACTTCTTTATCTGAAGTACTTAACTTCATTTGGTCATCAACCTGTGGGACAGAGTCCCCAGCTACCAAAAACTTGGGAGGTCCTCAAGGAAGGATATTCCGGAGCACTGCAGAGCCAAAAGCCGCCCTTCCTCTGGACACTAAATCCAATTTATAGTGAGAGATAAATCCAATTTATAGTGAGAGATAAAGGTATGAGAGGATGCCCAAGTAGCCGCAGAGCAAATGTCATCCAAGGGAACTCTAGACCAGAATGCAGCAGATGTAGCCATACAGCAAGTAGAAGGAGCATTAACCCCTATAGGCTCTGGTAGGCCAGATAGTTTGTATGCGAGCAGAATACCATTAGCAATCCATCTGGCCAGAGTCACCTTCGAAACTGGCTTACCCAAGAAGGGTTTTGCAAAGGAAACAAAGAGCTGATCAGACTTGCAGAAGGCAGCTGTTCTGTGTAAATAAAAGCGTAACTTTCTATGAACATCTAACAGATGAAGTTTGTACTCCCCTTTGTTTTGATAGTTAGGGAAAAAAACTGGGAGATTAATGGACTGACTGATGTTCGCCTCGGAGGCCACTTTGGGTAGAAAAGATGGGTTAGTCCTGAGAGAGACCCTGTCCTTATGGAATACAAGATAAGGGGGCTTAACACAGAGGGCCTGAACCTCTGACACCCTCCTAGCTGAGGTAACAGCTATCAAAAAGGCAGTTTTCCAGAACAAGAATTTCAAATTAGCAGAAGCTGCAGGTTCAAAAGGTGGTCCCAGTCAGAGCCTGAAGGACCAAAGTTAGATCCCATGGAGGGGCGGAGTTCCTAATAGAAGGTCTCAAGAGAAACGTACCTTTCACAAAGGTCTTTCAAATCTTGGTGGAAGCGAGGGGATTGAGATCATCTCCAATGTGAAAATGGGAGATGGCAGCCATTTGAACCTTTACAGTAGAAGAACTGGCCACTTGCTGAAAAATATGAGATAAAAAATCGAGCACTGCTGGGATGGGAGCAGTGAAAGGGTCTAAATTCTTATGAGACGCCCAAATGGAAAACCGCTTCCATTTACTACTGTAAACCTTCCTGGTAGAAGGCTTATGCTCCGCTACCAGGATAGATCTAATTGCGGAGATACCGGGAGTCCTAGCAATTAATGGAATCTGGATCAGCCAAGCTGAGAACTTGAGATCGACCAGATTCGGGGGTTTCAATCCCGAAGGATGAGATATCAGATCCGGGATGGGATCCAAGATCCAGAGAGCAGCTATAAGATGGGACCGTAGACATGGAACCAAGCATGACGAGCCCAGAATAGGGCTATGAGGATAATCTTGTTCCCCAACCGACGAGCTTTCTGTAAGAATTTTGTCATCAACGGAAGAGGAGGATAAGCATAAAGAAGACCGGGTGGCCAAGCATGGACTAGAGTGTCTCTGGGGGCTTCCCCCGGAGGTGGGATTAGAGCAAAAAACTCGCTGCATTTTGCATTGGAAGGCTACTCAAAGAGATCGCAGCAAGGCTGACCCCACTTGCGGAAGATCTGTTTTGCTACTAAACGATTCAGAGACCACTCGTAGGGCGAGAGGATGATTTGACTCAGTTTGTCCGCTAGGATGTTGGACCGACCCAGAATGTGCGTTACCAACAGAAAATGGTTGGTGGATATCGCCCAATCCCAAACTCTCATGGCCTCTCGGCAAAAAGGTTAAGACATGGTTCCCCCGTGTATGTTGATATACCAGACCACTGACATGTTGTCTGACTCAATTGCAATAGTCCCTGGAGGGAGAAAGACGTGAAAGGCTTGCAACGCTAGAAGGACCGCCCTCATCTCCAGTACATTTATATGCAGAATGGTCTCTGTCCGAGTCCACATACCTTGCACAGTTATGCCCGCGTAATGCCCCCCCTACCCAAGGCAGGAAGCGTCCGTGGTCACCATGGCTTGGGGTTGCGGCATAACAAACGGTCGTTCTTCCCGAAGCTCTTGAGATTGGAGCCACCACATGAGGGAATTTCTGCAAACTCTGCTGATAGGAATCGGCAAGTCCAATAGGTGGTGAAGGATGGACCACTGAACTTGCAAAGTCCACTGGAGAACCCTCATGTGTAAGCGAGCTAAGGGCGTGAGATTGACTGCTGCTGCCATGGACCCTAAAAGCTCTCAGGACTAACTCCGCTGATGGGGCAAGTGACTGAAGAAGGGCTAGAACGTGTAGGGTCAAACTGCGAAGTCTGTCTGATGTCAAGAAGGCCTTGGTCTGAAGCGTGTCTATTCTGGCCCCTAAGAACTCCAAGATTTGAACTGGTTGAAGAGATGACTTCTTGAAGTTTATGGTGATCCCCAATTGGGATGCTAATAGTAGGAAGCAATCCCTGGCTAAGCAGAGTAGATGCCTGGTGGGGGCGGTAAGGAAAAACCTGTATTCCCTGAAGTCTCAGGTGGGCCGCTACAACTGCCATGACCTTGGTGAACACCCTGGGGGTTGTGGTGAGGCCGAAGGGTAGGACCCTCAACTGGTAATGACTGGCCCTTAGTCGAAAGCGGAGGAACCTCCTGGATAGTCTGTCCATAAGAATATGATAGTACGCATTCTTGAGGTCTATGGAGCACATTCAGTCCTTCACCTGCAAAAGGGGCAGGACGGACTGAAGCGGGAACATCCGGAATTTCTCCTTGACAATAAAGAGGTTCATTGTTGAAAGGTCGAGAATCGGCCTTAAGTCCCACGTCTTCTTTGGCACCAAAAACAACCTGGAGTAATTGCCTAATTCGGACTGGCCTGGGGGGACATGCTGGATGGCTCTTTTTTCTAGCAGCTTTTTTATCTCTAAAGCTGCAGCCTCCCTCTGACTGGGTGGTACATCGGGGAGGTGCCTCGACTGAGGAGGTTGGTTTATGAAAGGGATTGAGTAAGCTCTGGATATTATTAGAAGCACCCAGCGATCTGTTGTGATGGACTCCCACTGAGCCAGGTGCTTCGAAAAGCACCCCCTGACTGCCTCCAGAGAGGAACAGTCAGGCAAAACCCCTTAGGGCTGCTGCATGGGTTGGTCAGAAAAAGGTTCCCGAGACCCAAAATTTTTCGCCCCCCCCCCCCCTGCCTCTGGGCCGGCATCCACCTTGTCCCCCTCTGCCTCTGAAGGATGAAGGGTCCAGAGCATAACGGGACTGCTGAGACTTCCGGAACCACATCTTCTTTTGTCCTCTCTGGTTCCTGGAAAAGGACCTTTGAGGAGCCGAGAAGCGGATTCCGACGGCAGATGTCTTCCCATCTTTCTCGCTCTGAACCAATGTGTCACGGACAGTCTTCCCGAACAGGGTAGAACCTAAGGGTGCTTTCATGAAGGACGCCTTGAAAGATTCCGAAAAGTCACAAAGCCAGAGCCAGGCGTGACGCCTTAAGGCGATGCCGGACCTGCTGGCTCTAGCGGCCCCTTCCGTGGCATGGGAAAGTAGCTGCATAGACATGCTTGATACAGATTTCAGAGTGGCCATGCGAGCTGAGAAGGTCCGTTTGTCCTTGGCTGACATGGACTCAGGGGGAGACTCGGCGTATTCTTAATCAGATCCTGCTGAAGTCTAATTACATGGGCCAAATAATTCAGCACCCTTATGGAAAAGGTAGCTGAAGCAAACTTCCGCTTCCCGATGCGATCCATCGCCTGAGACTCCTTATCAGGGGGTTGGACCAAGGAAGTATCCTGAGCAAGTTCCTTCTTGGTGGCTGCCGCCACCACCATGTCATCTACCGGGGAACCCTTACTCCAAGCCGTCCTATCCACGGGGGGACTAAGAATCCTATCTGGCCTCCTGAGGATTGGCTGTACAGTGTCCAGGTCCTTCCACGCCCTGGTAGTGATAAGGTCAACCAGGGGTTCGGCCGGAGGGGACACGCAAGAGGTAGATGGGCTTGCGTACGCCTCCAGGAATACAGACTCGTCCTAAGAAGGTTTTTGAACTGACCACCCCCCCTTTTGGCGAAGCATTTCCATAATGTCTCCAAAGGAGACGTCTTCGGGGGGTGACCTAGGGGAACCTTCCCCTTCCTCCAAATCGGTGTCCTCTGTGAGGGACTCAGGGGAGTCCAAGTGCCTCCTCTTACACTTACGTTTGTGAGGGACCTCCTCGGTGGGGCTGTCCGAGGATAGTTCACCAACAGGGTCATGCTCCACCAGTGGAACAGGCTGGGACGTCAACGCAGGCTGTCCCTGGGACTGGACGATGGAAGACAAGCCTAGCTGCAAGGGAGTGGGGGCGGATCCCAAAGAAAGAGTAGGGGGTCTCTAACCTCTCGAGAGAACCCTCTCCACCATGTCGAAAGCAGAGGGTGAACCAATCTCTCTGGGATCCGTGGTTAACACCCTCGGATCCGGAGCGGGGATTGGCGTCGGAGGCGAACCACTCGGACCCAAGAGGGAAGTGTGCTCCGACCGAAACGGAGCCAAAGACACACTCGCCCCCTCAGATCTGAAGCACTGCTCTCGGCCCAGAGAGCTCAGATCCGAAAACGGATCCGACAAACTCGAAGGCATGGCCAGTGTCGAAGTAGCAATAACCATCGGCGCCGACTCCCTGACTGCGAGACTCCTCAGATCCGAAACCCGATAGTGGATCGGAGAAGGAGCTATCGGCGCAAAAAAAGGGGCTGAACCTAACACTCCCATCTGCAGTTAGGTTTGGAGAAAGCGACGCATCATCTGGTCCATATCAGCGGAGAGGCTGCGGGTTGACCTTGAAGAGGCCGCTGAAGCTGGCCGGGAGGGCCGCTGCGATGACCTCGAAAATGGCCGGGCCTCCTCCTCCAGCTCCGGGGAGAAGCCTGGAGAACGGAGCCGAGGGGAGGAAGAACCGGAGACCTCCTGGGGCAACAAGAGCACTTTGGTAGGCGGGGGCCAAGGGGTCTGACTCTGCCCGCGGCTTGTGGCTTCTGTGCCTCTCTCTCTCTCTCGCTTTCCTCTCTCTCACCTTTTTCAGATTCCCTCTCTCCCTGGGAAGAGGTGGGAGGTTGAGTCACAGCCAGGGGAGGGGGAAAGCAGGCTGAGCAGCCGCAGCCGTAGCCACAGAGGGAGAGGCAGAAGTAGCTGACTCCGTGGGTAGGAGACCTGCCAGAATCAACTTATTCCTCCTATTCCTCAGGGCGCGGAGTTAAAGGCTGCGCAAATCTGGCAGCCTGAGGTCAGATGAGGTACCCCCAGGCAGAAGATGCACTGAGTGTGGCCATCCGCTGGGGATAGCTTATGGCCCACACTCAGTGCACTTAGAAAAGATGGCCTTTGGGGCCTCGGCCATGATTTCTAGATAATAGACACACACCCATACAAACACCCAAGGGAAAAGAGGGGGCTACTAGGAGTTGAACTACGAGGGAACGGGGGAGTAAAGCTAAGGGATTTCAACTATTAATCTAAACTAACCACACACACAAACTATTAAAGAGATTTTTAAGCAAAAATACACTCACAAATTGCCTGAAAACGCTAGGAGCTCAAAAACTCGTGCTTGACCAAGCCACGGCAAACGAGATCTGGGGATTGGAAGGAGGTCACAGGGTGTTATGGGTAAGGGGGAGGAGCTTGGAGCTCAGATCTCTAGCTTGGAAAGCTGCTGGCTTGTATCCGGGTCGGATCCAATACCCACAGGTTGATGACCAAATGAAGTTAACTACTTCAGATCAATGATGATCAAAAAAGGAAACCAGCCAACTATCATCAACTGTAATATCTATTTTAAACTTGGAATGAGCCAATTTACAGTGGAGGCCCAGGGAGAAACGCTCCAGACACATGTCTGTGTAATGTGGGAGGAAACCGAAGCACCCAAAGGAAGCTCACACAAGCGCAGGGAGGACATGCAGACTCCATAGAAGGCACCCGAGCCAAGAATCGAATCAGAGAACTGTGCCTTCTAGAAAAGACAATATTTCTAATCTATTTTAGAAAGAGCTAATATACATGGACTAGGCTCATGTACCTAGCTGGGAAAAACAGAAGGGAAGTCGTCATTCATATACACACAAAAAGAGATATGCATGTCGCTTAATTCACTGTTAAGGATCAAACATAAGCTGATCAAGCATAGATGCTCAAAACAGAAATAACCAAAAAAACAATTTTTTTTTGCAGGAAGGCAAGACCTCCCTCTGCTAGAACCCCCTGCTAATTATATATACCAAGCCTGACATTGCACTACAGTGTGGAAAGGGCAAATTTCCAGATCCCTCTGTATTGCAATCTCACACAGAAAAAAGTATGTGCATCAGCTGATTTTTGATCACGGATTCCAGCTTTTTTTTTTTTTTTGACAAAACTAACATTTGACCACACACAAGCAATCCAAATACCTATATCAAATTATTATACATATCTATATATATCAATACAGACATACATGCACGTACACAGTCTGACAATGTAAGAGAGGAGGTTAAGGAAAGGAGAAAAAAAATGACACAAAGTCAGAGAGGAATCAGAAAAAACAATTTGAACTTTAACTTAGCTGAGCTCTGGAAGTTTATGTCTAGTCGCTTAGACTACAAAGGAAATAGGAGAGCTACAGGGTGGACAGGTGCATCATGGCAGGACAGAATGGAGTTTGAGATCTGGAGAAGATGATGAAGTTGCTGGTCAGATCTGCAAGATGATGTATACAGCCATCAGTCAAGTTGGATGGAGGGGATAACCTAAGATGCCACCATTTTCAGGAAGGGAAAAACCAACCAGTACTGGTTTCACCTTTTACCGTTCATTAAACAAAATGGGCAGGGATGGAAGACAAATGCATCAAATCTATGGATCAGCAAATGCTAATATCATATGGTTGCCCCTCTTGAGAAAGGTTTTTTTTTTTTTTTTTTTTTAAGATCCAATTGACAATTTAAAGTTTCAATATATACATTATATATATACATATATATATTATATACATATATGTGTGCATGTCTAGATATATATATATATATATATATATATATATATATATATATATACATATATATATATATATATATACATATAGTCAAATAATTGCTTTATAGTAGCAGTATTTTTTATAACTATCACAAAACTGAGGAGTGCACCTCAATATACATATATAAGCATGCAGGCATGTTACAGGAATAACCAAAGTGCCAAATTTTGCATCTGAATTGCTTATGATGGGTTCAAAAATCATTAACAAATGTTTTATAAGACTATACGTCTGACTTGTTATGTCTTCTCATAATCCTATGAGAAAACTAAGATCATATTCTTCAGTAAAACATTCTAATGAAGTACCTAGTAAGCTCCCGCAGTCTGTTTACTTCTGCGTCACGCTGTCGTAATGTTATACCCAAAATATGGTTTTCCTTTTCTGTGGCTTCTAACCTAAGCTGGAAGCCCTTCAGTTTGACTAAGGAGTCATCCAATTCTAAACAAAACAAATGGAAAAGAATCAGATTTCATTTACGTACTGTTTGAAAAAAATATTGCCGCTAACAAGGCACAACTTTGATCTACTAACCTGCCTTAACTTTTGATATATCTATTTCCCATCTCTGCTTGTTTTGAAGCATGTCTTGTTCCTTCTCTTGGATAAGGTTTAAAAGGTGTTTATTTTCTTCTTTCTGTTCACTGATCAGACTAAGGAGTTCTCCATTCTTTTCTTGTAGCAACTCAATATTCTTCTGAGACTCTGTCAGCTGGGTCTGCAGCGTCATATTCATAGACTGTACAGACAGCACTGTAATGAAAGAAGGTTGAAAAAAGTCTCTATTTAAAATGGTGATACAGGACTGCATTAACTTTTAACACTTCCTGACCTGTCATGTCACTAAGCACACAACAGGGTACTGTATTTTGTGACACACCTGTATCAACTAACTGTACAGACAGATTTCAGACAAGAGGAAATAAGACAGAAACTACAGTCCTGTAAATAAGCTTAACCATAAAGTACAGTTGTGTACAATCTTACCATAACAGTAGATGTCCTTCCCTTCACTGTTGCAGTATTCATTACATTAGGGATTCCCTGCCTAGGGCAGCCCAACATTTGCAGTATATGAAAGCCTTATGTTGCTTTAAGGTACATCGTCATCACTTGTATGCTCCTCGACTTTGAACAGCTCCTGACAGGGAAGAGAGGAATGAAAAGGGAGCCCTGAATTTAAGGAAAACTGCTGGATCCATCAGTGAAGTTCCTTCTTGAGACAAGGTAGGAAGTACAGTTTTGTACCTACCATAAATGTAGATGTCCGATAGATATGCAACTGCAGTCCTGACATATGGGTTGTCCTGCCTCAGGCAGCCCCTCGGTCGGCCGGATTCCAAAGTCTGGGTCCGGCGTCGGCTGATGTCGCCTCTTCCCCGACGTCAGAGCGGCTGTGGCATAAAAGCATCAGGCGACGCCATCTTCTTCAGTGTTTCTTGCCCCAGATGCCAGGTGCCCTCCAAGGAAGGCTAAATTTAGAGAATGGATAAAATTCCAGACATGCACAATAGTAATAAACAGATGCACCATAAAAGCTATCCCCAGCTAAGTTGGAAAAGGGGTAGTGGACCCAAAAAAGTAAATTACAGAGGGGTAGGAGGGAGGGTAAACCTGACTGCAGTTGCATATCTATCGGACATCTACATTTATGGTAGGTACAAAACTGTACTATGTCCTTCAAGAATGCAACTGCAGTCCTGACATATGGTTGAATACCATAGCCAAGCTGGGGGTGGTAGGATCTAAGAAAAAGATGGTGTAGCTAAAATGCCCTGCAGGACTGCCGAAGCAAAGCCTGCTCGGGATCTGGAGTATAAAGGCAGGTTGTAGTGTTTGGAAAGTGTATGCACGGAGCTCCATGTAGCAGCTTCTAGAATGTCCTTTGTAGCCACCCCTCTTAGAAAGGCTGTGGAGGTGGCTATAGCTCTGGTGGAGTGTGGCCTGATATCGGCTGGCACACCTTTTCCATGGAAGGACTAACAGAATCTGATGCAGTGTCCAATCCATTTTGAAATTGTTTGTTTGGAAATTGCCTTTCCTTGCACTCCAGCAGCGTAAGCTACAAATAGTTGGTCAGACTTTCTGTTGGCCTTTGTTCTGTCCAAGTAGTAGCGTAATTGTCTGTGTATGTCCAAAGTGTGCAGCAGCTTTTCCCCTTTATTTTGAGGATTGGGAAAGAAAGTAGGCAGGTGAATTGCTTGATTTAGAGACACCCTGGATATCACTTTTGGCATAAATGAAGGATTGGTTCTTAAAGAAACTCTGTCCTGATGAAAAATGAGGAATGGAGGTACTGCCATGAGGGCTTGTATCCCCGAGACTCTTCTTGCTGAGGTAACTGCCAACAGGAAAACTGTTTTCCAGGAGAGAAATTGCATTTCTGAAGATGCTGCTGGCTCAAAAGGAGGAAGAGTTAATTTTTCCAAGACGAAATTGTGGTCCCATGCAGGCACTGGTGGTTTCCTAGGAGGTTTGATATTCTTTATCCCTCTTAGAAACTCTCTTAGCAAAGGATGTGAAAACGGAGGTGGATTGCAGTTGTATTTTGCTGAAGCGTGTATTTTTATGGAAGAATATGAAAGGCCACTATGAAGCATTTCTGCCAAGTATTCTAGTATCTGTGGCATGCTTATTACTGATGCATCCTGACCCTTGTTGGCATTCCAGGTTATGAATCTCTTCCATTTGGCTGAATAAGTTTTTCTGGTGGAAGGTCTGCGAGCTTCCAGTAAGATCTCTTGAACTTTTTTGGAGAGAGAGATATGGGTGGAAGTCATGGGACCCTCCAAGCTGTCAGCTGCAAAGTTTGCAGGTTGGGATGAACCGTCCTGTATTTGTGCTGAGTTAGAAGCAGAGGCCATTGAGGCAGGGGCCACGGCTTGGTGCGAGATATGCTCCTTAGTAATGGATACCAGTGCTGCCTTGGCCGGTCTGGAGCTATCAAAATACCTGTCGGTTGTTCTGCTTTGATCTTCAGTAACACCTTGGTCATTAATGGTAGAGGTGGGAATGCATAGATTGTCAGAGAATTCCAGCTGAAGGAGAGAGCATCCATTCTCCAGGCTTGAGGATGGTGTGTCCTCGAATTGAACTTCTTCAGATGATGATTGCGATGAGAGGCAAAGAGATCTATGTCCGGCCTTCCCCATGCATGAGTTACTTGTGAAAAAATGTCTGGATGCAGCATCCATTCGTGCGGGTCCAAAATGTTTCTGCTTAGGCTGTCTGCCAGAACATTGTCCTTGCCTGGAACAAACTGGGATTGCAACTGTAAGTTCAGTTTCAGGGCCTTTTCCCAAAGAGTCATTGTTAGTCTGCAGAGGGGGTAAGAATGAGTGCCTCCCTGTTGGTTTATGTACCACATGACAGTGGTGTTGTCTGTCTTTATTAGCAGATGACCTTGCTGAAGAAATTTTTCGAAGGCCTCGATTGCATGAATCACTGCCAACATCTCTTTTAGATTTATGGGCAGATGCATTTCCCGGGGAGCCCATTGCCCTTGCATGCATCTGCCCTCCATGTGCGCCCCCCATCCATGATCTAAGGCGTCTGTTGCAATGGTTTGACTTGCTTGAGGTTTGTTGAAAGACATGCTTTTGTTTAATTGACTTGCTTGTGCCCACCACAAAAATTCCTTTTGAAGACATGGAATGAGTGGTATAATTTCTTCTAAGTTGTGGCCATAAACTTTTTAGGTACCATTGTAGTTTTCTCATGTGTAGTCTTGCCAGTGGAATCAGAAGAATGCAAGATGCCATGAAACCCAGGGCCTGCAGGATTTTCCTTGCAGTCATCTGGGTGAGCTTTGCTAGGCTTTTGAAGTAATCTGGTAATTGTTCTCGTTTTTCTTCTGTGAGGAAAGCCATTTGTGAGTGTGTCCAGTTTGGCTCCTAGAAAAATTATTTGTTGGGATGGCAGTAGTCTTGATTTTTGAATATTGACTGTGTATCCCAAAGCCTGTAGTAAGTGTATGACATAGTCCAAGTTTCTTATCAAGGCTTGTTTGCTGTCCGCTTGTATAAGGCAGTCATCCAGGTAAGGGTATATTTGTATCCCCTGGAGTCTGCAATGTGCAATTACTGATGCCAGGCATTTTGTGAATACTCTGGGCGCAGTAGATAAGCCAAACGGCAATGCTGAGAATTGATAATGCTCTGACCCTGCAAGAAATCTGAGGTATCTTCTGCAACTGTGTCTGATTGGGACATGCAGGTATGCCTCCTTGAGGTCCAGAGCAACCAGCCAAGACCCCTTGCCCAGCATGGGAAGAAGCTGCTGTAACGTCAGCATTTTGAATTTTGGCACAATGAGAAAAGCGTTTAGGGCGGACAAGTCCAGTATAGGCCTCCATTGCTTTTCTTTTCTTGGAACAAGGAACAGTCTTGAGTAGAATCCCTGACCTTGCTCCTGAGGAGGAACCTTTTCTATTGCTTTGATCTGTAACAGGTTTGAAACTTGTATGAGTGCCTCTGCCCTTTGATTTTGTGGCAGGTTTGGCATGCCTTGTCCTGTTGGTAAGGTATGGAAGTGGAACCTGTAACCCTTGTCTATTATGCCCAGAATCCATTTGTCCTTTGCTAAAACGTGCCAATTCTTTGAAAATAAGGATAATTTTCCGCCTAAAGGTGTTTCTCTTTGAGCCTTGGTCGGCGGTGTCAAAGTCAAGTCATTGTGATTGTCCCTGTGGAGCAGTAGAAGTCCCTGCGCCACTTCTCTGATTAGTTGGTTGCCATTGGCGGCCCCTGTAGGAGCCTCGGTATTGCCCTCTACCTCGAGCACGCCTGTTTTCTCCCCTTTGGAACTTATCAGTGTCTGGAAAGGACCAATTTTTTGAAGGCCAATTCCGGCTGAACCTCGGTGGCTGAACCTGGAGGAAATCTTTGACTGTTTGTACTGATTTGGCCTTTTCCTCAATAGATTTCAACACATCCTGTGCATTAGCACCAAATAGCTTCTGTTTTTCCAGAGGTGCATCTAGGAGCTTTACTTTAACATGATCTGGCAATGCCTGTTCTTTCAACCAAGCATGTCTACGTATGAAGGCCCCTGTCATAGCTGCCCTACATGAAGCTTCCAATGCATCATAACCACACTGAAGAAAATGATTGCTAACCTGCTGAGTATTATGAACCAAATCCTGCAAGGCCTTTCTATCTAAAGGCTCAGGAGAAGCTAACTTTTTCTGCAAATCATCCATCAAGAAATCCTGATACTGAAACATATGAAAAAGAGAGTTAAGTGCCCGCATGGCAAGGGTGGTTGAGGTATAAACTTTTTTGCCCCATCTCTCCAAGGACCTAGATTCCCTGTCTGCGGGCAAAGGGTTTTTGGCCGTGGAGGTGGCCACTCCTTTGGGCCCCTGAGAAATAGTTTCTAGATCCACAGAGTGGGCCTTAAAAAGGTGCTTATGAGTTGCAGGAACCCTGTAATATCTGTCTGGCTTGACAGGAGCAGGAGGGAGAGAATCAGGGGAAGCACTGGAGTCTGAATACACATCATCCAATACATCTAACACTGGTGGAATGGCTAAAGGCCTGTGCTGGGGTAACTTAAGGAAAGTACGTAGCCTTTTCCTGGAGTCAGAAATCCTGGCCCTGCCACTGAAAATGCTCTCGAGTGGGAATTTCCCGAAAGAAATATCCTCTGGAGGAGAGGCAGAGGGAATGGATTCATCAGCATCAGAATCCTCGTAGGCCTGGAAGGATTCTTCCTGGGAATCAGAATGGTCTGAGTCCCCAGAGGCTTCATCTGAGGAAAGGGTATCTGTCTGCTCAACCCTAGGCCTTTTATCTGCAGGCGGCGGAGAACCTCTGTCTGGGTATGCCTGAGAGCCTCTGATTAAAGAAATTAGATCTGCAGCTAAAGTCATGATCTGTTTATCAGAAGTGGAACCCTGGGAAAAGGATTTAGGAGGGTGAGCCTTAGCCTGGATGGCAGCCTTAGCACGTGTGTAGGCCTTGATGGACATAGGGACCGGAGGCCTAGCTGCCCCACGTGCTGGAGTAACTTTATCCACCGGTATGGTGTCAGGTTGGGCTTCGGTTTCAGGAGGAAAATCAACAACCGGCACCGGGGTAACCTCCGGGACCGAAGTGTGCGGTAAAGCGGTGTCGTTGGACTGGAGCGGTTGAATTACCGCCTCCGAGAGACCGATGCATTCGCGGTAGGCTTTGCCGTGTCGTTGGTGGAAAACGCGGGCCGAGAATGTCGGTCCCGGTCCTTCCGTTTTTTGGAAATATGTGTTGTCGGTTGTTCCGACGGCATGATATAGGAGAAATTTTCCCCAAAAAAGTCTTCAGCAAATTCTGCCCGGCGCCTGAGAGTGCGCTTATTGAAGCAAGCACAGGCAGCACAGGCTGAGACGTCGTGGTCTGGGCCCAGGCAGGGAAGGCAGTAAGAATGGAAGTCCTTATGAGGTATTTGTTTACCACAAGACAAACAATTATTAACTTTTGCAGTTTTATCTGACATCGGCTGAGGCAAGAAAAGGTTCCCCAACGGGATACTTAGCTTTTTGATGACTTCGGTAACTGAAAACACAGGAGCTGGCCGACCGGCACTTGCAAACTGCTTCTGCTTCGGGCACTGCGCAGCAAGAAAGACTGAAGAAGATGGCATAGCCTGATGCTTTTATGCCCCAGCCACTCTGACGTCGGGGAAGAGGCGACATCAGCCGACGCCGGACCCAGACTTTGGAATCCGGCCGACTGAGGGGCTGCCTGAGGCAGGACAACCCATATGTCAGGACTGCAGTTGCATTCTTGAAGGACATCAGGGACTACAGTCTCTAGGGGATGAGCATACTGAAACCAAACTGACTTCAGGAACCACAGAAACTTCCTCATGTGAAGTTTGGCCAGAAGGAGCTCAGGGATGATGGATACCATGAAACCCAGAGCTCTTAGAAACTCCCTGGCTGTAATGGAAGCCAAAGGAAGAAGAGCTTGAAAGAAGGAGATGATGGGGTCAAGGCCTTGGGAGGAGGCAGAGATGCCAGCACAGGAACCATCTGATTCCTGCAACCCAGAAAAAACATGGTCCTGAGAAGGAGTCAGAGAAGACATTTTGAAGTTTATTGTAAATCCCAGGCTCTGAAGAAGAGGGATGGCAAAATGGAGATTTTGCAAAAGGATCTCTGGAGAGAATGCCTGAAACAGCAGGTTGTCCAAGTAGGGAAATACCTGGATCCCCAAAGCCTGCAAAAAGCAATCACAGTTCCGAGGCACTTGGTGAATACCCTTGGGGCTGTAGAAAGGCCAAGGGGCAAAGCAGAGAACTGAAAATGCCAGGAAGCAAAAGAGAACAAAATCTTCCAGAAAAGGTGATGGATCGGAATATGGAGATAAGCATCCTTGAGATCCAGACACACCATACAAGCCTGAGGAAGGAAAAGAGGGAAGGGACAACATTCAAAAAGTTGGCACCTTCAGAAAAGTATTTAGATGAGAGAGGTCTAGAATTGGTCTCAAAGTACCCTCCTTTCTGGGTACCAGAAACATCCTGGAGTAAAATCGCCTCCCCCCTTTTGGGACACAGGCACATCTTGAATATTATCCAGAGTCAACAGGTCTAGAAGCACCTCTGGGGAAAAAGGGAAGTTGTTCCTGGGAGGGCTGAAGAATACCCATAGAAGGGGGAAGTATTTACCCTCCAAGAAATACCCCTGCCAAATCATGGACAGAACCCAAGAATCCTGAATAATCTGTAGCCAAACAGGAACAGAGAGAGAGAGGTGAAAAGAAAGAGGAAAGTGGTTGGGAAGAATAGGATACTCATACAGCACTACAGCACCTGGTTTATCTGGAAAGGAAGACTTTTGAGGCACTGAGGTCTGAGGAGCCTGCTTGTCACCCTTTTTCCCCTTTGGAGTAAGTCGAGATTGCCTGTGAACAAAAGCTGGCTTATTGGGGTAGTTTCTCTGAAATTTAGGAACAGGAGAAACAAACACGTTTGAGTTCCTGCAAGCCTTTCCCTTATCCTGAAGGGACTTAAGCAAATCAGCAGCAGCTTCACCAAACCCATGTTTATAATAAAGAGGGGCATCCATCAACTTAGCCTTAATATCATCAGGCAAAGGTTGAACCTGAAGCCAAGAATACCTCAGCACAGATCCAAAAGCAGCAGACCTAGAAGGAGCCCAAACACCCTAGCCCAAAAGTTCCTGGAATTCATAAACTCAAATGCCATGGAACAACTAGTCACCATCCCCACAAGAGGAGAAAACATACTTGATCTCATCATCACGAACATGGGAGCACAATGTTCAACACCGGAAGTATACCCCTCACTGGTGAGATCAGATCACAAACTAATCTCGCTGGAGGTCCTCATCCCACCCCCACCTGAAATAAAAAAGACCACAGTAAAGAACTCACACTTCTAAAGACTAGTGTGGTCTCCTTTAAGGCCCCGAGGGCGGAAAACAGTACTCAAGCTGAATCACTTACAAATGCCTTCTACCAGCACCTGCAGGACTGCATGGATAAGGCAATCCCAAGCAAAACAAAGACTCTTTGTACCAAAGGCAAGCGTCCAGTCTGGTGGACCCCAGCCATAAACAAACTCTACAACAAAAGGAGGAAGCTAGTACAAGATAGAGCAAAATCCTTAAAAGGTAAGACACCCTTGATCACTATAAGTAAAACACTAAGAGGTCTCATAAAATCATCCAAAGCAAATTTTGAGAGAAAAATAGCTAAAGACTCAAAAGACAATCATAAGGCCTTCTTTAGCTATGTGAAACCTGGGAGGAACCTCCCAGATATGCTCAGAACTAGTTCAAAATGATGTGAAGATTACTGATCCTACAGACATTGCCAACATACTGGCTGACAGGTTCAGTGCAAACCCCCAAACATCTCAAAACACAGCATCCATGGGACCTGAATTAAACCCACAGCTAGGACAGCTGTTTAATCATAGTCTTACCTCTGGATATTCCAGGAGTGGCGCACTGCAACTGTGGTCCCACTTCACAAAGGCGGTGCCTCCACCGACCCTGGAAATTACCGCCCATTAGCTTGACAAGCCTTATCTGCAAAGCCATGGAGAGGATCATAATGGACCCTCATAAATAAAGACATAGGGAATTTGCAGACTTTGGATCCATCCCAGTTTGGCTTTGTCAAGGCAGATCATGCCTTCTAAACTTGGTTGACTTTTGAAACAGTCACCAAAGCCATTGATGAGGAAAGGCAGTCCATACAGCCTACCTCGATCTGGCGAAGGCCTTGATACAATACCCCACTCGGGTATCATTGAAAAACTCATCAGCTTAAATGTTAACCCATACATCACAAGATGGGTTGCAAACTGGCTGAGTGACAGAACCCACAGGGTCAGAGTTGCTGGCGCCATGTCAGACTCAAAGCCTGTCACAAGTGGTGTACCACAGGGCTCAGTCCTGGGCCCACTCTTGTTTGGCATCTACTTTTCAAGCAAACACAGGAGGGTTATGGCTGACAAAGTTTGCAGATGACTGCAAACTGACATCTGACACAGATATCCTTCAGAAGGGTCTCACAGAAGCGGATAACTGGTGCCAGAGCCATGGCCTAAAGTTAAATGCCAAAAATGCATAGTCATACCCTTGGGAAAACAAGGTTACCCCTAGCTACCAAATAGGTGGCAATCCACTGAGCATAGAAGAAGTTATCAGGGACCTGGGGACCCAGGTTGATAGTAGTCTGTCATTCGACACCCATGTAGCTAAAGTAGTTAGGAAGACCTTCTACATTGCCCACCTTATCATGAAGGGATTCTCATCTAGATCAAGGGAGGTCATAGTCTCCTATACTCATCACTCATCAGACCAATGATTGAGTACAATGCCCCATTCGAATGTATCTGACCCGACACTTGCAGCAGCTGGAGAGGCCACAAAGTTCCTCACCAAAGGATAAAGGGTCTCAAACATCTGTCCTATGCTGCCCGACTGAAAGAACTCCAGCTCTATTCAGTCTGTGACCTTTGCCTAACATACAAGGCCATGTCAAACCCAGATTTGATGAATATGCTTCACCTCAAAATCTAGATCCTCAGAGCCACAAGGGCGGAGACTTAAACCTGCTGGAGGGATAGATTCATCACCCAAAGACTCCCTATGCTGTGGAATAAAATCCCGGTATATGTGAGGCAGAGCACCTCGCTGGCCTTGTTCAAGAGAAATCTTGACCAATGGATGGGAGATCGCAGATATACCCCAGGGATTACCTCAGTGTCACTGCTCAACAGAGGCACAGCAAAATAATGGGTATAGTTCCCCATACTAAAAGGCTTGTAAATGCCCTCGGGCAGATAGCCTAGTATGAACCTATGAACCTATGAACCTAATTACACTTGATGGAATGACGAGCCACCTGAAAAGAAGTCCCTAACAGGGAAAGAGCAGGAGTTTTACCCAGAGAGTCTTGAAGATCAGATATAACCTGACAAGCCTGGGATAGGAGAGCCAACACATACCTGGACATATGGGTCTGATAATTAATATCCCTAAAAGCCAAGGCAGCCGAGGTGTAAACCTTCTTACCTAGCCTTTCTATGCTTCTGCTATTTTTATGAGGGGGCAGTAATTTGTATGAAGGAAGTAATTGAAAGGGCTTGTCAGAGGCTAAAGACACTACTGAGGGGTCAGCAGCAGGATATTTCTACAAAAAGTTACAGTCCTCAGGCACCCTATAAAGCCTATAAGGTTTCTTGGGAGAAGGGGGCTGACAGTCTGGAGCATTAGAGGCATTAGAAATTGCAACCAGCAAAGCAGCCAAAACAGGAGGAACAGCAGAAGGTTTAGGAGATTCCATCTGCAGCAACTCCTAGTACCTCTTATGAATCTTAGAGACCTGAGCACAATCCCATTTAAAGAACTCCATCAATCTGGAGACTTGTGTCCCTAAAAGAAATTTCTTCAAAGGGAGTATCAGGACTGGCAATATTTCTCCTCCTCAGATCCACAGTCAAAAGGAGAAGGAATCTGAGAAGAGTAAGCAAGGGATTACTCATCCAAATCCAACTTTTCCTTAGAGAAATCCTGTTCCCTGGGTCTTTTAAGGGGAGTAGCGGACCAAGAGGGAGCAGGAAAGGACAGTTGTGTACACTTACCATAAATGTATATGTTTGAGTGTATTCACTGTTGCAGTCATTACATTTGGGTTATCTGCCTGCAGGTAGCCCTGAGCCGGCCTGAATATCAGAATCTTGGGATTTCTGCATCGGATGCTGTTGCTTCTTCCATGACGTCAGGGGTATAAAACATGCAGCCGATGCCATTACATCAGTTTTTCTTGCCCCAGATGTCAGCTACCCCCAAAATAGGAAGCAATTATATGGTGTGGAACATCCCCAGCAAAAAGCAAATACACATTGTATAAGATATGCCAAACCAAAAAGGATAGGTGAAAGCAACGATAGTCAGGGGGCTGGAGGGAGGGTAACCAGGACTTCAACAGTGAATACACTCGAACATCTACATTTATGGCAAGTGTACACAACTGTACCATGTTCTTCGTGTTTCACTGTTGCAGTCATCACATTTGGGTTGATTCCCAAAGCTAAGGAAGGGTGGAGGAAGATTAAGGAGCATTAGGGTTGGCAATCAGGCCCTGTAAGACTGCCGTGGCAAATCCAGCTCTGGATTTAGAAAAGATAGGCAAGTGGTAATACTTGGTGAAAGTGTGTACAGAGCTCCAGGTTGCAGCTTCCAGGATGTCCCTGGTAGGGACTCCTCTGAGAAATGCAGCTGAGGTAGATATAGCCCTAGGGAAATGTGTTCTTATCCCCTGTGGGGTAGGTTTTCCATGGTGCTTGTAGCAGAAATGGATGCAATGTGCTATCCATTTGGAAGTGGTTTGCTTTGAAATGGCCTTCCCCCCTCTGCCCCTGCAGCAAAGCTGACTAGCAACTGGTCAGATTTTCTGAGAGGCTTAGTCCTGTCCAAATAGAATCTAAGCTGTCTGTGCATGACCAGAGAATGCAGTATCCTTTCCCCTTTATTCTGAGGATTAGGGAAGAAGGTAGGCAAATGAATGGACTGGTTAAAGCCACACTAGACACCACCTTGGGCATAAAAGATGGGTTAGTCCTGAGGGAAACCCTGTCCGCATGGAAGATAATGAAAGGTTCCACTGCCATAAGGGCCTGCAGTTCAGACACTCTTCTAGCTGAAGTGATGGCTAGAAGTAAATCTGTTTTCCAGGAGAGGAATTTTAACTCTGCTGTAGCAGCCGGTTCAAAGGGGGGAAGTGTAAGTTTTTCCAATGCGAAGTTAAGGTCCTAGGCTGGAGTGGGAGCTCTCCTGGGGGGTCTTAAATTTTGGGTCCCTCTAAGGAACTGTTTTACCAGAGGATGAGAGAAGAGGGGTGGCTCAGTATTATAATGAGTTGAGATGGCAGAGGCATGAATCTTAACTGAAGAGAAGAATAGGCCCTTGTGGAGCATTTCTGTTAAGTAATCTAGTATATGAAGTAAGCTGGGCACAGTTGTGCACAACCCTGAGACTGGCTCCAGGAACAGTATCTTTTCCACTTTTCTGAATAGGATTTGCTAGTACTAGGCCTCCTTGCCTCAAGAATGACATCCAGCACCTGCTTACTGAGGGTTGCTAGAGGTGAGTTCAGAGGATTAGCCAGGCTGCAAGGTTCAGGGTCTGAAGCTGAGGGTGCAGAATCTGGCCCACCTGCTGGGACAGCAGGGAAGGAGTCTGAGGCAGGTGCCATGGATGTAGTGCTGTCAGACTGTGCAGAAGAGGGTACCAGTGCTGGCTTGGCCAGTCTGGTGCAATCAGAATTGTCCTTGGCTTGTTCTGTTTGATCTTTAGTAGAACCTTTGAAAGGAGAGGTGGAAAGGCATAGACTGAGAGGCTTTCCCAGGTAAAGGACAGGGCATCCACTTTCCAAGCTTTAGCTGTGGAGAGTTCTGGTGCAGTATTTGTTCAATTGATAGTTCTGAGGGGAAGCAAACAGGTCCACCTCTGGTGCCCCCCCATCTGTTCCTCAAAAGCTTGAATATTTTGGGTTCCAGTTTCCATTTGTGTGGGTCCATGAGATTTCTGCTTACGTCGTCTACCAGTAAATTTAGTTTGTCTGGCAGGAACTGAGCTTGTAGGTGCACTTGATAGCTCAAGGCTGTGTTCCACTGAGCCATGGCAAGTCTGCAGAGTGGGTAGGAATGGGTTCCCCCACGATTATTTATGTAGCACATAACTGTGGTGTTTGTCTGTTTTTACCAATAGTTGTCCTAGAAGAATAAGGCATGTGAAGGCTGTCAGAGTCTTCTGTAGAGCTAACATTTCTTTTTGATTGATATGCAGGTGCATCTGCTTTGGGCTCCATTTGCCCTGAATGCACTGCCCTGCCATGTGAGCCCCCCATGCATAGTCTGATACGTCTGTTGTTAGGGTGGCAAGTGGTAGAGTGAAAGGGAGTCCCTTGTTGGGGTTGCAGGCCTCTGCCCACCAAAGGAACTCTGCCCATAGACATGGAATGACAGGAATTGTTGTTTCCGGGTCCTGAGAATGTTGACACCATAGACTTTTTAGGTACCATTGAAGTTTCCTCATATGCAGTCTTGCATATGGAATTAACAGAATGCAAGAGGCCATGAACCCAGAGCTTGCAGGATTTTCCTTGCGGATAGCTGGGTTTTTGTGGCCAGGAGGTTGAAGTAGGTTGTCAAATAAATTTGTTTCTCTGGAGTGAGGAATGCCATCTGGGAAGTTGTGTTCAAGCTTGCTCCCAGGAATACAATCTGTTGGCAGGGCACCAGGTGTGATTTCTTTTTGTTGATGGTGAACCCCAGTGAAGTTAGAAGTCTCTTTACAAATGCCAGGTGCTGTAATAGCAAGTCCTGACTTTCCACCTGAATCAGACAATCATCCAAGTATGGGTAAATCTGAATATTTCTCTGCTTGCAAAATGCAATGGCTGGAGCTAGACACTTTGTGAATACCCTGGGTGTAGTAGATAAGCCAAAAGGAAGTATAGAGAACTGATAATGCATAGAGCCTGCCCTGAAGCGTAGGTATTTCCTGCAAGATTCCCTTATGGGGATGTGCAGGTAAGCTTATTTTAAGTCTAGGGTTGCCAGCCAGACATCCTTCGCTAGCACAGGAAGCAGCTGTTGGAGAGTTAGCATTTTGAAGTTTGGAACCACCAGAAAGGTGTTGAGAATAGACAGATCCAGGATAGGACACCAGGAGTTTTATTTTCTGGGAACCAGGAACAGTCTTGAATAAAAGCCTTGTCCCTTTGTTCTGCTGGGACAGACTGAATAGCCTTAATGCTGAGGAGAGAAAGTACTTGCTTTTAGGCCTCCGCCCACTGGTTTGGGGGGAGGTCTGGCTATCCACGTAGGGTTGGGAGTGAGTGGAAGTGGAATCTGTATTCCAGGGAAACAATGTTTAAATCTCATTTGTCTTGGGTAATGAATTCCCAGCTCTTTGCATGCAGGGCGAATTTTCCTCCTAAAGGAGCAAGTACTTGAGCAAGGCTTAGAGGAGTTAAGGATAAGTCATTGTGCAATTTTACCATAGGGGGGTGACTTACTACTCCCTGTTTTGGACGTGGGAGCACCCCACTGCTTAGATCTGTGCATAACCCGAGACTGAAGCCTTGGTGGTCTGCTGCGCCTGGGTTTGGACTGAGAAGGACTGGAAAGGACCAGTTTTTTGAAGGCCAATGCCTATTGAATCTAGGTGGCTGTACTTGTAAGAAATCTTTAACAGTTTGCATAGATTTAGCTTTCTCCTCCATCCTTTTGAGGACGACATATGTTTTATTGCCAAATATGCACTCTTGGTTTAAGGGTGCATCCAGTAATTTTGCTTTGACATGATCTGGCAAGTTTTGTTCCTTAAGCCAAGCATGCCTTCTAAGAACAGATCCAGTGACAGCAGCCCTGCAAGATGGTTCTAAAGCATCAAAACCACACTGCAATGTAGGTTTACCAACTTGGTTAGCAGAATGCATTAACTCTTGTAAATCTTTGTGTTCTGCACAGTCAAGAATCAACATAATTTTCTGTTTAATTAGCCCCATAATATGCGGCTGATACTTTAACATATGAAACTGGCAATTTAAAGCCCTAATTGCTAGAGTAGCAGAGGTGTAAACCTTCTTATCCCATCTGTCTAAAGCCCTAGAATCCCTGTCAGAAGGGGTAGGATTCTTGGCAGTAGTAGCCTTAATGCCTTTTGGTCCTTGGGAAATGGTCTCCGGATCCACAGTAGGATTCCTGAAAAGGAATTTGTGAGAGTCAGGTAATCTATAGTACTTGTCAGGATTCCTGGGAGCTGGAGGCAAGGTATCCGGTGTAAGGCTCGATTCCAAGAAAACATCATCTATAATCTCCAGAACATGAGGGATAGCTAGAGGCCTGTGCTTTGGCATGTTTAAAAATTCCCTGAGTCTCTTTTTGGACTGAGAGTAGTCCTGGCTTTCCAAGTGGAAATGCTTCCTAAGGGTATGCAGGGTTTCACCAAAAGAAAAATCTTCTGGGGGGGAAGCAGAGGGAATGGAATCCTCTGCATCAGGATCCTCATAGGTAGATAAAGGTATGTGCTGGTAGTCAGAAGGAACAGAGATATCAGATTCCTGATCAGAAGAATCAGAAGGAAAATCAGTTCTAGGTCTCATTGAGGGGGAAGGCTGGCTTCCCCTAATTAAGGTAATAAGGTCTTCAGCCATTCTAATCATTTGTTTTTCAGGCATGTGGGCCTGGGAATGCGCTTTGGTCGGCTTCCTAGGCGTAGTGTGAACTTTAGGCCTGAGAAATTCGGTATTTTTGGCTTGAAACGAAGTAGTCGGTTTAATAAGAAAATCTGTCGGCCTGAATACAGCCTCAGAAGCCGGTGCCTGCACAGCGGCTCCGGACTCATCCAAGGTAGAGACATCTGCAGGTTCCATAGTCGAAGACGCATCTCGCAACATATTGGACTCAGAATGGGTCTCAGTAAAGGCCTGCGAATCTGTAGAAGCGAATATCAGGGGCTGTGAAACCGCTTCACTGAGTACCGGCGGACTGGCGACTAGCTTAACGGAAGTGTTGTCGGCAGTTTTGGACCTATGCGGGCTGTCTCTGTCTTTATCCTTGCGTTTTTTTCAGAAGATCGGTAGTGTGATGGCTTAACAAAGCCATTTCGGAGTACGGAGATCGAGAGGGAACGTATTTAGCTATAAAAATTGCCCGACGACCAATAGTTCGGGGGTTGAACAAGGCACAAAATCAACAGCGAGGGACGTCATGGTCTGGGCCTAAACAGGTGACACAGTAAGAATGAAAATCTCTGAGGTATTTGCTTTCCACAAGCAATACAGCTATTAATTTTTTCTGACATCGGTTAGAGCAAGAAAAAAGGATCCCCAACGGGGTACTTATCGTTTAGAAGACTTCAGGTCTGAAACTCGAAAACGAAAATTTCAGGAGTCTGCCAACCGGCACTTGCAAACTGCTTCTGTTTCAGGCATCGCACGACAAGAAAGACTGAGGTAAGGCGTCAGCTGCATGTTTTATACCCCTGACGACCTGACGTCATGGAAAAAGTGACAGCATCCGACGCAGAAATCCCAAGACTCTGGTATTCAGGCTGGCTGCAGGCTACCTGCAGGCAGATAACCCAATGTGATGACTGCAACAGCAAAACATGAAGAACATCAGAAACACCCTGAGGAGTTTTCAATGCCATCAAAGCACTAAACAAACCCTGAGTGAAGGCCTGTCACTCACTCTGTGGATCCTTAGTAGCATGGGAAATATGCTTAGTTTTTTTGTTTTTCCTTCAATGGAATGTCTGCCTTATAAACTTGGAAGGCTCTGACCCAGGACGGCATTCAATAATGGTAGTAGGGACTTCTTCTCTGAATAAAACCTGAGTAACACTGCTAGGCTTCTTGGAAATGATGAACTGTGTTTCTCCCTGAATGTCCAAAATGAATGTCTGCAAAGCATCCTCGGATGTGCTTAAAGCCAGATTCCTGGCAGCCTCCAAACTGGTCATGGCAGAGGAATCCAAAAACAAAGCCAGATGAACCTCTGGGTATTCACTCACTTCAGGAGAAACATTCAGCGGAGCCTGAACAGTTGAAGATTCTGGCCTATGCTTCTGGCCTTCTTCCCTGATGGCTGTCCCTCTGGGCAGGAAGTTCCCTTCATCGCATCTTTCGTGAGAAGTTTAAGCCCCTGATTCTCAAGATACGATGCTAAAGAAGAATGTCTACTGTGTAAAGTTTTAGGAACAAAAGCCTGGCAGATGGAACAGGACTTATGGTTGTGTGAAGCGGTAAGGCAAACCGGCCACCGTTCGTGGGGGTCTTTATGAGGAACCTGTCTCCCACACTGGCACTTACCCTTCTTGGATGATATGAAACCCCACAAGCAACAAAAAGAAAAAAAACAACTAAAAAGGAATCCCAATGGAGCACTTACCTACAACAGGTTGGTGAACCAGCAATGGAACATAGGCATTCAGACTGACAATCAAGAGATGGCATTTGGACTGGTGGCAAAGACGTTCAGAGGATGTCAAATCTGAATGTCATCTTATTGCCTACACTATGCAAGAAGCATATGTGTGATGTACGGTGTACCTTAAAGCAACATAAGGCTTTGGTATACTGCACGGACACTTGGCTGCCCTAGGCAGGGAATCCCTAATGTAATGGATACTGCAACAGTGTAATGGAAGGATACCAGTAGATGTTTGAATGATCACTGCTGTAGTAGACTTAGCTGTACGAGTTGTATCTTCCACAGAACACAACAGCTGCCCAGCTTCCAAATCTTCAGGGGCACCTTCCACGGCTTAAACAGTGATTCGGCTTGAGTTGAGGTGAAGAAATTGTGGTTTGGATGCAAAGCCCTTGAGAGCTTTCATGACAAGGGAGACAGGGAGGCTAAAGCCCTGTAAAGATCAATGGTAGGAAAGTGAAAAATACAGATCCTCACCTTCATAACAAAAACATACAAAAATAAGAGGGCTAGAAGGAGACAGGCAGTGGCTACTGCAGCAGTGATTATTCAAGCATATACTGTTATGGTAAGTTTACTTACATAACTGTACTTTGTTCTTCATTAGGATCACTGCTGTAGTAGTCTTAGCAATGTAGGTGGATTACCAAGACTTTGACTGACTAGTAGAAGGAAAGATGAGGGTCTAGGAGCCCCTGGAGAATGGTCCTAGCATAGCCTGTCCTAGACCTGGAAAAGGAATGTAGTCTAACAGTGCTTTGTAAACATACATACAGAGAACCACATTGCCACTTTTAGAATGCTTCTAGAATCCAACACTTTCTTAAAAAAAAAAAAAAAAAAAAAATCAGATGAAGCAAAGCTCTGGTAGAAAGACCTTGACCCTACCTAGAATAGTCTTACTGCAGGGGGTATAACAAAAGGTATGAAGCAGTTTTTTTGGAAATAGTCTGCTATGACACAGGTTGCCCCCTTTGCTTACCTTGACAAGAGATGTGCAACAGATCAGTTTCATAGTTTCTTCCTCGGCTACTGACCCTGAAGGATCTTTAGAAGCCTGGCCATGCATTCCATGAAGTTTTAGGCCCTGTAATTTAAATACGAGTAATCCAGAGCAAGCAGAACATTTGTATGTTATTCCTTTTCATAAGGGACAATGGTGCTACTTCAGAGATGAATTTGACATTTGCCATCCATTCATCCAGATTATGTTTGAATATCTCAAGGAGGAGTCGACTGTTTTCTAGGAAGTTTGGTATGAAGCATCCCTTTCAAAAACATTTTCACATGACAGTGCACTGAAAGAGAGGAACAATGGGCAAATATGAAGTGGCCAACAAGTGAACCTTGCTGGAAAAAGAAAACATGCCAGAGACAGAAACTCTCAGAAATGATGTAGAACCAGAAAAACACTATACCTGAAAGGATGATGATTCTTGTCTTGTCACCAGCTAGAAAATCTGTTCCCTTTACAAATATATGCTTTTGTACTGGAAGGTTTTACTGCCTCCTTTAATACCTGCTGCACATACTCAGAAAATAGGTGTTTACAAGTTGTTAGTATCTTATCATGCAGGGAGTTAGTTGCAGTTGTTCGGGGTCTGGATGTATCAAACATCCCTTGTCCCACGTGAGTAGGTCCAGTCTGCGAGGAAGATTGTGGGTAATTGCTCATGGCCATTTCAAAAAGAAGGGAGAAGCACTATTGTCTGGGCCAAAAGGGAGTAACAACAATGATTTCTGAACAGTTTGCCTGAATCTTCAGAATGACTCAGGATTTTAGTGGAAAGGTTGAAAAAGCATACAGGAACATTCCTACCGAAAAAAAAAAAAGCATTTGTCTTCCAGGCCTTCTTACATGGAATCCTGGAGCAGAATGTTGCCATCTGACTGTTGTGAGTGGAGGCAAAAAGATTTATTTAAGGTGTCCCCCATAGACAGATGAATTATTACAAGATCCTCTTAATTCAGCGTCCATCTGTGAGAGTCTGTTCCAGCGCTGCTCAGCTTGTCTGCCACACAGTTTTTCTCTGACTGTATGTAAGATGCCTACAGAGTGACACTGTGCTGAAAAACAATGGGCAACAATGGCTATTCTGTACAGAGGGGAAGATCTGGTCCCCTCCTCCCTTATGTGTTTATGTACTGCATTTCTCTGGTGGTGTCTGCAAACATTTGTAGTGGTCCTGGGAACCATGGTGGACTGAGATAGTTGGCAGCATCTACAAGTGCAAACATCTTTTCTACGTTTGTGTGTTTTGATCTGTTTTTCTGTTCTAAAGACCCTGCACACTTATCCCCATAGACACTGCTCCCCAGCAAAGTCTGAGGTGTCTGTTACAGACTGTGCTGGAGCTGGAACAGAAACCGAAAAAAATCTCTCTTTTCACAAATCCCAAAACTGTAATCGGGAATCATGAGAATCACAGAAGCCATGAAATCCAGGATCATGACAATTTCTCTGGGTGAGACACCAGTCTTCAAGTAGAAAAACTCAGGAATAGATCTAGATACAATCTACTTTTCCCTGTGGAAAAAAATCGCTCTTTGAAGTGAATTATCTGGCAGACACCCTAGGGAAATGATCCTATGAGAAGGAATCAAACAAGACCTTTTATAGGTTCGTAGGTTGGTACTAGGCTATCAGCCCTAGGGCCTATACAAGCCTAGCCATAACAATTCCCTGGCTATTTCTTCCCACATTATTTACTTTCCTGGACCCCTGTCTAGCAGGGCGACGTGATCCCTGGGGGAATTTCCTTTCTCCCATCCAATCGTCAAGGTCTCTTGAAGAGGTCCAAAGAGGCACTCTGCTTTACATGTATGGGCAATCTATTCCAGAGTCTGGGGAGTCTCTGGGTCAGGAACCTATCCCTCCAGCATGTTTTGTTTATTGTGATGACAAGGTTTAGATCCCTGGAGTGTGTAGCTGAGGGATTGGGATTTTTAAGTGTAGCATGTCCAACAGCTCTGGGTTTGACATGGCCTTGTATGTTAAGCAGAGATCGCCTCTGAGTAGACAATTAGAGTATAGCTGGAGTTTTTAGTCAGCGTAGGGCATCTGCTTTAGGCCTGTGATTCTTTTAGTGAGGTATTTCTGAGGCCTTTCCAGTTGTTGCAGATGTCTTGAGAGGTACATACCAAATGGGCGTTGTATATAATGGGTCTAATGAGGATGAGTACAGTGGGACAATGACCTCCTTTTTCTGGATGAAAAGCCCTTCGTGATGAGGTGTGCCACATAGAAGGATTGTGGACCACTGTCCACCTGTGTCCCTAAGTCTCTTATCACACTGTGTTTAGTGTGTGAGACCACTGTCCACCTGTGTCCCTAAGTCCTTTTATCACACTTTCTGTGTTTAGTGTACTGCCACCTATATGGTAATTCATGGATACATGTTTTTTCCCAAAGGGGATAACAATACATTTCTTGGCATTGAGCTTGAGCCCATGGCTCTGGCACCAAGCATCTGTTTCTGTAAGGCCCTTTTGTAGAGTATCCACATCATTTGGGGATTCAATAATGGCTCCCAGTTTGCAGTCATCTTCAAACTTAGCGAGTCCTTAGTGTTGACCTGTACTTCAGAGAAGTAGATGCCAAACAAGAGCGGCCCCAGGACTGAACCCTGAGGTACTCCACTTGTCACTTGTCTGGAGCTGGATTTGGAGTCGGCTACTTTTACAGTGTGGGTTCTATCAGTAAGCCATTTAGCAACCCATTGGGTTTTATTACTCTCTTGGAACCCGTGTCCGTGTAGAAGGATCCCTCACCCAAGTGAAATATTCCTGACGCTTTCAAAAAGTCTTTGTAAAGATAAGCACGTCTGGAGCAGCGTATAGGCCAAAGAGTAATGCAGAGAACTGATAATGTGATCCAGACAGAGAAAACTTTAAGAAACATATGAAATTTGGATCTATAGGAATGTGATATACATCTTTTAAATCTAAGCTTACCAGAAAACTCAAATGGAGAATGAGGGGTAAAAAGTTGTGAAGGGATAACATTTTGAACTTGGGCACTATCACAAACAGTTTAGAAAGGAAATATACAGAACTGATCTCCATGAAACTATTTTCTTTGGCACCAAAAATATTATTTATGCATTGCTAGAAAGTCTGAATGGGCACAATTTTCAAGAGAGGCCCAAAGAAAGCTCCATTTCTTATAAAATGTATGTAATCGTAGGTTACAGTTTGCGGCAAACATAATAACAATGAGGAAACATCATAATTTCTATGCACCGAGAGAGAGAAAGAAAATAGGCATAGAATGAGCAGAAGGGAAATGCAGTAATTTGGGGGTGGGGGTAGTGAGTGCAAATGAGATTCTAAGAGCCAGAGAGATTTATATGGGGGCTGTGGTTAGACAATATACAGGGCTGAGGCAGACAGTAAGTAGAGGAAAGGTAGGAAGAAATTTTGTGAGGTAGGTGAGTTAGCAACTCAAATTCTTGAACAGAACCCTCTAACTGTGGAACAGGAACCGCTTCTATCACCCATTGAGACAGCAGATGCTGAATGACAGGAGGGAAAAGAGGAGCCATTACCCCTTGAGACAGCAGATATTGAATGACAGGAGGGAAAAGAGAAGTTTGCCCTAGTAAATGAGGTGGAATCCCTTGAAAATCAAGGAGAGAATCCCACTGCCACCTGTAACCATGATGGATTACACTCAAAGTACAGTTGTGTAAAATCATAACATAATAGTAGATGCCCTTCTCTTCACTCTTGCAATATTCTTCACTGAAAGAATCTCCTCCAAGGCTATCCCAGTGTCCATCCAGTACACCAAAGCCTTTGGATTTTATAAGTGCTGAACGTCACACGCATGCTCTACGTGTAGTGCGCACAGCATAAAGGTGACGTACTGATGCAAATACTCGGAACTGAATTGCCCCAGGATGAACAAATTACCCCAAGGACAATGTAAAACATGTACATCCAAAAGAAAAAAGTTCAGAAGCGAAAGGAAGTGAGAGCCCCTCGTTGAGAAGGGTAACAAAAGACATGGGCAAGACAAATAACGGGGGGGGTGGTAACAGTGAAGAGAAGTACATTTACTGTTATAGTAAGATTTTACAGAACTGTACTATGTCCCTTCACATCACTGTTGCAGTATTCTTTACTGAAGGTAAACATACAAGAGCTATGAAGAAGACTAAGAGGAGGAAGGCACAGAAGAGTGCTATATAAAGCAAAACAAAAACATGCAGAATAACCCCAGCAAAATGTGACTTCACCCTGGAAACGGTATCCAATTTCTAATGCTTAGTAACAGCATGAACAAAGGACCATGTAGCAGCTTCAAGGATGAAAATGGTGTCCAAACCTTTGAAAAAGGCACCAGAAGAGGCAACCACTCTAGTAGAATGTGCCTTTACAGATGAAGAAAGACATTTTCCATGAAAGGAATAACAAAAAGGAAATGCCCTTAGAGATCCAGGAGATGGTTTGCCTGGAAACATCTAAACCCAACGTTCTGGGATGGAAAGAAACAAAAGGTTTCGCAGATTTACAAATAACCTTTGTTTTATCCAAATAATATCTGAGCAGTCTGTGTAGGTCAAAGATGTGGAGGACTTTCTCACTGGCAGACTGTGGATAAGGGAAAAAGGAAGGAAATTGAATAGACTGATTAAGGGACAACTCATTAACCGCCTTGGGCATAAAAGAAGGATTAATATGAACAGATACCCCGTCTATGTAAAAAATAAAGGAGGAATGGCCATAAGAGCCTGAAGCTCAGATGCTCTCTTGGCCAAAGTAAGAGCCAACAGCAGAACAGTCTTCCAAGTACAAAGATGTAATGAAGTTGAACTAGCAGGCTACAAAGTAGCCTCATTCAAATTTTCAAGGACAAAACTGAGGCCCCATGAAGGACAAATAGGGTTTCTCAGGGGCCTGATATGAAGGACGATGTTCAGAAATTACTTGACCTCAAACTGAGAGGCCACAGATGGGACAAGGGCAGACAAGCAGAAATAGCTGACAGGTGAGTTTTAAATGAAAAATATGCCAAGAAGAAACCTCAATGGGGCAGTTATCTAAAGACTGCTTGGTAACCAGCACAGCAGACAGGCGTTCAGACCAACATCTGATAATGGCATTCAGATGGGCAGCAAAGAAGTTCTGAGTATTTGCATCCATATGTCATCTTTAAGCCCTATGTAGGGAGGATATGTGTGATGTACAGTCTATAAAATCCAATGGCTTTGGTATACTGGTCAGATGTTGGGCTACCATTGGCAGGATAGACCTTCAGTTAAGAATAATGCAAATGTGACATAGAAGGACATCTTATCTCTATGACACTACCTGTGGCCAAAGACAGAAATGGTGGCTCAGACTTTCTGGAAGGATTAAGAGTTTTCCAGGGAGGGAAGTGAAGTCTTATGGATTCATTCAGATTTACTAGATTATCCTTTGTTCTGGGGGGTGGCTCCTTTCTTTTTGGAACCTCCCTGCCATTGCTATATAAATATTTCGCTACCAGCAGCTTGCTGTGTTTACTTTGCTGTTTGAAAAAGGTTGTAAGGGTAGCATTAACCCCCCCTGCTAAACTTGAAGGAAGGTGGAAAAATCAGACAAATTCCTTGAATCAACTTCTCTCACACTTTTAAAAGACCTCTGCAGCAGATGAGCCAAAAAAAAAAAAACTCGAAGTACTTAACAATTTCAGCTTTGACATCCTCTAGAAGGTTTTTTGATTAAGCAACCAAGTAAACCTCCTCATGGCAGTTACACTGGCAGAAGCCCTAGCAGTGGCATCAAGAGAATCGTAAGCACATTTCAAACAATGGGTATTTACTTGAGACATGGTCTCAGAAAGGGAAACGGGATGCCATAATATTCCTCATGCTCTCAAAAGAGTCAAGCATAAACTAACTTATGAACTTGACAGCTGACACAAAATTCTAAAAATAAGAGTTGCACAAGAATACATTTTTCCCCAAACACACACCATATATGCAGTGTCAGTGGCTCAAGTAGCACACTGACCTTTGGTGCAAAAGGCGTGGGTTGTATTCCCACACCAAATATATATCAAGTGCTGACAATGCACTGCAGCATAAGGCGTGATGCACTTCTGGGTGCACTGTCCTTCTGATAAGATGTTAAACAGAGGTCCCATCAGTTTGTGGCAACTCAGGAGGAAGTAAAAGATACCATGGCACCTATAGAAAAGAGAAATGGTCATTTATATATAATAACATAAATACACATATTTACATATTTATGCAATCATTTTGACTTTTTGCAGACTTTATACATCAAAACTTGCTATTTGTATATCGACTCCTACTCCTTTTTCCATAACCATAATCTAATTTTCTTTAGTATATGTGACAATACCCATTTTCCATTAAAAACAGTTTCATTAATTATTTCATTCCATAATACCCATATTACATAAAATACCTTCTTTATCTAAATCTAACTTCAAGCTTTTACTTGTATTTTAATAAAGAATAGTTGTGTAAAATCTCACCATAACCGTAGATGTCCTTCTCTTCTACGGGGAAAGAGCCTGGGTGGTCTATGTAAGCAAAGCCAGAGCATACCTGGACATGTCTGTCTGGTAATTAACTGCCCTGATAGCCAAGGTGGGAGAGGTATATACCTTCTTGCCCAACCATTCCAAAAGTTTACTTTCCTTATCAGAAGGAAGCAACTTGGTAGAAGGAAATAACTGTGAGGACTTATCTGAAGTAATAGAAACCACAATAGGATCAGCTGAGGGGCATTTAAAAAGAAATTTGCAATCCTCAGTGACCTTACAGAAACGATCAGGTGGGGTAGGGACATGGGAATCGGGGGTCTTAGACGCAGCCTTGAAAACATCTAAAAAGTCTGGCAGTACCGGATGGACTGCTGAAGGTGCAGGGGCCTGTACCTGTAGAAGCTCATATCATCTCTTCTGTTCTTCTGAGATTTGAGAGGAATCCCGCTTAAACCCCCCTCCATATATGTAAAGAATACTGCAACACTGAATAGAAGGACACCATCCATATTCGATTATATCTATTTTTATATCTTCATAATTCAAAAAAGTTTTGCAATAATTTATTCCACAATTTTTTTTAACACTCCCACATTAAAAAAAACATGTTTGGTTGCTCTTTCTACCCCACAATATAAGCATACTCTCTAATTTTTTCTTTTTTGCCTTAACAAGTTTGTTTGTGTCTTTCGGCTTTTCCCGGTTAGGGGTCGCCACAGCGGAACTCCGGTCCGCTAATGATTGGCAGTAGATTTTTACATACTGGCTTGCCGAGCCTAACGCACAACCTTCAATGAAGGAACGCCCATTCACGCATGTCGCCACACAAAAGGCGCTCTAACTGAGAATCGAACGGGCAACGTCTAACTGTGAGGCAACAAAGCTACCACAGCACCACCACCATATTTGCCTTAACAGGTAATTTCTTTATTTCCAACAGTCACAAAATTCTTGAAATTCAATGGTGTATTTACACCACTTGTTTCTTTCTTTAATTGCTTTAATCTTTGCTTACGAGACATTTTCCCATGGATTTATATAATATTTCTTCATGATATTACACCACACTTTTCTATTTTCTTCAGCTTCATCAATTTTTACTTTCCACATTATCTTCTGCTGATAATTCAACATTTGTATTCTTTTGTTCTTTTATTATTTTTATGTTTTCTCAAAAATTTTATACTTCAATATAGTTGTCACTAATTTCTCATTCTTTTCACTTATCTATTTCAATACCTTACACAAGTTTCATGAAGTTAACATACACTACTGGATTTATCATACCTAATCTTCCATTTTCCTTATCCATATATAAAACACTCCTTTTAACAGGATTTGGTCATGATCCCCATACAAAGAAAAAAGCTATTTCTAATAACAGTATTTCATATCCTCTAGGAATCATGACAACACTACAGAAATATGCTACATTTCCCAAGAACGATGAATTAATCAAATATATTTTTTTCTTGTACACCAATAGGTTCATAGGTAGGTACTAGGCTATCGGCCCTGGGGCCTATACAAGCCCAGCCAAAAAGGTACCCTGGCTTTTGCCACCCAAGAAAATTATTTTCCTGTGCCACTGTCGAGCAGAGTCACAGAGGTGATCCCCGGGGTGAATTTCCTATTTCCCATCCGATCATCAAGATTTTTCTTGAACAGTGCTAATGAGGAGTTTGTTTGATATAGATAGGTAGTTTATTCCAGAGTATGGGATGTCTGGGACAGGAATCTATCCTTCCGGCATGTTCTGTTTATTGTAGTGACAAGGTTTAGGTCCCTAGAGCGTGTAGCTCGGAGAAATTGGGATTTCTTTAAGTGGAGCATGTCCAACAGCTCTGGGTTTGACATAGCTTTGTATGTTAGGCAGACATCACCTCTGAGTAGGCGATATGTGACGGAGTACAGCTGGAGTTTTTTGAGACTGTCTGCATAGGGCATCTGTTTGAGGCTGGTAATCCTCTTTGTGAGGTATTTCTGTGGCCTTTCCAGTTGTTGTAGATGTCTTGTGAGGTACATACCAAAAGGGGCGTTGTACTCTATAATGGGTCTAATGAGTGATGAGTAGAGGGGAACAATGACCTCTTTTTTTCTGGATGAGAAACCTTTTGTGATGAGGTGTGCCATGTAGAAGGATTTCCTGACTACTGTGGCGATGTGATTATCAAAGGAGAGACTGCTGTCCACCTGTGTCCCAAGGTCTGTTATCACACTTTCAGTGTTAAGTATACTACCGCCTACGTTGTAGTTCATGGGTACAGAGTTTTTACCAAAGGGGATGACAATGCACTTTTTGGCATTGAGCTTAAGGCCATGGCTTTGACATCAGGCATCTGTCTCAGTGAGGCCCTTTTGTAGGAATTCCACATTGTTAGGAGTATCGATTATGGCTCCTAGTTTGCAGTCATCTGTGAACTTTGTTAGCCAAAGACCTTCTGTGTTGGCCTGTACTTCAGAGAAGTAGATAGCAAACAGGAGAGGACCTAGGACTGAACCCTGTGGTACTCCACTTGTCACTGGTCTGAAGTTGGATTTGGAGTCTGCTACTTTCACAGAAAAAGAGGTTGAAATTCCAGTCATGATGCCTTATGCAGATTACATTATAACTAAAAATCTACAAGTTTTCCATAATATACAAATATCTTTAATTTCCTTTATTATAGATTCCCATGTTTTATGTTCTTTTTATCAAAGTTTATCCCTAAAACATATTTCCTTCATAGAAATTTAAAATAATTGCTATTTTTACTGTATCACCCAATTCTTTACTTTTTTCTTTAAGTATCTGCGGTAGCGTTGTCGCCTCACAGTAAGACATTGTCTTGTTCGATTCTCAGCTAAAGAGTCTTGTGTGTGGAGACATGCGTTAATGGGCGTACCTTCGTTGAAGGTTGTGCATCAGAGCTGGCAACTCGGTACGTAAAAATCTACTGCCAATTATTAGCGGACCGGAGTTCCGCTGTGGCAACCCCTAACCGGGAAAAGCCGAAAGATACAACAATCAATACCTCTTTCTCTTATACTTTCACCTAAATAAATAACTTTTCTCACCCACTCTTATTTTTAGTTATAATGTAATCTGCATAAGGCATCATGACTGGAATTTCAACCTCTTTCTATTTTATACCTTGCATTCTTCATTTTCTGAGTTACCTCTCTAACTACTGTATTCATAATCTAAACAAATACAATACTGCTCATGGTACACCCTTGCCTTATACCATTAGTCCTATTTCTTTACTTGTCCATCCATGAACTAAAACCCTTATTTTACAGTTCTCAAAAGCTGTTGTGCACACTTGCTTGACATTATTAATATTGTACATATCCATTATTTTCCACAAAATATCATGTTGTATAGAATGCTTTATTAATATCAACTATCATAAGCTTTACATCTTCTTTTGATTTATATCTACAATTTCTCTAACCAGAATTAGTAATCCTTGACTTGCCTTTTCTCTTATACCATGCAAACCTTTCTTTATGATACAAACAAGAAGGCGAAGGCGACACATCTGTACACAGAACATGACACGGTGTAGGGTATGGAACGTTAGTTTGCCTGCGTATCACTTTACCAGGTTGTTGTTCGATTTATGTACAACCAGAACGGAACGAAATAGAAAACAGCCCGCCATAAGCTTGAAAAAAATACTGTTGAATCTTATAAAACAGTAAAGATTTACAAGCGGTTGTTCCGTGTTACTCGCAAGAAATTCCTTGAGGGAATCATACAAAAAATACCTTTAATTCAACTCAAGACAACTTACAAAACATTTCGAATACTTAACTAGTACATAAGTTGTTTACTAGTTTTTTATTGATCTACTGTTTAGGTCTATTATATACTAATCAATTACATGTGATTACGAGTTCCAACACTAGTATCTTGATTATAGTATGTATTAGAGTTTAGTTGTTTTAGTGAATTGTTAAACGCTTGTTTTACATTCCATGTATTTTTCATGTCGTATTTTTTGTATGATTCACTTGAACTTTTTAGTTAGTTTGACTCAGTTGTCTGTACCTTTAACTCTGTGAGAATTTTCTATTTATAAGATTCAAGTGACATTTTGTTTTCTCATGTTTTAATATACATTTTCTGAAGAAGTTTCCAGTGTTGTTGAATAAATTACCACCTACCATCGTTTTGCCTGTTTCTTCTTGTTTACTTGGTTTGTTCGTTATGGCGACAGGAGTTTCTGGCAGCCCAAAGAGTCCTATCTTATTTGGAACATGCAACCAAGTAGAAATGTTACAGTTGACAACCATTTTGAGCTCAAACCAGCAGTTTTAACGGAACTACTTTTGGGAGTCACGTTAACCCAGTTGTCCAAAACTCACAAAATGTCCACCCGTTGAACAGTGTAGTCAACGAACAAGCAGGACTGAGTCCCAGTCCACTGCCATTCCCTTTGGGACAACCTGTTCAGCGACTGGAGTCCTGTCCTGTTAGTTCAGCTTCCAACAACCAAGAAGGCGTTTCAGTGCTTATTGGCGTTCCATCGTTTCTTGAATGGGTGAACAACACAGGTCGCTTAACTACAGGTTTTATCCTAAACATGGATCAACCGGCCATCACACCTTCAACTCTACCAGTGAGTACACATATTATCTCGGATAAATTAAAACTTTTAGACTTTAAACTATTGAAGGTTAAGAAACTGCAACTTGAAGTCATTTATTTCAAACAATGCTTAGAAGAGAAGCTAGTTCCCAAAGGTTTACGTTATCATCAGTTACCAGCGGGGTTGATACCTGAATCCCTGTTCCATAAAGAGTTACTGGACCTCTTTAACTCTTTTGGTCTGTCTATTATGCAATGTATGACCAAACATTATTCAGCCCAAATTGAGTGTTTGACTGCAGAAGTAGACTATCTTGACAGAGACATTAAAACTAACGTCGACTTTTCTAGGTACAAATTCGATTATGAAAGAGTTTTTTCCAGTATAGACCACCTACTGGATAAACTCAAGACAAATAAAATCAAGAAATTAAACAGAGACCACCACAAATTACCCAGGTTTGGAATAATAGAAACCCTGTGAATGGCTTCCAACATTCAAATTCTTCTATAAATCTGGACAGTACTAATGAAAATAATGTTGGTACTTTGACCAACAACACACAAGAGACTTGGAACCTTTAAGATGTCGCGAGAGACTCCAATCTATTAACATTAACAATAATAGTAACAACAAAGAAAGAGTAAGTCAGCTCCACATCAGCAGCAACAGGTTTTTTACCAAGGTGCAAAACCCAAGAACCTACCGAAACCACAGAGGGCACAGAACTCAAAGAAGAAATCACGGAATACCAGGAGAAGGACATGACTGACTCCGCTTCATCCATTGATTTCACTAAGCCGTTAATATTGAAAAACATTAATGGTGACTTTAACATATATAATTTTTCATCAATAAGTATTAACTCAGACTTAGTGGAACTGTTAGCAAAGGGTAACACCTTTGTGCCCAGTTTCAATATGAATTTAGCTAAGACT
Source organism: Protopterus annectens (assembly GCF_019279795.1). Lineage (NCBI taxonomy): Eukaryota > Metazoa > Chordata > Ceratodontiformes > Protopteridae > Protopterus > Protopterus annectens. Next base: position 1,358,105,299 of record NC_056737.1, read on the forward strand.
CTAATGGACTTAAAATGTTTTGTTAGAAAACTAAACCTTTCTTTTCTGTTAGGTGATCACGAAATCTCTCATGGGTTATTCAAGCCTTTAAGTACATTTAATCCATCACTACACCCATTACTACACATTTTCGAGAGTGTTTGTGAACTTGACATAAGAAGTATGGTATATACATAAGTCAAGTCATCATGCTAAATCCCATAACACTAGTCAAGAACAATATGAAGAATTACATTTGATAAGATCTAGTATGGTATGGTGCGTTAAGCCAGATAAAGGGGGTGGCTTAGTCGTTTTTGACACTAATGATTACATTAGTAGAATGGAGGTAGTTCTCGACAATATAGCTTACGCAAAAGCTTCTCTTAATGAATACAACGTAGCACAGAGAAGAGTAAAAGGCTACTTCAGGGATCTATTCATCGAATCTAAAATCGATTTAGACACTTATAACTACATTAACATCCCGTTCCCAAAGTTGCCCCCATTATTGGAACTCTAAAATTCACAAGGACATTTCGAACCCACCAATGAGACCTCTCATTGATGGTAGAACATCTTTAACATACCCCTGCAAAAAAACTGGTAGATTCATCCTTCAATATTTTATTGAAAAATACCACAAATTTGTAAAGACTCGTGGTCACTACTAGAGAGTCTTAATAACTTAACACTAGATCACCACTCTACTTCTACTATTGACGTGACCTATATACTTCCATTCCTCATATGGAAGCAATTGACTGGACCACTCTAATTTTAAAACAAATGAAACAATGACATTTATGTAGTGTCGGAATTACTGATATCATTCTTACTAACAATTTCTTTACTTTTAATAACCAGTTCTTTTTACAGAAACAACCTGTTTGTTGCCTATTGGGAAAAATGTTTTATATTGGACAAACCAGAAACATCTAAATTCTTGATTTTTGGATGACATTTTTGTCATCTTTAGAGGCAACAACAAAGATGCTGACGAGTTTATTGAATACCTAAACTCTACTACTTTGTTCTTTAAATTTACATACCATTTTGGTACAACCTGTATTGACTATTTGGATGTTAAACTGACTAGAGGACCCAATAACAAATTACATTCCACTATTTATAGGAAGTCAACGTACTGTAATTCATTTTTACATTTTTCTAGTTTGCATCCTTATAAACAGAAATGTTCCATTGTAAAAGGCCAACTAGTCAGAGCAGCTAGGATGTGTTCTACAGACAACGCCTTCCTAGGAGAATGCGATCTACTAGAAAGCATGTTTGTCAAAAGGGGCTACCCGGTCTATCTCATCCAAGAATTAATTTTAGAAGTAAGGAATAAGCGAGAGTCAGTTTTATTGAAACCCATCCTTTCTGACTCCAGAAGCTCTCATATAGTACTGATATCAGTAACTGAGGAAAATAGTGACATCCTTTCTTTTAATAATCACTCTAGTTTTTGCCTAGTTAATAGAGTAAGTTCTAAAACAGTACAAACAGTTACAAGCCATCAATATAGACATAGCTTTATTACCTCATTTAACAATGATAGTGAGCAAATAAGAATTGGTATTTACTAAGGACAGTTCATTAATTGAGAGAATTGGTCCTTCACCAGTTATTATTTACAGGAGAGGACCAAATTTGAAAAGCCTTTTAACTATCCAAGTCTAACAATAGATCTAGTGGTTTTTCCCCCTGTGGTACTTGTAGTATGTGCAAACACGTTACAAGAAGTAACTATTTTGAGTTAGCAAATAAAAAATATTTCATCAAACATAAACTTGATTGCAACTCAAAAAGTTTAGTTTATTTAGCGATGTGTAAAACCTGCAACGCTTTTTATGTGGGAAAGACTGACCGTAGACTTCGAGACAGGATCTATGAGCATACATATGCTATTTCAAAAATTAAGTGCGATAACGCTCTAGCTAAACACATTAATGTTAATCCTGGTCATTGTTTCCAGTTCTTAGCCATAGACCAGGTAGGACAGGACATCAGAGGTGGTTTGTCCAATTAGAATGCCGAGAATTAGAGTGGCAGTTATTACTGAATGCCTTTTGTGCACCAGGTCTAAACGATAACTGTAACATTTCCTGTTTATTGAAATTGAGGAGTGTCTTGAGATAATTAATTCAACTCAAGACAACTTACAAAATATTTTGAATACTTAACAACTAGTACATAAGTTGTTTACTAGTTTTTTATTGATCTACTGTTTAGGTCTATTATATACTAATCAATTACATGTAATTACGAGTTCCAACATTAGTATCTTGATTATAGTATGTATTAGAGTTTAGTTGTTTTAGTGAATTGTTAAACGCTTGTTTTACATTCCATGTATTTTTCATGTCAGATTTTTTTGTATGATTCACTTGAACTTTTTAGTTTGATCAAGTGCTCTCAGTTGTCTGTACCTTTAACTCTGTGAGAATTTCCAATTGGCTAACAGTATAAAACCGCTTATGGGCGGAACTTTTTGAATTTTATAAGATTCAAGTGACATTTTGTTTTCTCATGTTTTAATATACATTTTCTGAAGAAGTTTCCCTTTTGCCTTCTTGTTTGAGTCTACGGAGTTTTGCCTGTTTCTTCTTGTTTACTTACTTTATGATATACTGTATCCTATTTTCAAATTGCTTTTGCATTATTTTCATAAATATCTTACAATCTGTATTGATGACTATTGGTCTCCTATTTTTATATCTTCTCTTTCTCCCTTTTTCCATATAAATTTTAATATTCCACTTCACAATTCCTTATATTTTAATCAATCATTCAACCATTCATTAAATACGCATATTAAATATTTTTCTGCCTTTCTTCCAGATCTTTACACATTTCAAACCCAATACCATCTGGGCCTGATACAGATTCTACAATTAACTGTTTAAATACTTTTTCTAATTCACGTAACACTCTCTTTTCCACGTTCGCTATTATTTTGCTCAAATTTTTTTTAACTTCCAAGTCCTTTATATTGCGTCTTTTTTCTCTACATAACTTACAATTCCCATAATCTGTTGTTGACTTTTCTTTTTATCTTATTTGTCGTCCATTTTAGTACTATCCTCATTTACTATTTTACTTAAGTAGGATGAAACTTTTCTCCCTTGTAAAAAAATACTTGTCTATACAACAGTTAGCTAATTTTCTCATTTTTTCTCTCTCATAATCATCTCTATTATTTTTTACATTTATCACCTCTATATGTATTTTATCATATTTCTGCTTTTTTTCTAAAATCAATACCCTATTTTTATTTAAAAGCAATCCACCATTCTGACCACTTGACATAAAATGCTCTCGTATTAATATGATCAGTCTACAATTGCTTAATATACTTATTTCCTTCTTCATTCAATTCCTTCTCATTTATTCTTTTTATAGCTTTTCCTATCTTTATATAATCTACATTATAAAATATTTCTACCCATATTTTGAAAACCCTGCCATAATAGTTTCTTTTTCCATTAAACATATTCCCTCTGATACCAAAAAACAATCTATTTTAGTTTTTAAAACACGTCTTCTATAAGTCCATGTTTTTTGTTCTATATAACTAATTTTCCTTACTTTATTTATATCATTTTTTTACAGTTCTTCCTCTTTTCTTTTCATTTCCCCTTGAGTCACAATTGAATTCTTATGTAATTACATTCCTGTTAATAAAAACATAATCTAATATTTTCTGAAATAAACTCTCCCTTTCTTTACTAATTACATATGCATATAAAGCAATAATTTTATACACTTTTTCTTGTCATCTTAAATCTAACAGTTCTTCCAATTTTTACTAACATTCACATTTTACTATCCTTCTACATAGACCTGCTATTCCTGAACAATGTTCATTCCCCTATTTTCCATATTATTTCCCCATTCCATATTTTTTGTCTGAAATCCTCCTTCATTTGTTACAATCCTTTGTTGCATGATTCTAAAACTGCTATTTTCTATTATTTTACATACTCTTAATCACAGAAAGAATTCTTAAAGTTATTCCTTTCTCTATTTCTTAGTTTAAGAAATCATCCTGTACTAATTCCATATAAAAAACTTCATCCATTCCCTTTCCTTTTTTCCTTTATGGTAAGGGCTTTAAATTTTCCTTTTTCTTTTTAACTCTTCTACCAATGGAAGTCTTTTTTCCTATTACCATTTTCCAATGTGTATCATCTTTATCACTAACTTCTGATACTATCTCTAATTCATCTTCTTGTATTTTTGCAACCAATGATACAATTACATTATTCTATACCTCATATCTGTTCATTGTTTTCCCTTTTTACTCTGTATTTTTACTATAAACTTTCTTTTTGCCATCCCTTTGTCACTTTTTTTTTTTTTATTTCTGTCTCCTTCCTGTGGAGCTGCTACAGTCTCTGCATATGTCCTCTTTCTGCTGTTTCCCTCAGATGTCGCCTTTCCATTTCCTTCATTTTTCTTCTCCAGTATACTGCCCCAAGAAACCTTACTCTCTGGATCACACTGACTTATTAAATCATACATCATCCTACAACACACCTGACTGGAGGGTTGTAATCATACACTCCTCTATGACTCTCTCAGCTTGCACAAACAACCTCTTCTGGAATACCTCCTCCAAATCCTCCAACACAATGTCACATACTGGCTCTCAGCTGGCATTCGCCTCCACTCCCTGCTGCTGTTCCATCTCGCACACTGTGCTCCCAGCTGCCTCCATTCTAGGAACGGGAAGTGTGAACGTATTTGCATTTCAACAGTAATGCAGAACATGAGTAGGGGAAGTTCCTTGATGACCTGGCCAAATTTTCCCTGGTAGTATAAATACCTCCTTGGGTCTCACCTGAAAACAGGCTACCAACCTAGTGGGACTAATCCAGTTTAAGAATACATAAATACATCTACTTACTTGCATGGAGGCAGCAGGATGGCTGTCAGGCAAGTTACAGGCTGTGACAAAAACATCCTCCAATGCTGAAAGAACAGAAGGAACCGGAGTAGGTTTAAGAAATTCTAATTGCAATAAATTATAATACTTCAAAAACAGAATGTTATGTTCCCAGTGAATCACCTGATTAATTCTGGAAAGTTTCAGAAAAACTTCTGGGTATTGGTGAAGGCTGTATGCTCTTCAGAATCTGAATTAGAAACTCAAGGAGACAAAAATAGAATAGAATTTCTCCCTTCACAATCATTCTGTGGGTCAAAATCTTGAACCTCTTCAAAAAATGAAAAATCCATTTGCTCTTGTTAGAAACAAGTGAATTAGAAGGTTCAAGAATGTGCGCTAAGCGTAATAAATCACACCTATCCACAGTAACTGAGACTTGCTTCTTTTTGACAGGAATTTCTAAAAAAGCAAACCCATTTTTTCCAGAAAAAAACCTCCCTAGATACAAGTGATCCATTTTGACTAGACAGAGAGGCATTTCCTGCTCCTTCTCCCAGGACTGAGAAAAGCGCTTCTCCCTTGCCCCCCAAGGGTACTACAACAGCTACAGAGAACATGTCTAACCTCTGGTCCACGGCCATTGTAGGAACTACACAAGACGGAACCCAGATATGGACATAGCAGAATTGTCCACCTGAGGCACTTCAGCAGTCTGTTGTGGTAGTAAAGCTTATTAATTTTTGTCTTTGTGTCTAGTAGAAGGAAGAACTGAGGACCTCATAGGCTGTTCTATGGTAAAGCCAAAAACAGTGCCCAGTTCCTAGAGAAAGCTGGAAGCAGTAGTCAGAATTAAAAAAGGCACTTTTCACAAAAAAAAAAAAAAATATATATATATATATATAACAAAAACACTTTAAACATTTACTCTACCCAAAACAGTTAAACACAACTTTAAGCTCAGAAAGTTGTAGATTAGTTTTAACTTTTTTCCACAAAAGAAAAAGCAACTCCCCTGTTTAAAAGTTATGTGACAGTCAATGAAAATGTTTCTAAGCTCAAAATGTATATTTTCACAGAAAAAGTTCAGTTTCAATCAAAAAAGTAAAATGTGCAAGGCTTTTTCCCTGAAGCAAACTTATCTGTACAACAATGGAAAGCATTAGCCAACCATCAATCATCAAAAGCTCGTTAAGAAGAACACTGTTTAGCAACATGAAATCTGTGAAGGGCTTGATGCCCAAACCATTTTTCTTCTTTAGCCTGAGCTGAATAACAGTTTCTTTTGTCAGTAGCAACTGCGACAATAACCCACAAATTTCTAGCTTTTCTTAAAGCAATTTAAATTGCATCTCGTCAGTATATTCTACTAACAAATCTTTTATACATAGTGCTTTACCTGGTCTGCATTTCTAGTAGAGATCATACTTCTGTAAATTAGGCAATATTTTTTTGCAATCTTGGAATTGCCTTGTAAAAACACCTTCAGAAATTGCTTTTGCAAGTGTATGCGGTCCATCTCCACCCGACTACCACTGACATATGTACAGAATTTCTAACATCTATGTACTAATGCTAGGACTCTAGTCACTAGCATCTAGATGTTCTGGGAAACTTTAAAATTTGAATGGGGGATGAAACAGTGCCTACAATGAATTTAATTGCATCATGAAACTTTGAATTTGCCCAGATTGCTACCACTGCAACACATAAACTTGGGCATAAACTGGAGTTGGTCCTTCTTAATAGATGTGGTCACCACTAGCTTGGTGATACAACCAGTTTCACGGTCACACCACCTTCTGGTCCATGTTGGCCTTATTCTGTGACAATGATGTCCACATGATCTTGAACTGAAGTTTGTAATATTAATCATATCAGTGCATAGCTTTTTTTCAAATACAATCATTCAGTTCCTACTGGAGAGTGGTGCAGATTCTACAGATGCCCTAGTCTGACGGTAAAAAAAAAAAAAATCTCTCTGACTTTGCATTTCTTGGCCCAACATTACGTCTGCCCTGTGTCTAGGAGGAGATACAAACCTTAGATCAACCATAATTGCCTTTTCATGTGAAGAGCCGGGCACTGGTTGGAGCATTGCTGGCACTGAGAAGGACTGTGGAGTGACATTCTTGAATTAATTCTTGAAATATGAATGGAGAGGTGACAACAAGCAAAGGAGAGTAGTATTGCTGGAAATGAATTCATCCTCTAGTCTTAGTGACGAGGTGGGTCCTGTTTTTCACAAAATCTCATCAACATGACACTTACATATAGACTGTATTTTATATAGCACCTCATGGACAAAAGTAGGTTAAAAAAAATAAGTGCTCAAACTTGGTAGGCACACTGGTGCCAGAACTGGAAAAATGACAGTGTAGAATCCTCAAGCCATGGAAATATTTCTACAATGGGGCTATACCAGGCCGAAGCAAAGGATGCCCCCCCCCCCATGTTGTAGAAGGTAGTAGTAGTCCACAAAAAAAGTACAGTTGTGTACCTACCATAAATGTAGATGTTCGAGTGTATTCACTGTTGCAGTCATTACACTTGGGTTATCCTGCTGGCAGGCTACCTGAATTCCAAAGTCTTGGTCCGGTGTTAGTTGCTGTCGTCTCTTCCCTGACGTCAGTGCGCCAGGGGTATAAAAGATGAAGCCATTTTCTTCAGTTTTTCTTGCCCCAGATGTCAGGTGCCCCCAAAATGGTTGGCTAAATATTTATGCCAATAAGTATGCATGCAAAAACAAACATTTCCTTCATCTACAAGCAAATACACCACATAGGTTGTATAGGATAGAGACGTAGAGATAAGTCCCAGCAAAGAAAGGGGGATGGTGGGTGGGTAACCTGGACTGCAACAGTGAATACACTGGAACATCTACATTTATGGTAGGTACACAACTGTACTATGTTCATCGTGTTTCACAGTTGCAGTCATTACACTTGGGTTGAATCCCAAAGCTGAGGTAGGGCGGCTGGGTCTAAATAGGATTAGGAGAGGCTATAAGGAAATGCAAAACTGCAGTGGCAAAGCCTGCTCTGGATGTAGAGTAGAGAGGTAAGTGGTAGTGCTTCATAAAGGTGTGCACTGAACTCCAAGTTGCAGCCTCTAAGATGTCTTTGGTTGGTACTCCTCTGAGGAAGGCTGCTGAAGTGGCTGCTGCTCTGGTAGAATGAGGCCTAATGCCCCCTTAGGCACTGATTTGCCATGCTGAGAATAGCAAAAACGGATGCAATGGCCTATCCATTTAGAAATATAGTCTGTTTTGAGATAGCCTTTCCTTGTGATCCTGCAGCATATGACACTAAAAGTTGTTCAGTCTTTCTGAAAGCTTTAGTTCTGTCCAAATAAAAGCGTAGCTGTCTATGTCCAAAGAATGCAGAATTTTCTCACCCTTGTTCTGTGGATTTGGATAAAAGGTAGGCAAGTGAATGGTTTGGTTAAGGGCCACACTGGACACCACCTTAGGCATAAATGTTGGGTTTGTCCTCAGGAAACCATGTCTGGATGAAAAATGATAAAAGGTTCCACAGCCATGAGTGCTTGTAACTCCGAGACTCGTCTTGCAGAGGTTATTGCTAGGAGCAGAGCGGTTTTCCAGGATAAGAATTTTATATCCGCTGTTGAGGCTGGCTCAAAAGGAGGCAGTGTGAGTTTTTCCAAGACATAATTGAGGTCCCATGCCGGAATTGGTGCTCTCCTTGGGGGCCTGATGTTTTTGGCCCCTCTGAGGTACTGCCTTATTAAAGGATGAGAAAAGATAGGTGGTTCCATATTGTAATGGGCTGAAATGGCAGAGGCATGAATCTTAACTGATGAAAAAGAAAGGCCTTTGTCCAGCATCTTAGTTAGGTATTGTAAAATCTGAGGGATATTTGGTATGTACGTGTCAATGCCTTGTTTCTGGTTCCAAGCACAGAATCTCTTCCATTTTTCTGCATAAGATTTTCTGGTACTGGGCCTACTGGCCTCCAGGATAACATCCATAACAGTTTTGAAAGAGGGGTGTTCTGAATGGCTACTTTACCCGCCATGCTGCCAGATTTAAGGTCCTGGGTTGGCTGTGCAGGATCTGATTGTTTTGTTGGGTCAGCAAATGAGAAGTTTGAGGCAATATCCATGCTGGACCTTGAGACAAGCTCTTTAGGATTGGGTACCAGTGTTGGCGTGGCCAGTCTGGGGCAATCAGTATCATTTTTGGCTTCTCTTGTCTGACCTTTAGGAGTACCCTGGGAAGAAGAGGCAGTGGAGGAAAGGCATATACTGTTAGTTTTTTCCAGCTGAAGGATACGGCGTCCACTCTCCATGCTTGTTTGTGATAAATCCTTGTGCAAAATCTCTGTAATTGTCTGTTGTGAGAGGAGGCAAATAGATCTATGTCTGGGCATCCCCATTTCCTTGTTATGCTGAAGACTTGAAGATCCAGTTTCCTCTTGTGGGGATCCATGAGGTTTCTGCTTAGTTCGTCTGCATGAGTATTTGTTTTTCCTGGCAGGAACTGTGCTTGCAGGTAAACTTGATAAGTCAATGCTGTGTCCCATAAGGTCATTGCTTGTCTGCAGAGGGGGTAGGAATGTGTACCTCCCTGCTTGTTTATGTACCACATGACCGTAGTATTGTCTGTCTTTATCAGTAGTTGTCCTGGATGAAGTAGAGCCTTGAAAGCTGTCAGGGCATTCTGAACAGCTAGCATCTCTTTTTGATTGATGTGAAGATGTATCTGGCTTGCAGGCCATGTGCCCTGAATACATTTTCCTGCCATATGGGCCCCCCCAGACATAATCTGATGCACCCGTTGTCAGTGTCTGTCTGGCTGCTGGCAAAGTGAATGCCAGACTCTTGTTGTGTTAACAGGCCTCTGCCCCCCATCGAAACTCCTGTTGCAGGCAGGGAATGAGGGTAATCACTGTCTCCAGGCTGTGGCAATGCTGAGTCCAAACACTTTTTAGATACCATTGTAGTTTCCTCATATGCAGTCTGGCATATGGAATTAGTAGAATGCAAGATGCCATGAAACCCAAGGCCTGCAGGATTTTCCTTGCAGATAACTGGGTTTCTGTTGCCAATTTTTTTAAGTAATAAGTCAGTTGCTTTTGTTTGTCTGGCGTGAGATAAGCCATCTGGGCAGTTGTATTTAAGCTTGCACCCAGGAATATTATCTCTTGAGAGGGTACTAATTTTGATTTCTTTTCGTTTACTGTGTACCCTAGGCAAATTAGTAATCTTTTTACAAACGCCAAATGCTTCAGTAGAATGTCCTTGTTCTTTGCTTGAATAAGGCAGTCGTCCAAGTAGGGGTATATATTTGAATTCCTCTGTCTGCAGAATGCAACTACTGGTGCCAGGCATTTTGTGAAGACCCTGGGCGCAGTAGATAAGCCAAAGGGCAGTGCAGAGAATTGGTAGTGCATTGATCCAGCTATGAATCTGAGGTATCTTCTGCAAAATCGTCTGATTGGGACAAGCAGGTATGCCTCTTTTAGGTTCAAAGTTACGAGCCAAGCCTTCTTGCCCAGCATGGGCAGTACCTGCTGTAAAGTTAACATTGTCCTTTCTGGGTACTAAAATAAGTCTGGAGTAAAATCCTTGCCCCTGCTCTTGTTGTGGTTCTTGTTGAATGGCCCTCATGTCCATGAGGGCTGAAATTTGCTTTTGTGTCTCTGCCCATTGATTGTGTGGCAGGTCTGGCATACCCTTTGCCCTTGGTAGGGTGTGAAAATGGAACCTGTAGCCTTGGGACACTATGTTCAAGACCCATTTGTCTTGAGTAATCTTTTGCCAATTTGATGAAAAAAATGCTAGTTTTCTCCCTAAGGGGGCTGCCAAAAGGAAAGTGCTTGGATCTAGCAGAGGAAAGTCATTGTGACTGTTTCCTGTAAGGTTGTGATTTGTCTTCTCCGCTTTTGGAGGTAGGAGTACCCCATTGTTTAGGCCTGTATGAGCCTTGGGGCTGAGATCTGCCTCTGGGACTTCTGTATCTGCCTCTTTGTGGTCTGTCTAACATTGGAAAGGACCAATTTTTAGAAAGCTAGTTCCTGCTAAACCTGGGTGTCTGTACTTGTAAGAAATCCTTAACTGCCTGCATGGATTTCGCTTTATCCTCCATTTTCTTCAACACCTCTTCTGCTTTAGCACCAAACAAAGTATCATGCTTTAATGGGGCATCTAATAATTTTGCTTTAACATGATCACGCAGATTCTGTTCCTTTAATCAAGCATGCCTTCTAATAACAGAACCTGAAACAGCGGCCCTGCAAGAGGCCTCCAGTGAATCATAACCACATTGCAAAAAATGCTTTCCCACTTGTTCTGCTGCATGCAATAAATCCTGCATTTCTTTGCTCTCTGAACATTCAGTATTTGTCAACATTTTCTGTTTAAGCAGTGACATTGAGTATTGCTGATATTTAAGCATATGCAACTGACAATTTAAAGCCCTTATAGCCAAGGTAGCAGAAGTGTAAACTTTTTTCCCCCATCTGTCTAGTGCCCTAGAAACCCTATCAGAGGGGACAGGGTTTTTGCAGTGGAAGCTTTGACCCCTTTGGGACCCTGAGATATAGTTTCTAGGTCTGCAGTGGGGATTTTATATAGTAATTTATGAGACTCCAGGACCCTGAAGTATCTTGTCTGGCTTAGCCAGTGCAGGGGGTAAAGAGTCAGGGGACAGGCCGGACTCTGAAAATACATCTACAATGTCTGGAGCAGGTGGAATAGCAAGGGACCTGTGCTGAGGAAGTAGCAGAAAGTCTCTGAGCCTTTTCTTAGATTCAGAGTAATCTTGGCTCTCCCAGTGGAAATGCTCCCTCATAGTATGCAGGGTTTCCCCAAAAGAATAATCTTCAGGAGCAGAGGCTGAAGGAATGGATTCTTCAGCATCACAGTCCTCATAGGGAGGCATAGAATAATCCTGTTCAGAAGAGGAATCTGAGGAAATAGAAACCTGATCAGAAGAATCATATTCTGTCTCTTGCCTAGGCCTCTTATCAGGAGGGGGTTGAGAGCCCCTGATCAAAGTAATTAGGTCTTCGGCCATTTTAAGCATCTGTTTTTTGGTCATGGAAGTCTGAGTAGGAGAATGCTGAATGTGTTTCTTTGTCTTTAGAGCTGCTTTGGTCTTTGCCTTTGAAGCTGAAGATGGTTTAACATATAACTGTAGGTCTGAAGACACCCTCAGAAGCCGATGCCTGCTCAGCGGCTCTGGACCCATCTGAGGGAATGATTTCCGAGTGTCCAATACCTTGAGTATCCAGAGATCCAGTCGGCTCCACGTGCGAGTCGGAAGCGGCCTGTGGCTCTGAGGTAGCAGGCACCAGGGGCTGCGAAAGTGCCTCACTGAGAACATGCGAACCGGTGACTGGCCTAACGGAGGCCTCGTCGTCGGTTTTGGACCTTGGATGCCTATCCTATTCCTTGCGTTTTTTCTAAACTCCGGTCATCAGCTGTTCCGACGGCATTATGAAATTAAATCTTCAGCCAAAGTAATGAAATGCAAAATCAAACTGACTCTTAATAGTGTGTTGGTTAAATCTAGCACAAAACCGACAGCTAGCAACATTATGATCAGGGCCTAGGCAAGGAATACAGTAAGAGTGAAAATCCTTATGAGGTATTTGCTTCCCACAAGAAATACAATTGTTAACTTTTTTTGACATCGGTCTGGAGCAAGAAAAAAGTTTCCCCATCGGGGTACTTAGCTTTAATGAAGACTTTGGTTCTGAAATGCAGATTTGAAAATCTCAGGAGTCGGCCAACCGGCACTTGCAAACTGCTTTTGCTTCGGGCACCGTGCGGAAAGAAAGACTGAAGAAAATGGCGTCTGCTGCATCTTTTATACCCCTGGCGCACTGACGTCAGGGAAGAGGCGACAGCAACCGATGCCAGACCAAGACTTTGGAATTCAGGCCGACTGCGGGTAGCCTGCCAGCAGGATAACCCAAGTGTAATGACTGCAACAGTGAAACACGAACATCTGAAAGGCCAAAAAAGAACCATAAAGAAGACAGAGTGGACTACTGAGGACAAGAAAGAAATGATGTACTGCTACTATTTAGCAAGAAGCCCAGAATTTCCAGACAATAGATATACAAAAAGATTGAGAGAGAAATTAGAGGAAAGAAAAATACTTGCACAAAAGAAAAAAAACTGTCAGAAGCTGCAAATAAAATTTGAGTTCTTAAATATAACAGGTTTATGAAAAACATTATATGGACCAAAAAACCTTGAGGCATTTGAAAAAAGAAGCAACTGAAGAAGTGCGAAAATATAAAGAAAAAACTAGAGATTTTTGAAAGGTATAAAAAAGAAAAGTCATGAAAAAAAAGAGAGAGATCTGATATGGTGCAATATTTATTCAAAGGAAGAAAGCCAAATTAATGAATACAAAAAAAGCAGCGCCAAAGATATTCAAAGAGAAATACAAGCAAAGCATCCTGATATGGAAAATTTCACAATACAATAAATAAGATCACAAAGAGGGAATGTAGAACACAAGATTAGTAAAGCAGAAGTTAAAAATAAACAGAAGGTGAAGTTATGGAATACCTACGAAGTGAAGGACTTATAGGCAGTCTAACACAGGTTGTATCGCAGCACAATGGAACAACGAGTCCCCCAAGTAATGAGAAAAGTACAGTTGTGTACACTTACCATAAATGCAGATGTTAGAGTGTATTCACTGTTGCAGTCATTACATTTGGGTAATCTGCTGGCAGGTTGCCATCAATCGGCCTGAATTCCAAAGTCTTGGGTCCTGCGTCGGTTGCTATCTTCTCTTCCATGACGTCTGGTCATCAGGGGTATAAAACATGCAGCAGACGCCATTTTCTTTAGTTTTTCTTGCCCCCGATGTCAGGTGCCCCCAAAAAGGTAGCAAATTTATATATATATATATATATATATATATATATATATATATATATATATATATATATATATATATATATATATACATATATGCATCAATATAAACTTTACCTTCATCTACAAGCAAATACACCACATACGTTGTAGAAGATAGAGAAGGAAAGATAAATTTCAGAATGACAGGGGGATGGCAGGAGGGCAACCTGGACTGCAACAGTGAATACACTCGAACATCTACATTTATGGTTAAGTGTACACAACTGTACTATGTTCTTTGTGTTTCACTGTTGCAGTCATTACATTTGGGTAGAATCCCAAAGCTAAAGTTGGGAGGCTGGAGCTAAACAGCATTAGGTGCAGCTATAAGGCCCTGCAGCACTGCAGTGGCAAAGCCTGCCCTGGACTTAAGAGTAAAGAGGCAAACGGTAATGCTTTGTAAAGGTGTGAACAGAACCCCAAGTAGCAGCCTCTAGAATGTCTTTGGTTGGTACTCCTCTGAGAAAGGCTGCTGAAGTAGCTGCAGCCCTGGTGGAATGAGACCTAATGCCCTTGGGCACAGGTTTACCATGGTGTAAGTAGCAGAAACGGATGCAGTGGCTTATCCACTTTGAAATTGTCTGCTTTGAAACAGCCTTTCCTTCTGATCCTGCAGCATATGACACTAGTAATTGCTCAGTTTTTCTTAGAGCTTTAGTCCTGCTCAAGTAGAATCTTAGCTAACTGTGTACGTCCAAATAATGCAGAATTTTCTCCTCCTTGTTCTGCGGATTTGGATAGAAGTTGGCAGATGAATTGTTTGGTTAAAGGCCACACTGGAAACCACCTTAGGCATAAAAGTAGGATTTGTCCTCAGAGACACCCTGTCTGGGTAAAATATGATAAAAGGCTCTACAGTCATGAGGGTCTGTAGCTCTGGAACTCTTCTTGCTGAAGTAATTGCTAGCAGCACAGCTGTTTTCCATGATAAGAACTTTAGATCAGCGGTAGCAGCTGGTTCAAATGGAGGCAAGGTGAGCTTTTCCAACACATAATTGAGGTCCCATGCAGGTAATGGTGATCATCTAGGAGGCCTTAAATTTTTGGCTCCTCTAAGATACTGCTTCAGTAAAGCATGAGAAAAAAGATTGGTGGCTCTGTATTGTAATGAGCTGAAATGGCAGAGGCATGGATTTTGATCAATGAGAAAGATAGGCCTTTGTCAAGCATCTCAGTTAAGTATTGTAATATCTGAGGAATATTTGGTTCCGCTGTATCAGTTCCTTGTGCTTGATTCCAAGCACAGAATCTCTTCCACTTGTCAGCATAAGATTTTCTAGTACTAGGCCTTCTGGCTTCCAAAATGACATTCATCGCAGCTTTACTGAGAGGTGTTGTTTGTATGACTACATGATTAGCCATGCTGCCAGGTTCAGAGTCTGTAGCTAATTGTGCACGATCCGATTGTTTTGCTGGGACAGTAGTTGTGGTCCTTGAGGCAAGGTCCAAGCTGGGTACCGAGACAAGTTCCTTAGGATTGGGTACCAGCATTGGCAGGGCCAGTCTGGGGCAATTAATATCATCTTTGGCTTCTCTTGTCTGACTTTTAGGAGGACCTTGGTAGAAGAGGCAGAGGAGGAAAGGAGTAAACAAATTGTTTTTTCCAACTGAAGGATAGGGCGTCCACTTTCCATGCTCGTCTGTGACAAGTCCTTGTGTAGAATCTTTTCAATTGATAATTTTGAGGAGAAGCAAATAGATGTATGTCTGGGTTCCCCCATTTCTCTGTATTCATGCTGAAAACTTGTGGATTTAGTTTCCACAAGTGAGGATCCATAAGGTTTCTGCTTACATCATCTGCCAGTGTGTTTTGCTTTCCTGGCAGGAATTGAGCTTGAAGATGTATTTGGAAGGTCAAAGCTGTGTCCCACAGTGCCATGGCTAATCTGCAAAGGAGGTATGAGTGTGTGCCCCCTTGCTTGTTAATATACCACATGACTGTGGTGTTGTCAGTCT
Organism: Protopterus annectens; assembly: GCF_019279795.1. NCBI lineage: Eukaryota > Metazoa > Chordata > Ceratodontiformes > Protopteridae > Protopterus > Protopterus annectens. The sequence continues at coordinate 1,358,121,029 of NC_056737.1, forward strand.
TTATCAGTAGTTGTCCTGGATGAAGTAAGTCCTTGAAGGCTGTTAGGGCCTTCTGAACAGCTAGCTTCTCTTTCTGGTTGATATGCAGATGCATTTGTTTTGGTGTCCATAAGCCCTGAATGCATCTTCCTGCCATGTGGGCCCCCCAGGCATAATCTGAGGAGTCTGTTGTTAAGGTTTGGCTGGCAGGGGGTAGAGTGAAGGACAGTCCCATGTTTCGGTGACATGCCTTTGCCCACCATAGAAACTCCTGTTGCAGGGAAGAGAATGAGAGGAATCATTGTTTCCAGACTGTGTGAATGTTGATTCCATAAACCTTTTAGGTACCATTGAAGTTTCCTCATATGCAGTCTTGCATATGGAATTAGTAGGATGCAAGATGCCATGAAGTCCAGCGCCTGCAGAATTTGTCTTGCAGAAGACTGGGTTTTTGCTGCCATCAGTTTGAAGTAAGCAGTCAGTTGCATTTACTTTTCTGGCAGGAGGTAAGCCATCTGGGCAGTCGTATCCAAGCTTGCACCCAGGAATGTTATCTTTTGAGAGGGTACCAGTTGTGATTTCTTTTCGTTTATTGTGTACCCTAGGCATGTTAGAAGCCTTCTCACAAAAGCCAGGTGTCGAAGAGTGCCCTTGTTCTCTGCTTGAATGAGACAGTCGTCCAAGTAAGGATATATTTGTATACTTTTTTGTCTGCAAAATGCAATTACTGGTGCCAGGTGCTTTGTAAAGACCCTGGGCGCAGTAGATAAGCCAAAGGGCAGTGCAGAGAATTGGTAATGCATTAAGCCAGCCTTGAATCTGAGGTATCTTCTGCACAATTGTCTTGTTAGGACATGCAGGTATGACTCTTTTAGGTCTAAAGTCACCAGCCAAGCATTCTTGCCCAGCATGGGCAGAAGCTGCTGCAAAGTCAGCATTTTGAATTTTGGAATGTCCAGGTATGTGTTCAAAATCGATAAATCCAGTATTGGCTGCCAGGCCTTCTCCTTTCTGGGTACCAACAGCAGCCTTGAGTAAAAACCTTGCCCTTTTTCCTGTTCTGGTACTGTCTGAATGGCCCCCATATCCATGAGGGACATAACCTGTTTCTGTGCCTCTGCCCATTGATTTTTTGGCAGATCTGTCCAACCATTTGCCATTGGCAGAGTGTGGAAATGGAATCTGTATCCCTGTGATACGATGTTTAGTACCCACTTGTCCTGGGTTATTAACTGCCAATTTTGAACAAAAAGTGCTCATTTTCCCCCTATGAGTGCTGCCAAAAGATAAGTGTTTGGTGTAGGCAGAGGGAACTAGAGGCTGGTGGTTAATTATTCTAGACTGGAAAAGCAGTGTTGTTGTTGTCTTTCAGCTTTTCCCGGTTGGGGTCGCCACAGCGGAACTCTGGTCCGCTAATGATTGGCAGTAGAGGTGCCAGCTGGACGTTCAACCTTCAACAAAGGCACGCCCATTTATGCATGTCTTTCTAATGCCCACCCAACCGTGGGGAGGACATGCAAACTCCATACAAAAGGCACTCCCCGCACTCCAGCCGAGAATCAAAGCAGTGTAATGGTCTCTAATATGGGTAGACTGTAGTTCACTCAGGCTAGTGTGTGGGTGTGTATTTTGTAAGCATCAAGTCTTAACATATTAGCTGTGATTTTAAGTTATCTACTATAGTAGGGATTTTCATTAGTTGGGTGAAGCCCACAAACTGTAATTTGTAATTATCATGTTACAACCTCATTGTATTAGTTCACCAGTGCAGTTGTCATGAAAAAAGAAGTTATGTGCCTACCATAATGTTCCATGTTGTCTTCATCTCTCCTTCTTTCTTGCTTGTTGGGATCGGAGCCGACCCTCGACTCCGACTCGGCCATCTTCTATAGCTCGAGAGCTGTTTACTGGCTCAAGGCTACCCCTATATCCCATGATGCCCAGCGCTAGCTACCCAGATCTCGTTTGTAATAGCTAACCCCAGACATAGCAAGAATAATCTGACCAAACTAACAGTTTGGTCAATCTGTTATGTACAGGAAACAAACCAGAAAATACTCAGCCGGTGAAACCTAAACTCCTCTCGGTCCAATAGGTCAGGGGGATGGAGGGTGGGATGCAAGAAAGAATGCGAGATGAAGACAACTAACATGGAACGTTATGGTAGATACATAACTTCTTTATGTTAAACTGTCTATCTCACCTTCGTTTCTTGTTTGTTGGGACAGTGTCCCTAGCACCTATGATCCTGGGTGGCTCATTGGAACAGACTCTTCAGAACAGTGGAACCAAAGTTAGCTCTATTCCTGGAGGCCATGTCTAACTTGTAATGAGAAATAAAGATACTATGGATTGGTTTAGATTATTTTCTGAGCACACTTTAGGAAGGAAGGATGGATTAGTTCTCAGCGCTACCCTATCCTTGTGAAAGACTAAGTACAGAGAACGAACGCTTAGTGCTTGAAGTTCCGATACACGTCTGGCTGAGGTAATAGCTACCAGAAAGAGAGTTTTCCAAGATAGAAACTTAAGGGAGCAGGAAGCTGCCGGTTCAAAAGGGGGCATAATCAAGGAGGTTAGTACCAAATTAAGGTCCCAAGGAGGAGTGGGATCTCTCACTGGGGGCCTAAGGAGAGTAGCCACTCTAAGAAAGGCTTTACACAACTTATGAGACATGATATTTAGATTAGAAAGGCCAACATGATAGTTAGATATGGCAGCTAGTTGAACCCTGATTGTGGCAGAAGTGGACCCAGAGTGAAAAAGCTCAGTTAGGAATTCCAAGATCTCGTGAAATGGGGCTGAAAAGGGATCTATGTTCCTAGCTTCTGCCCAATAAGAGAAATGTTTCCATTTGCTAGCATACGTCTTCCTAGTAGCCGATTTGTGAGAGGATACAATAATTTCACGCAGAGCCGGGGAAATGCTGGGAAGCCTGGCTAGGGTTGGAACTGGATCAACCAAGCTGTGAGCTGGTGTGTCTGGAGGGATCAATGCAGCACTCCTGATTGATGAATCAGCAGGTCCGGAATAGGATCCAGGGTTGCTCGAGGAGATAACGGTGCAGGAACGGAAACCAAATCTGTCAAGGCCAGTAAGGAGCAATGAGGATCATTTTGCAACCCAACAATATCGCTTTCTGTACGAGTTTGGGTATAAGAGGAAAAGGCGGGAAGGCATAAAGAAGTCCCTGAGGCCAATCGTGGACTACAGCATCTCTGGGAGGATTACCGGGAAGCGGTAGAAGGGAGAAATAGTTGCTGCATTTGGTGTTAAAGGGGGTTGCAAACAGATCGCAGCAAGGCTGTCCCCCATTTGCGGAAGATGAGAGTCACAACTACCTGATTCAGAGACCACTCGTGAGGCATGAGAACAGCTCTGCTGAGCCTGTCCGCTATGACATTGGACTTCCCAGGGATGTGCGTTGCAATCAGAAATCATTGGGAGGAAATTGCCCACTGCCAGAGTCTTAGGGCTTCTCAACATAGGGGGTAAGACCTGGTTCCGCCCTGCTTGTTTATGTTCCACACTACTGACATGTTGTCCGTCTGAATTGCAATGGTCCCAGGAGGGAGGGAGTCCCGAAGTGCTTGCAACGCTAGTAGCCGGCTCTCATCTCCAAGACATTTATGTGCAGTTGGTACTCGTGAGGTTGCCATATGCCTTGGACTGTCCTGCCCTGATAATGCCCCCCCCCCCCATCAGTGAGGCGTCTGTAGTCAGTGTGGCAATCGGAGGGGGTTGGATGAATGGTCTGCCCTGAGACACTAGCGGGGAAACCATCCACCAGGAAAGGTGTCTTTTGCAAGTTTCTGTAATCATGATCATGTGAGACATGGGGAGTTGTTGAAAGGACCACTGTGTGAAGAGGAGCCACTGAAGAATTCTCATGTGAAAGCGGGCCAGAGGTATCAGAAGAATTGCCACTGCCATAGAACCCAGAGTTTGAAGGACCAACCGGACTTGTACGTTTTTGCATTGCATGAGGATATGAACTTGCTGCCGAATCGTGGCCACCCTGTCCGGCGGTAGTCTTACGGATATACTTTTTGTATCTAGATCTGCTCCTATATAGGTAAATAGACTGACAAGGCAACAAGGCAGATTTTTCAAAATTTATGGTAATGGCTAACTGGACACAGATTGCGATTGTATAGTCCCTGGCTTGAAAAAGTTGATACCTGGTAGTAGCAGGAAGGAGTCAGTCATTTAGATAAGGAAACACCTGGAATCCTTGACGTCTCAGGTGAGCCGTGACCACTGCCATACATTTGGTGAACACTCTAGGGGCTGTGGTGAGACCAAAGGGCAGAGCTCTGAACTGATAATGACTGGCTCCCAGTCGGAAGTGAAGGAATCTCCGGGAGCGCCTGTCCATCTTGATGTGATAGTACGCATCCTGGAGATCTATTGAGCACATCCAATTGCCCTGACCCAAAAAGGGCAGAATGGACTGAAGCGTAACCATCCGAAACCTTGTTCTTTGAACAGACTTGTTTAGTCTGCTGATATCCAAAATTGGTCTCCAGTCCCCTGTCTTTTTTGGTACCAAAAAGAACTTGAGTAAGTTCCGGATCCAAGTTGGTCTGCTGGGACTTCCTGGATAACACTTTTTTTTCTAGCCGTCTTGAAATTTCTATGACTGCTTGGGCCCTCAGACTGGGTGGAACATCTGGGGGGGATTTACTTGAAGACAGAGGAGATTGGAAGAAGGGAATTACATAGCCTCCGGATATGATTGAGTGTATCCATTTGTCTCGCGTAATGTCTTGCCAGGCTTTTGGGTACAGTGAAAGTCTTCCCCAGACTGCCTCCAGAGGCGGGCAGTCGGGCAACCCTTCAGGGATGCTGGAAGGGCTTGCCAGAAAAAGATTCTCTGCTGCCCTGGTTCTGCGGACCCCCTCTGCCTCGAGGGCAGCGTCTGTTATTTCCTCCTCTGCCTCTGGAGGAAAAGTCACTACGTGCATCAGGCAAGGCTCCCTGGGATTTCTGAAACCACATTTTTCCACTCTTCTGACCTTTGGGATATGGTCTGGAAGGAGTGGAAAAACAGACTCCCATGGCAGAGAGAGTCTTGCCTTCCTGTTCACACCTAGTGAGAGTGTCCTTCACCTGTGGTCCAAAGAGAAATGAACCGTCAAAGGGGGTGTTGGTGAATGATGTTCTAAAGGGCTCCGCAAAATTACACATCCGCATCCATGCGTGTCTCCTAAGGGCCACGCCTGTGCCTGTGGCTCTACTTGCATCATCGGCTGCATAGGAAATGAGCCTCATGGAGGAGTTAACGACTGAATTAAGGGTCACCAGCTGAGAAGCTACTTTAGCTTGAACCCCTTCAGCTGATGGATCCTGGAGAGCATCTCCAAGCTCTTTTAGATCATCCTTCTGAAGCCTGGTAAAATGGCATAAGTAATTCAGTGGCCTCATGGAAAAGGTCGCTGAAGCAAACATTTGCTTCCCATATATGTCCATAGTCCTAGACTCCTTGTTAGGAGGATGGACAGAGGAAGAAGTTTCCACTAATTCCTTTTTAGTGGCCGCTGCTACTACCATGGTATCCACGGGAACATCCTTGGTAAGGAACTGTTTGTCAGGGGGTGCAGTGATAAACTTGCCGGGCCACCTCAGGGTTGGTTCCACTGTATCCGGGGCTGACCAAGCCCTTCGAGCCACCACAGACATTAGTGGATCGAAGGGCGGAGACACCCAGCAGATGGAAGGGCGGGAACCAAACAGATCCAGGAATACGGATTCGTCCTCAGTAGGGGCTAGGGCAGTCCAGTTCCCCCTCTGCCTAAGCATTTCTAGGATGTCCGAGAAGGAAACATCTGCAGAGGGGGATCTCGGGGACCCTTCCGATTCATCGAAATCCATATCCGAAGTGACAGATTCAGGGGAGTCAATGTGCTTTCTCTTGCACTTCCTCTTCCGAGGGGCCTCCTCCGAATGATCAGTGGAGGCCTCGGAAGAAAAGGAAACACCCAATGGGGTGCTCTGGAGCGTCGGTTCCCCACGCTTGGGGTCTGGAGGAGGGACACAGGTTGACGCAGGCACTACAGGGGACAGAGTCAGTGGGGTCGAACGTGGTGCTGATTCAGGGGGCCAGTACACTCCTCATGACATTGAAGGCATCCCTGACACGACACAAAGAAGGCTCCGGCTCTGAGGAAACCGGAATCCTTCTCCGCACCGAGGGGGACGGCTCCGAGGCCGATGTAGGAGCCGAGCTCACCTGTGCCGAAGCTCCGAGGGGGACAAAGGGGTCGGACAAGGGTCTGATGCCACTCGCCCCCTCGGAGCCGATGAGGGAGTCTCGGTGCCCAGATCCCTCGACAGAAGGCACCATCAAGGGGATCGGAGCCAATGACAGAACAGATTCGTGCCGACGGATCCACGATTCGAACCCCAACAAACTCTGGCTCCGAGCTCAGAGGAGTCGGAGGAGGAACATCGATGGAAGCGGGTGGAGCCAACACCTGTTCAGGAGGGCTGGATAACATTTTGGCCAGTGCCTGTCACTTCAACAACCTACTGACCACTCTCTCCACGTCATGGTCCGAGAGTCTAGAGGACCGAGATGAGTGGGAGGATCTGTGACTGCAGTCACTCTGCAACAGGGGAGACCGATGAGCAGAATGTTATCGACTCTAGAGACGGGGACCTCGGTCTCTTGTCAGTCCAAGACGACTCCGAAGATGCTGGTGGAGCCAACTGGGAAGTAGCCTCCTTGGTTCCAGGCGGAACAGAGGTAGTCGGTAATGTTTGGGCCAATGACGGCTCCGAGCTGGGAGCCAACGATTTGGTCGGTTTAGGAGATTTCACCGGTTGAGCCTTGGCCGGTGAATCCTGGGGCTTAAGGAGACCCCTTAATATCAGCTTATTTTTGCGCTCCTGCAGAACCCTTGGGCTGAATGCGTGGCATACAGAAAAAGAGTCCTGCAGGTGCACTGCGCCTAAGCAATAGACGCAAGAAGTGTGCCCATATGTCAGAGACATTTTCTGACAGCATGAGTCACACTTCCTGAATCCAGACACTTTGGATTCTTTAGACATATCTAGTCCTACACAGAAAGTCTTTGGCCAAAGGCCCAACAACAAAAAAACTACAAACAATAACTACAGTCAAGAAGTTTTTTTTTTTATTAATAGGAAGCCTCTAACAAATGGCTACCTATGAAGTAAAAGAGAAGACTAAAACTAAATATAAAATGCTACAATAAGTAGAGATATGAAAGACGAAGTGGGGGAGGGGAAGAACTCTCTAACTTAAACGAGTTTTAAGGGAAAAATAGAACAACACAAACTACAACAAGCTAATTAATGATAACGTCGAAAGACTAAACTATCAAAAAATAACCCCTAAACCGCTAGAAAAAGTATTAAACTAACTTACAAGAGCCTGAGCCAGTAAGAACGAACCTCGCAGCTGAAGCGGCAAATGAGATCTGGGTAGCTAGCGCTAGGTATCATGGGATATAGGGGTAGCCTCGAGCCAGTAAACAGCTCTCGAGCTATAGAAGATGGCTGAGTCGGAGCAGAGGGTCAGCTCCGATCCCAAAAAGCAAGAAACGAAGGCGAGATAAACAACTTAACATCCAGCTTTACCAACTAGTTTTTCCTGCCAGAAACTGGCTTGCATCTAGCACAAGAAAAGAAGAGCTTTGGTTTTAAGAAGAATTTCTTCTTTATAATGGTAAATAATTTTAATAATATTTTTATTTCTTTTTCTTTCAATAACATCAAGCATTGTAACTATACTTATCACATACAAACTGTTGAACTGAACTGAAGTAAATGAACCAAACTTCAAACTTTCACCCTGCTCTGTTGCTTAGTCTGCTGCTAAGCTAATGGCATGTAAACATGCAACACACACTGTACTTAACACACAATTATATTAAGGCAAATTATATTATTAAGGTAGCAAATTTTCTACATCCAAGATGTCTCTATGAGAGAGCACCTGTTGCTGTGTATACTCAATCTATGGTTTTAAACAGTGAATTTGTTTTACCATACTTGACTCCTCACAAACCAACCAACTCACATTATTAGGAAAACAAGCGCTATGATTTAAAACATGAAGGCATGCTCTTTTATTTCTATGACGACTTGTTAGTAGTTTTTGGCCAAATTACTTAACCTACATCCTGAACACGTGTACAGCAGCACACATTTTCTATTCAGTGCTTTTAAATCCCAATGCATACAAAGTATCTTCAAAAAATCATACCCTGCACCCCTACGTCTTTTTTTAATTTCAACATTTTACTTCTTAATTATCCACACTTCTTGCTCACACTCTGACGTCTATTCTTGTTTCTATTCCTCTGATATAATGAATTCTGAAAATGCATTAATGTGTTTTGCTTTAAAAGTGCCTACTTCCAGTTTGGTGATGTACAGGAATAAAACCCAAGTATGAAACAGCTGGCTTGGATTTGATTAGCAACTCAGGGGATGAAAGAGCTGGCAAGGAAAAAAAAAGGAATGAAGGGGCAACACCTGACACCTCTGTCTGGGGGAAAGGTGTGGGAATATGCTGAGGGTGTCCAAGACATCATTGTTTCCTGTAGGGGTAGACATCATTGCTCAAGATAGCTGCTATCTCAAATAATAAGGGATGGACATCCAACAGGCATGTCATTACAAGAGTAGGGCACATCCTGTTGTGAATACCCATGGCCTGTGATTACATTTTCACCACATATAGGACAGGCAGGGTTCACAGGTTCATAGCAGATTACTAGGCCTTTACAAGCCAAGCCATCTTATACCCATGTTCCCTAATTGACCTTGGTTAGATGGTCATTATTCACAGAACGAGTCTATGATCAGCACCGACTTGCTCCTGTCCATGAGGGATATTGGTCCACCCTTGGGTGAATTTACAGTCTTCCATCCAATTACTCAACTCCCCCTGCTATCACTAGGGAACAGGTCTTTAATGCTTTTTCTAAGGCCAAGAACACTGCATCAATGTGCCCAGACAATATCACAGGATGCCTTTTAAACAGCATGAAACATGACCTTTCAGGGCCTCTGGAATTGCTATTTAACTATAGCCTCCAAATAGGCTTTGTGCCTCATGAATGGAGAACACCTACAGTCATCCATCTGCACAAAGGTAGGTCATCTACAGACGCTGGAAACTACAGACCCTGGAAACTACAGACCCATACGTCTCACTAGTCTTGTATATAAAGTCATTGAAAGAATTATCATGGAAATGAACGATAATGATATAGTAAAACTCCAGACACTGGACCCAACCCAGTTTGGTTTTGTCAAGGGCCAATCATGCCTACTCAACCTGGTGGACTTATTTGAAAAGGTCACCAAAGCAATGGATGAAAGCAAAATGGTTCACACTGCCTACCTTGACCTGGCCAAGGCATCTGACACAATATCCCACTCGGGCATTGTTGACAAACTCAGGAGGTTAGGTACAAACCCGTATGTTATCCGGTGGATAGCCAACTAGCTCACAGACAGGAAAGCAGAAGTTAGAATTAGGAATTCCACCTCTACAAAGAGGCCAGTCACAAGTGGAGCCCCTCAGGGATCAGTCCTTGGACCGTTCCTTTTTGGCATTTACTTCTCTGAAGTCAAGGCCAATGTCAGTGGTCTCCGGCTGACTAAATTTGCAGATAATTGCAACTTAGGAGCTGTCATTGAAAACCACACTGACATAAATCTTCTCCAGGAGGGGATGACACAGACAAACAACTGGTGTCAGAGCCATGGACTAAAACTAAATGCCAAGAAATGCATAATAGTTTCCTTTGGGAAATCATCCAGCACATGTAACTATCATATTGATAACATACCCCTTAGAGTTGACCCAGTAGTCAGAGACTTAGGGACACACACAGATAATAATCTAGCCTTTGACCATCATGTGTCTACAATAGTGAGGAGATCATTCTATTTTGCACAACATACAAAGAAAGGTACGGCATCTAAGTCCAAGGCGGTCATTGTTTCACTGTATTCAGCATTCATCAGACCCATCATTGAATACAATGCCCCCCCTTTGGTATATACCTAACCAGGCATATCCAACAATTGGAACCTCTCAACAATTCATGAAATTGTCTCAAACTACTACTTCAATCTTTCTCAACTTCAGAAAAAAATATTAAATTAGAGGTTTAAGACTATATTCTATGTTAGAACTAGACCCTGAAACAGTCTGTGGTTTGATTCCCATACCCACTATCTGCCAACTCTGTGACTATGGGCAAGTCAGGTAACCAGACATTATTGGTTCAAGTTCTGAAAAGGGACTGAGTTGTCTAGTGGGTTTACCTGGTTAACACTCACCCCTCCAGTAAAATACAGATATTTTGCCCAGTGTACCTCTTTAAATTTATTTGGTTTCTATTCACAGTGATAAATACATCAAATTCCTAAATTCAAAGTTCAACATTTTCAACCTCATAAAATAAGACAGACTACCTGTAGGTGCTAGTATTTCAATTTTGCAAATGCTTGTTAGTGAATATAATGTACTTTATTAACAAGAATAAAATTATGTATACTGCTCCACTACAATTATATTAAAATACTACATGCTGCTTCCTCAAGGTCATAAACTACAAAGAGGAAATGTATCAGCTCAGATAGGATAAATTCCATTCTACAGTTTGCTAACACTTCTGATAGTATATGTGAAAGCAATGTAAATTACTTCTGTTAAGGGCATTATGTGGTCTTTCTGTTATTTTTATTTGAAACATTAAATTATTTTTAGTTATCTGGTAATGCATCTGTTAGTATTTGTAAAAGCAATATAACTTTGTAACTTTTCAGAAATATCAAAATGTAGATTACTTCCCTTCAACGATTTCCATCTACTAATGCTACAATACAATTCCAGTGCAAGCCAGCACTGAACACTGCCAAATGTTATTACTGTCTTTACATTGCAGGTTGGGCTTTTGATAGAAGTGGGACTGGACAAAATTTTAGCTTTAGATTATAAAGTTAGCATCTGACTAGAAAACGGTTATTGCTGCTGTAATTAACAAATAGTCCTGTCAGTTATACAACGTGCTTAGGGCAAGTTTCATGTTTCCTTGAATTCTGGTGCATTGAATTACTGGATGTTTTTCTAGAACCGGTATGCTAGTAATTGCTGTGCATGTGTCACTTACTCAATCTGCCTTCTTCCAACATCAAAGGGCAGAAGATCTACTCCAACACAGCTGCCCTCCGTCTTTGATGTTCTTTTAGGACGTTACTATGAACAGGTTTTACCTGCCCATTTCTTTTGAAGTTTAAGTTATGCTATCAAGTACAGCTATTTGAGTGGATATAGGTGCACAAAAATAATACAGTACATATTCTGGCACTTGAGTATAAACACAGCATTGATCTGCATCCCACTTTTATCTGAACTTCTAGTAAAACTGATTGTGATTCAGATGCGAAAACAATGTTCTCTGCTTTTCTTCAGAAATCACTTCTATGCATTTCATAGGCTGTGAAGGTGCAGCGGTTAGTGTTGTCGCCTCACAGCAAGAGGTTCTCTGGTTCGTTTCTCAGTTGGAGTGCCTTCTGTGCGGAGTCTGCATGTCCTCCACACGGTAAAGTGAATCTAAAGACATGCAGGTAGGTGCGAGCATGTGTGTGCGTGCCTTCTTTGAAGATTGGGCTGGCAACTCAACACCTTAAAAATTCACTGCCAATCATTAGCAGACTGGAGTTCCGCTGTGGCGACCCCTAACCGGGAAAAGCTGAAAGACAAGACTTCTATATATTTTATAACAGGAATATAATCTAGTCAGAAGGAAAGCAATGCCTAAAAGCCACTCCCTTTTGTAGACAAGGAGATAAAGAAGGTCTCCAATTTTTTTAGGCCCACTTCTGTTCAGTTTCTAATAGGCAGAAGACAGTGCCACAAATCAATCACTTTGTAGGCAAGATGTTAGGACAGCAATAGTACCCTAGATAGTAGTGTTGTTAATCACAGAGGTAAAATGTAAATGATTCCACAAGAAATCTCCTTATGAAAAGAACAAGCCTGTTAAAGTTTTTTCAACATCATGGCTTCCTTAATCAAATCACAAGGAAGAGAGCTGAAAGCAGTTTTTTTTTTCTAACCCATAAGCAGTTCCTGTGAACCAAGAGCAAATGACAAACCTTCTACATACCAACACAGCAGACTGCAAAAATAAATGACTCCATATACATTTCAGTGTATAGCGCATTTAGCAGTCCCATTACCTTTTCATAGGATTCTCGGGTGCAAGGGTATGGACCTGAAATCCCACAACAATGACAAATTTATATGTGAAACTCAGGGGTTACAGTCTCATGATCCACACTGGCTGGCCACAACATAAATATTTAATGTGTGAATGGTCTTAACACTACACAGCAAATATGCACAACTGCATCTGATTATGACCAATATCTGCCATATCCAAACAAATTTTACAATGGACAGCTACAAAATAGACTTACAATTACTTGCTTCCCAGAATTTCACCTACCTTAGTCTAAGCCCAATGCCTTTTAATGCAATATTTCCAAAAGTAACTCAGACTTCAACAAAACTATATTTCAGAGCTATATATACATAATTTCGAGGAGCTCAATAATGTTAGCAACCCTTTAATGTATTCATGGAACATGCTACCACCAACCAGACCAATCTGGTGCCAAAATCTCACTTAGTAAACACTTTCCCAATAACCTGATGAATATATTATGTTACAGTAGTTTAGAGCCAAATGTCAGTTTTCAAAAAGAGTGGATGCCAACACCAATGCTGTGATTTTTTTCCCTCTGCTGCCTGCAAATCATCAGCTCTCCCAATCAATGGACCCATTTTTCCTCATCACCAGTGCAAGACAGCTGGTAGAGGCCATCATTTAGGCAGCCATGATAAAAGTACATAAAAGACCAATTATTATACAAACCAGTAACTGACTGCAAATAAATATATGAAAATACCTGAAACACAATACTTGGTAGAAGAATGACTAACTGCATCTAGTCTTATTCTTACCACTTTAAAATAGTTTTACCCCCGTTTGCTCAGAGTACTGTAGTAGGTGCATATATTAATCTTCTTTTGGATTTGCAGGAAAACTACACTACTACTGAATAAAAAAATTGTTCCGGACTACTGTAGCACTGCTTTCAAGTGTTTGAAAGTAGATTGTTAGTGAGGAAGGAAAAAGTGCAGTTGTGTAAGAACTTATCATAGGTAGGTACTAGGCTATCGGCCCAAGGAAGCCTAGCCAACAAGGTTCCCTGGCTTACGCCACCCAAGAAAGTTAATTTCCTGTGCCCCTGTCAAGCAGAGCCACAGAAGTGATCCCCAGGGTGTATTTCCTATTTCCCATCCACTCATCAAGATTTTTCTTGAAGAGTGCTAATGAGGAACTTTGCTTGACATAGATGGGTAACTTGTTCCAGAGTACAGGAAGTCCCTGGGACAGGAATCTATCCCTCCAGCATGTCCTGTTTATTGTGATGACAAGGTTTAGGTCCCTAGAGCATGTGGCTCGGAGGAATTGGGATTTCTTTAGGTGTAGCATGTCCAACAGCTCTGGGTTTAACAGAGCTTTATATGTCAGGCAGAGACCTCCTCGGAGTAGGCAATATGCTACAGAGTAAAGTTGGAGTTTTTTGAGACAGTCAGTGTAGGGCAACTGTTTGAGGCCAGTAATCCTCTCTGTGTGATACTTCTGTGGCCTTTCCAGTTGCTGAAGATGTCTTGTGAGGTACATTCCAAAAGGGGCGTTGTACTCTATAATGGGTCTAATTAGTGCCTAGTAGAGGGGAACAATGACCTCTTTTTTCCTGGATGAGAACCCTTTTGTGATGAGGTGTGCCACATAGGATTTTCTGACTACTGTGGCGATGCGATTATCAAAGGAGAGACTACTGTCCACCTGGGTCCCAAGGTTTCTTATCACACATTCGGCATTAAGTAGACTGCCATTTATGTGGTAGTTCATGGGTACAGAGTTTTTACCAAAGGGGATGACAATGCACTTTTTGGCAGTGAGTTTGAGGCCATGCCTCTTGACACCAGGCATCTGTCTCAGTGAGGCCCTTCTGCAGGATGTCCACATCATTTGGGGACTCGACTATGGCTCCTAGTTTGCAGTCATCTGCGAACTTCGTTAGCCAGATGCCTTCTGTGTTAGCCTGTACTTCACAGAAGTCGATACCAAACAGGAGAGGTCCCAGGACTGAACCCTGTGGTACTCCACTTGTCACTGGTTTTAAGTCAGATTTGGAGTATGCAACTTTTCCAGTGTGGGTTCTCTGTCAGTGAGCCAGTTGGCAACCCACCTTGTGATGTAGGGGTTTATACCTAGTTTAGTGAGTTTAGCTAGAATTCCAGAATGGGGGATGGTGTCAAAAGCCTTGGCGTGGTCAAGAAAAGCTGTGTGAACCACCTTACCCCTCGTCTACGGCTTTGGTGACTGCCTCAAAGAAGTCGATTAGGTTCAGAAGGCATGGCCTGCCTTTCACAAACTCAAACTGGGTGGGGTCTAGAGTTTGGAGGTTACCAATGTCTTTGTTTATGAGTTCCATGATGATACATTCCATGGACTTGCAGACCAGGCTCATCAAGCTAATAGGGCGATAGTTCCCAGGATCAGTGGTGGCTCCCCCTTTATGGAGTGAGACAACTGTTGCTGTGCGCCATTCAGTGGGCACAAAGCCTGACGTGAGACTATGACTGAACATGGTGCTTTGGTGGGGAGTCAGCTCATTTTGAAGTTCATGTAAAACACAGCCTGGGGTGTTGTCTGGTCTCATGGAAGCTGTGTTTTTGGTTTTACTGAGTGCAGCTTTTACCTACATATGTGATTACAGGGACTCTGCACTCTTCCTGTATAGATATGGGCCCTTTAGAGTGTGAAAGGGGAGTAAAGTTAGCACTGAACCTATCTGCCAGGATGTTGGCAATATCAGTTGGTTCTGTAATTTTTGTGCCATTGTGCTGTAACTCAGAGCAGATCTGGGTGTTGCCATTGAGATGCTTGACATAGCTACAGAATGCTTTGTGGTTGCCCTTAGAATCAGTGGCAATTTTGTTTTCGTAGCTAACTTTGGAGGACCTTATAAGAGATCTCAGCTTCTTACTGAAGGTGACCAGGGAGCTCCTCCACTCATGGGATTTTACTCTCTTTTCCAACAGTTTCTTCCTTTTGTTGTAGAGTTGGTTTATGGCAGGGGACCACCAAATTGGCTTCCGTTTCTTTGAAGATAGCGTCTTGGTTCTGTTTGGGACAGCACAATCTATGCACTCGTGTAAGTACTTATAGAGTGCATTTGTGTAGGATTCAGCAGTCGTAATTGTACTGTCCATCTGCATGGGTGTCATGATGTTCGCCACTTCTGTCTTAAGAAGCATGAAGTTGGCTTTGGAGAATTTTTTTACTGTGGTTTCCTTAATGGTGTGTGTGTGTGTGGGGGGGGGGAGTGCAGATATCTAGGGTGATTAGCTTATGGTCGGATCTGACCAACGAGGAGTTGACTTCAGGTATGGAACACCTGTCACTCATGTTGGTAATGACTAGGTCTAGGATACTGTTGCCCTTGGTGGGGGTGTGGATAAGTTGATCCAGGGCATTGGAATTTATGAATTCCAGAAAGTGTTGAGTAAAGGAGTTGGTACGGTAGTTTTCTCAGTTAATGGTGGAGTAGTTTAAATCACCCATTATTAGGGTGTTTGGCTGAACCCTAATATTTTCCAGTATATCAAGAAAAGAGGAGTGGGAATCCTGGGGCATGGTGGGGGATCTGTAGCAAGCTACAATTTGGATTGCAGTTTTGCCCAGAGTTAGTTGCACTTGGATAACCTCAGATGCATTATGCTGCGCAACTAGCTTAGAAGTGTGGACATCCTTAACGAATATTGACACACCTTCGCCATTGGTGTTCTGGTCCAGGTTAGATGGATGAAAAGTGTGGTATGAGTTATAGCCTGGTAATGCAGGGGTGCTCTATAGAGCCTTGAACCAGGTCTCAGTCACTGCAAAGATATCGATGGTCTCCATTTTAAGGAGTGCCTCGAGTGAGTGCATTTTCAGATTTAGACTTTTAGCATTGAGTAGTATTACCCTCAGTTTTTGCTTGCCTGTTCCTGTTATGGTGGTGAATTTGTCATTTGGACCTTGCCTAAAAAAAGGCACTATAGGGGCAGCAAGAGCCTTAGCCAGTATCCGGAATCCCAGGGGCAAGAGGTGCAGGCCATCTCTGGCAAAGCATCGTGGTCTGTCGACCATATCGTCCCAGGCAGATAGATACTGGATCCCGTTAGAATGACACCAGAAGCTTAGCTAATGGTTGAAGTCAATCATTTTGTCCTTGTACTGCTGTATCATTCTGGGCGATGGCAGGATGCTACTTAGGGCTAGGGTCATACCTGCCTGGGCTACAAGATAAGAGAGCTCTTCCATGTCTCTTCACGTAGTCCAGGGAGGTACGCCTCAGGTTGTTCACACCAACATGGACAACGAGAGAGTCATATTTGTACTTGTTGTGGAATGACCCGAGTCTGTGGGTTATGTGGTGGATCCTGGCACCAGACAGGCAGCTGACAGTAACCTTTTCCTTGTTTAGCCTGGTGAGTGGGACATCAGTGTGCCTGACTATAGATTCACCTATGAATAGTGTGTTGGGTACGTTGGTTTGCCTTATGGCTGTGGTTTATTGGTACACTGTGGGCTATGTGTCATTTGTGTTGTGCTAGGGGGTGGAGATTGCTTGCGTTTCTGCTTTGAAGGTCTCTGTTGCTTGAGCAGGTTATTACTGAGAGCCTGTGTGAATGTTCTTGTGCTTCTATGTGTGGATTTTGGTGGTGTAGGTTTAGTGGGACTATGTGATGAGTGTGGTGCAAGTGTTTACCTTCTCCTCTTGACTGTCAAGTTCAGTCTTGGTTGGAAAGAGCTTTACCTCCAGTTTGGCTAGGTAAGTGCTTCTCTCACAGGTTGTGCTGTTGGATGGTAGGAGAGGGTTGTCTGTGTACATGAGGCAATTGCTACATTGCCTCAAGATGCCCAGATTCATCAGATAAGACAAGAGAAAACACTGGGAGCTGACCTTTGGACATGCCTGAATAAAAAACTACTTTCCTCTAGACAAGTGAGGAAAGTGAGTATAAGACCTGTTTTTCTCTAAGCAAGTGATGAAAGTAAGTAAAAAAAACTGTTTTCCTCTAGGTAAAGAGGAAGGTTGAGTGTTGTAGTAATTTGTAGCTTATTTAGTGCTAACAACAAGTTCTGAAAATAAAACTAAGAATATCTACCTGGATCTTGTGGTATACAGAATACCTAGGGCTTACCACTCCCACTGATAAGCTAGAATGCTTCCCTCCAACACAGAAAGGCTTGGGGGGCGCAGAAGCTTACAAACAGTCCTGGATACAGCCAATCCTTATCTGGCCTAGACTACTTACAGGAAAAGTGGGAAACAAGAGCAAACGTGAGCTTTTAAACCAGAAGGTTTAAAGAGATGGAAAAACTGCCCAAACGGCCAATAAACTACAATTTCTGGGCCAGAAACCACTCTTGTGGTAGATAGGCTACCTAGTGCTTACCACTCCCACTGATGAGCTAGAAGGCTTCCCTCCAACACAGAAAGGCTTTGGGGGCTCAAATAGTCCTGGTTACAGCAAATCTGTATCTGGACTAGACTAGTTACAGGAAAGGCAGGAAACAAGCTTAGAAAAAAATTTTTTTGGAAAGTGGAAAGGGAGGAAAAAGGAGTAACAGAAGATAATTAAAAATTAAGGACCCAAGTGCCTTGCCCTTCACAAATGCTCTCTCTGTATTAGGTAGAATGAGCTAGTGACACTAGACTGGGATAGAGCTGAACAGATGGGACTGGAAGGAGTGTCTGAAGTCAAGATATGATCTCACTGTACTCGGTTGTGTGAGCAAATGAGATAAACCCAGGAGGAGTGTTCAAACACAAATTTACAGGAGGGGCAGACAATTCCAAAGCCACCAAGATTAATACCAGAACAAGAACAGGGATGGCGGGTGGGAAATTAACTGCAGAGACAGAGAGAGAGAGAGACCACAGTATTCTATAAAACAATTAAATAGAAAAATAAATAACTACAGAGAGTCACAGACCACAATATTCAATGAAACAGTTAAATACACAGAAAAATAAAATGCAGTACAATCTTTAACACTGCACGTCTCTACCTAACTCAGCTAGTAATGCAGTTGATTGTAGGTATGTAGCAGAAGCCAAACAACTCTGATATTGAGCAGTAATAAATTCAAACATATGTGACTAACACTTATAAATAAATACAGAGAAACCCTCTAGGCTAAGAGTTTAACACTGAATATCAATGAAGTGAAACACAATAGCCCCCACTAACTGCAGAGAGAAAGAGAGAGACCACAGTATTCTATGAAACAATTGAACAGAAAAATAAATTACAGAGAGACACAGACCACAATATTCAAGGAAACAAATAAATACACAGAAAAATAAAATGCAGTACAATCTTTAACACTGCAAGTTTGTACTTAACTCGGCTAGTAATGCAGTTGATTGTAGGTATGTAGCAGAAGCCAAAACTCAGATATTGAGCAGTAATAATAGTAGATGTCCTACTGATCACTACTGCAGTATTCTAATACCATTGGGTTTTCTCACCAAGATAACTTGATATTCAGATGGCGTACCAAAGCCATAAGTCTTCCATACGCTCTTATGCCTACTGTATGACCTAAGACTGTAGGGGTACATAAGCAGACATAGCAATTTAAGATTCTTAGACTGTCTACGCCAGGAGACCTGCAAAGGCCTGAGTAGTAGAGCAAAGAAAAGACAAGGTCAGGCAAAAAGAAGGAATAAGGAACTGCACCCTCCTCAGTCCACAGGATGTAAAGATAAAAGTACAAACTACAAAGCGGAAGGAAGGATGCAATACTGCAAAGTGATCAGTAGGACATCTACTGGCAAGTTCTTACACAACTGTACTATGTCCTTCCTTTGATCACTGTTGCAGTATTTCAATACCATTAGGTGATTCTCAAAGCATACAGGTTGGAAAGGGTGGATGAACCGGAGACAAGAGAGCTGGTCAATCAATCCAAAGAGTACAGAACTGACAAAAGATGCCTTTGATCTAGAAAAGGCAACTACACTGTAGTGTAAATGTGTACGATCGACCAGGCTGTTTCTTCCATAATGGATATGAAATGCACGGGCTTTAATAAAGCACCAGAAAGTACAGTTGTGTACACTTACCATAGATGTAGATGTTAGAGTGTATTCACTGTTGCAATCCTAACCAATGGGTTATCAGGCTCCTGGTAGCCCTCGATCGGCCAGAATAGCAAAGGTAAGTAAAAATTACATTGACTGTTGTTGGTTGTAAAGGACGTCAGGGCATCAGATACAAAAGGAGGCAGCCAACATCTCTTCCTCAGTCTTTCTTGCCATAACTGTCAGAAGCCCTCAGAAAAAAAGGCTTAAACCAAAATTAGCCTGTACCTTAGGAAAAGAGAAAAGGGGGAAGGAGGGAGGGAAAACAGGACTGCAACAGTGAATGCACTCGAACATCTATATTTATGGTAAGTGTACACCCACTGTACTATGTTAATCGTGTTTCACTGTTGCAGTCCTAACCAATGGGTTGATTACCAAAGCCCAGAGAAAAGGGAGGAGGAAGCAACAGCATCAAGGACTGGAGATGATGCCCTGCATAACAGCAGTGGCAAACCCTGCCCTGGCTCTAGAAAACAAAGGCAAATTATAATGCGTTGTGAAAGTGTAAACAGAAGACCATGTGGGCAGCTTCCAAAATGTCTTTAGTAGGGACATCTTTTAAAAAGGCTGCAGAAGTGGAAGCTGCTGTAGTTGAGTGGGTCCTAATCACTTGAGGAGGAACCTTGCTATGAAAGGAATAACAAAAAGTAATACAATGAGCAATCCATTTAGAAATGGTTTGCTTAGAAATAGCCTTGCCCTGGGCTCCAGGGGCAAAGCTGACCAATAGCTGTGCTGATTTCCGAAGGTCTTTAGTCCTGTCAAGGTAAAACCTGAGTTGTCTAGCACATCAAGAGAATGTAGGATTCCTTTCACTTCTATTTTGAGGATTAGGAAAGAAAGTAGGAAGGTGTATGGACTGATTAAGAGTCAGGCTACAAACCACCTTAGGCGTAAAGGAGGGGTTGGTTCTCAGGAAAATAAGAAAAGGCTCCACAGCCATCAAAGCATGCAGCTCCGAAACCCTCCTTGCTGAAGTTATAGCCAAGAGGAAGGCAGTCTTCCACAAGAGAAACTTTAAATCTGCAGCGGCAGCTGGCTCAAAAGGAGGAAGACAGTTTCTCTAGAACAAAATTAAGATCCCCGGCTGGAGTAGGCGCCTTTCTGGGAGGTTTTAAGTTGCAAGCACCTCTGAGAAACATTTTTATCAGAGGATGAGAGAAAATGGGTTGTTCAAAAGAATAATGAGCAGAAATGGCTTAAGCATGGATCTTGATGGAGGAAAAAGAAAGACCACCCTGAAGCAAATCAGCCAGATATATTCCAGGATCAGAGGAAGAGTAGGCTGAGAAGATGACTCCCCTCTAGCCTGCATCCAAAGAGAGAATCTTTCCCATTTGCCAGCATAAGACTTCCTAGTGCTAGGCCTCCTGGCCTCCCTCAGCACATCAACCACCTGCTGGGAAAGGGAAGAAGAAAAGGAAGGAGTCATACAATGAGCCAAGCTGCCAAATGGAGAGACTGAAGATCAGGATGTTGAATGTTTCCCCCTTCCTGAACCAAAAGATCTGGCTTCAGAGGAAGATTCCAAGGAGGAAATTGGGACAGACTGCGAAGCAGTGGATACCAATGCTGTCCGAGCCAGTCCGGAGCTATGAGAATAGTCCTTGGTCGTTAGTCCCCGAGCTTCAATAATACTCTGGGAAGAAGAGGAACAGGAGGGAAGGCATAAACTGACAGCATCATCCAAGGGAAGGACAGAGCATCCACTCTCCAGGCTCTGCTGTGATGCTGTTTGGTGCAAAAAAGAGGTAGAAGATGGTTGTCTGGAGAGAAGAAGAGATCCACTTGAGGAGTACCCAAACGTTGAATGATGCTGTAAAAAACTGCTCTGTCTAGCTGCCACTCGTGAGGATTCAGGGTCTGTCTGCTCAAATGGTCTGCAAAAACACTGAGCCTTCCTGGAAGAAACTGAGCTAGGAGATGCAGGCCCAGGGATGCTGCTATGGATCAAAGACTCATGCTCTGTCTGCACAGGAGGTAAGTACGAGTCCCTCCCTGCTTGTTGATGTACCACATGACTGTGGTGTTGTCTGTCCTGACAAGAAGGGTCCTTGGAGAAAGAAGATGTTTGAAAGCTAGCAAGGCCTGCTGGACTGCCATCAATTCCTTTAAATTTACATGCAGGTGCATCTGCTGGGCATTCCAACTTCCCTGTATGCATCTGCCATCCAGGTGAGCTCCCCAGGCGTAGTCCAATGCATCTGTGGTAAGAACTTGAGTGGCCAGGGGTGGGTGAAAAGGCATGCCTTTGTTGTGCAGACAGGCTGTTCCCCACAATAGAAACTCTGTCCGCAGACATGGAAGCAGTGGAATTATCACATCCAGGTCCTGCGTGTGTTGACACCAAGTGTTCTTGAGGTACCACTGCAATTTCCTCATATGCAGTTTTGCATATGGAATCATGAGAATGCAAGAGGCCATGAATCCAGGAGCTTGCAGGTATTTCCTTGCAGGGAGCTGGGACAGGCTTGCCAAGTCCTTGAAGTAAACTGAAAGAGTTGTCTGCTTCTCCTGGGTGAGATATATCATCTGGGCGGCTGTGTTCAGACTCGCTCCCAGGAATGTTATCTCCGAGTGGAAAAATCAAAAATGGTGCAATCCAGAGTATAACCCAGGGAAGAGAGAAGAGTCTTTACAAATTCTAGATCCTTTAACAGCTGTTCCTGAGAATTTGCTTGAATTAGATAGTCGTCCAAGTATGGATAAATCAGAATTTTCTTTTGCCTGCAAAAAGCAATGACTGGAGCCAGGCACTTTGTGAAAAAGTACAGTTTTGTACCTACCATAAATGTAGATGTTCGAAGATCCACATTGCTGCAGTCCTTACACTTGGGTAGTCCGCTGTCCTCGGTCGGCCCGAATATCAAAGTATAAGGCTGGCGGTCAAGGCATTTGACTGACATCAGGACGTCAGGGTACAAATGCGCATGACCGACGTCATATCCTCAGTCTTTTCTTGCCCCAGATGTCAGAAGACCCTAAAAATAAAGGTCAAAACCAAAAGACAGCAAAACAAACAACCAAGCACCCTTGCCCTAATTATATGTACAAAATACACACTATATACAATATGTACAACTCAACCCACACAACCACCTCTAACTACAGAGGGAAGGAGGGAGGTGGACTGCAGCAATGTGGATCTTGAACATCTACATTTATGGTAGGTACAAAACTGTACTATGTTCTTCATCTCACATTGCTGCAGTCCTTACACTGGGCTAGAATCCCAAAGCAGAGGTATGGGAGGATGGCCAAACTATAAGAAGCAGGAGCTGCCAAAATGCCCTGCAAAACACAGTGGCAGTGTAAACCAGCCCTGGATTTAGAGTAAAGTGGCAAGTGATAATGCCTAGAGAAAGTATGCACTGAACTCCAAGTAGCTGCCTCCAAAATATCCTTGGTTGCCACCCCCCTCAAGAAAGCTGTCGGAGTGGCAGTAGCTCTAGTGGAATGAGGCCTAATCCCAGCTGGAATCTCCTTGCCATGATGGGAATAACAGAAAGCAATGCAAAACCCAATCCACTTAGAAATAGTTTGTTTTGACACAGGCTTGCCCTGAGAACTCAAAGCAAAAGAAACAAATAACTGCTGAGACTGCCTGAACCCTTTAGTTCTGTCCAAATAATATCGCAACTGCCTGTGTACATCTAAAGTGTGCAAAATCTTTTCCCCTTTATTTTGGGGATTTGCATAAAAAGTAGGCAAATGAATAGTTTGGTTTAAAGCCACACTAGAAACCACTTTAGGCATAAAGGAAGGATTAGTGCGTAAAGATACCCTATCCTTATGGAAAATCAAGAAAGGCTCAACGCCATAAGGGCCTGCAATTCAGAAACCCTTCTTGCAGAGGTAATGGCCAACAAAAAAGCAGTCTTCCATGATAAATATTTCAACTCAGAAGTAGCTGCAGGCTCAAAAGGTTGTAGAGTGAGTTTCTCCAACACAAAATTGAGATCCCAAGCAGGAGTAGGAGCTCTTTGTGGGGGTCTTATATTCTTTGCCCCTCTAAGAAATTGCTTGAACAAAGGATGAGAAAACAATGGTGGGTCACAATCATAGTGAGCCGAAATTGCTGCAGCATGAACCTTAATAGAAGAGAAAGACAAACCTTTGTCCAGTAACTCAGTAAGATATTGAACAGCCACACTCGAATTAGGCTCAGAAACATCAAAATCTTTTGCTGCACTCCAAAATAAAAATCTCTTCCATTTATCTGCGTACACTTTCCTTGTACTAGGCCTTCTAGCTTCCAAAATAACATTCAAAACTTGCTGAGGAAGTGGAGGCCCACTATGGTTCAAAACAGAATATGCCAGGCTGTTAGGTGCAGAGAGTGAAATTGACATTGAGCAAATGGCTGTCCTCTTGTGACAACAGGTGTGGAATCGAAGGCAAAGGCCATGGAGGCTTCCGTGCCAGACTTCTCAGTAATGGGTACCAGTGCTGTCGAGGCCAATCTGGAGCTATTAAAATCATCCTTGGCTTGTCCTGTCTGACCTTTAGAAGTACCTTTGGGAGGAGAGGCAGAGGTGGAAAGGCATACACATGAAGATTGCTCCAATTGAAAGAAAGAGCATCCACTCTCCAAGCTGTGGGATGAAACCTTTTTGTGCAAAACTTTGGCAGCTGATGGTTTAGTGGAGAAGCGAACAGATCTATGTCTGGAGTTCCCCATGACACTGTCAATTTCTGAAATACATGAGGATCCAATTTCCCACTCATGGGATCCATAATTAAATCGCTCAACACATCTGCTAAGGAGTTCTGTGCTCCTGGCAGAAACCTTGCCTGAAGATTGAGCTGTAAACTGAGAGCAGTCTCCCACAAAATCATTGCTTGCCTGCATAGAGGATAAGAATCGCCCCTTGCTTGTTGATGTACCACATGACAGTTGTGTTGTCTGTTAGAATCAACACCTGCCCTGGAAAAGTAAATCAAGCTATTAATGCAAACTGGACTGCTAACATCTCCTTCAGGTCTGGCAGGCCACTTGTCTTGTATCCACTTTCCATTTAGATGAGCTCCCCAAGCTTTGTCTGAGGCATCTGTTGTTAAAATCTCCTCTGGCGGGTCACAGAGAGTCCTTGTTTAGGTGACATTCCTGAGCCCACCACAAAATTCCTTTTGAATGCAAGGTATTATTTGAATGACAGTGTCTAGATCCTGGCAGTGCTGTGTCCATACATTTTGAGATACCACTGCAGCTTCCTCATATGCAGTTTGGCATTGGGAAGCACCAGAATACAAGATGCCATGAACCCTAAGGCTTGAAGGACTGTCCTTGCAGTCACGAGATAGTTGATGGAAGTAAAGGGAAAGACTCTTTGTCCGGGTTGTCATCGAGGTGGGATGCTGTATTCAGTCTCACACTCACAGAATACCCCAGGCATCTTAGCACTGCTATCACATATTCCAAATGATGAAGAAGCTCTTCCTTGAGCCAGAATCAGGCAAAATAAGGATAGATCTGTATTCCTTTAGCCTGAAGAAAGCTATCACAGGAGCCAGAACTTTCGTGAAACACTCTGGGCGCAGTAGATAAGCCAAAGGGCAATGCAGAGAACTGATAGTGAGAAGTCCCAGCTCGAAAGCAGATACTTCCTGCAACTTAGTCTTATAGGAACATGAAGGTAAGCCTCCTTGAGATCCAAAGTTACCATCCAATGATCTTTGCCCAGCAGAGGTAAAAGCTGCTGTAACGTCAACATTTTGAACTTGGGAATGTCCAGATAAGTGTTGAGGATAGATAAATCCAAATTGGTCTCCACGTGTTCCCCTTCTTTGGTACTAGGAACAGGCGAGAATAAAATCCTAGGCCCACTTCTGGCATAGGGACCGGCTGTATGGCCTATTTTGGAGTAACAGAGAAACTTGCTTGTGAGCCTCTATTCTTTGTTGAGGAGGAGCGTCTGGCATGCCTTTGAAAGGCAAGGTATGGAAATAAAACCTGTAACCGTGGTGTATGATATCAAAAACACCCTGTCTTGGGTAATTAAACTCCAATTTTTCTTTGAAAAGTGCCAACCTTCCTCCCAAAGGTGCTGCCAGGCAGAGAAGGCTCTGGCAGCTGAAAAGGTCATTGTCATTGTTTCTTACGAAAGGACCCCTGCCCTCACCACCCGAAGAGCAGGAGAACTCTCTGTTCTAGGCCTGAAAGAGCCCTGAGCTCTGCCCCTACCACATCTAGATCTACCCCTAGACTGGGAATCATAAGAAGGATACGTCCACCCCTTAGTAGGCCAATTTCTACTAAACTTTGGAGGCTGTACCTGCAAAAAATCTTTAACAGTCTGCATAGACTTAGCCTTGTCTTCCATTTTCTTTAAAACTGCCTCAACAGGGAAACAACACAACACACAGATTGTAAAGGAGCATCTAAAATCCTTGTTTTAACATGGTCAGATAAATTTTGATCCCTCAGCCTGGCGTGCCTGCGAAGAACTGACCCAGTGGCAGCCACCCTAGACGAGGCCTGTACAGCATCAAAACCACATTGCAAAGAATGCTTACCCACCTGTTCAGAAACATGTACTAAATCTTGCAACTCTTTACAATCAATACCTTCTGCCAGAGCATCAACCTTAGACTTCAATTGTGAAAGAAGATAGTTTTGGTATTTCAACATGTGAAACTGGCAATTCAAAGCCCTCATAGCAAGAGTGGAGGAAGTATAAACTTTCTTTCCCCATCTATCCAAGGCCCTGGCCTCTTTGTCTGCAGGAATTCTTTACAACAGAAGCCTTAACACCTTTAGGCCCCTGGCTAACAGTTTCTGGGTCTGCCCTAGGACTCTTAAAAGATACTTATGAGCTTCAGGCACCCTGTAATACCTATCCGGTTTAACAGGAGCAGGAGGCAAAGAATCAGGATTAAGAGAAGCCTCTGTAAAACATCTTCCACTACATCCAAAACAGGAGGTATAGCCAAAGGCCTATGCTGGGGTAAAACAAAAATTCCCTAAGCCTTTTCCTGGAATCAGAGAAGTCCTGACCTTCCCACTTAAAATGCTCCCTCATGGAATGAAGAGTTTCTGAAAAGAAAAATCCTCATGAGGAGAAGCAGAAGGAGTAGAATCATCCACATCAGAATCAGAATAAGGAGAGTACTCCTGCAAGTCTTCAGCCGAAGACTCTGAAACATCTGAAGCCTGCTCAAAACTCCCTAGCTCAGGCTCCACCCTAGGTCTCTTATCAGGAGGGGGCACAGAACCCCTAATCAAAGTAATCAAATCTTCTGCCATTTTAAGCATATGCTTCTTGGGCACAGTTCCTGAAGAACTAGGGGTAACACCAACTGAAGCTAAACCTAGCCTGCCCCTGGGAGAAGCCTTGGAAACAGAAGGAGAGGGCCTAACCACCCTAGGCAGGGAGGGGAGTATAGTAACCTGAGAAGCCCCATCAGCCTGGCCTGCCTCCTGAGAGGCCACATCCTGCAATAACAAAGACTCTCCCTGGGATCCCAAAGAAACCTCTGGTGGAACCACCGGCTCCACCGACACCTCTAAAGAACCGGCGTCCGGTACTGGGTTCCTCTAGCCTAGGTTTAACTGCTTTGTCCTTGCGCTTCTTGAGCATCTGGCGGCATTTTATAATTGCACCGCTTCCGAGACTAACCTGGCACAATCTAATCTTCTCTTAATAGTGCGCTTATTGAATCTAGCACAAGGCGACACCCAACAACGTCGTGCTCAGGCCCTAAACAAGGAATACACAAAGTATGGTAGTCTCTATCACGGTATCTGTTTCCCACAAGAAATACAATTATTCACTTTTTCTGACATCCGGTAAACCACTGAGGCAAGAAAAACTAAAATATTCTAGCGGGTACCAGCCAACTTTGACTCGGTCTGAACCTCCAATCGAACAATTTCAACCGGCACTTAGCGCTGCTTCTGCATCGGACCATGCGGCAAAAGACTGAGGATATGGCGTCGGTCATGCGCATTTGTACCCTGGCGTCCTGATGTCAGTCAAATGATATTCGGGCCGACCGAGGACAGCGGACTACCCAAGTGTAAGGACTGCAGCAATGTGAGATGAAGAACATCTCTGGGAGTGTAGATAAGCCAAAGGGCAGCGCAGAGAATTGATAATGTTGCTTGCCCACCCTGAAACGAAGGTATTTGCCTGCAACTTTCCCTGACAGGAATGTGCAGATAAGCTTCTTTGAGATCCAATGTTACCAGCCAGGAATCCTTTCCTAACATTGGCAGTAACTGATGCAGAGTGAGCATTTTGAACTTTGGAATTATCAAGAAAGAGTTCAGGATGGATAGATCTAAAATAGGATGCCAGGTGCCTTCTTTTTTTGGAACTAGGAAAAGTCTGGAATAGAAACCCTGGCCTACCTGCTGAGTAGGAACTGATTCTATTACTCCCAGATGTAACAGACAAACTTTGCTTTTCTACTTTTGCCCTTTGGTTTGGAGGATTGTCCGGGAATCCTTTGGGTACTGAAAAGGTGTGGAAAGAAAACTTGTGCTCTAGGGATACAATTTTGAGTACCCATTTGTCATCCGTGATCGTGGTTCAAACATTTGTAAAAAAGGGCCAACCTTCTCCCTAAAGGACTCTCCGGGCAGACAAGAACAGGCAGAAGTTGGACAGTCATTGAGAATGTTTAGACTGAGATGCAGGTTTAGAACTTGCTGCCTTGGAAGAGGAAGCCTGCCAACGCTTAGACCTTTGAGGGGTAGCCACCTGCCCCTAATAGATTTGTAACCTCTAGTCCTAGAACGGCTCTGTCTGCTCGTATCAGGGAACATCCAACTCTTAGAAAGGTAATGCCTGCTACAGCGAGGAGGCTGAACCTGCAGACAGTCTTTAACTGTCTGCATAGACTTGGCCTTGTCTTCCATCTTCTTGAGCACTTGCTCTGCTTTGCTGCCAAAAAGACTGTCCTTATGCAAAGGTACATCTAAAAGCTTAGCCTTAACAGGCTCTGGTAGGGGCTGCTCCCTGAGCCAAGCGTGCCTTCTAATAACACAGCCACTAGCTGTATAGCCCTACAGGTAGCTTCTAGAATGTCAAAACCACAATGCAAAGAATGTTTATTGACTAGACTGGCAGAATTTAGCAAATCCTACATATCCTTGCTCTCCGCAAACTAAGGCAAACCTGATATCCTAGACTTAATAGTTTCCAAGGTGTGCTGCTGGTACTTCATCATATGAAAAAGACAATTAGTAGACCTAATAGCAAGAGTGGCAGAGGTATAAACCTTTTTACCCCACCTATCTAGGTTCCTGGATTCCCTGTCAGAAGGAACAGGATTTTTAGTAACAGTGGCCTTACCTCCTTTAGGGCCTTGAGAAATAACCTCTGGATCAGCCAACGGATTCCTGAAAAGAAACAAATGAGAATCAGGAACTCTATAGTATCTGTCAGGTTTCCTGGGAGCAGCAGGAACTGAATTGGGAGTCAAGGAATTTTCCAGAAAAACAACATCAACCACTTCCAACACAGGTGGAACAGCCAAAGGCTTATGCGGAGGCAAATCCAAACACTCCCTAATCCTTTTCTTAGAAAGGGGGTAATCCTGACTTTCCCATTTAAAATGTTCCCTGAGAGTATTTAAAGCATCACCAAAAGAGAAATCTTCTGGAGGAGAAGCAAAAGGGAGGGATCCTCTGCATCTGAATCCTCAAAAGGAGAGAAAGCTTGACAAACTTCTTCATCAACAGAAATACTAGAAGTAACCGAACCTGAAAAGGACAAAGCCTCAGGAGAGACATCCCTACCTCTTCCTGAAGGAGGAGTCTGTGAACCCCTAATAAGAGTCAAAAGGTCATCAGCTATTTTAACCATTTGAGAATGAGGGGAACGAGAGGAAACTGGAGCCTGCTTCTTCACAGGCTTATGACTGGAAGATTTACATGCAAGTCTAAAGGACTCGGGAGGCCTGGCAACCTCCAAAGTTGCAGCTGAAGTCGTCGGTATGAGCTTGCTGTCTGAACAAAGAACGGAGGTCTCGGACATCGGAGTCAGCTTCGCGGCTCCGGACCCAGCTGAAGAGGCAACAGGCGGAAGGTCAGAAGGCAAAATGGACGCCAGAAGCCTGGGGATCTCTGAAATGGTCTCAACCGAGGCCTGTGGTTGAAAATCTGCGGGCTGCAGAGGCTGCAAATGCGCCTCACTGGCTACCGCATGACTGACGACCAACCTAACATCATCCGAGGACTTGACCTTCGGAAGCCTGTCGCGGTCCTCATCTTTACACTTCTTGGGGATATCCGAAGCCTGAAGACCAGCAGATGCCATACCAACAAACTTAGGCCAAACTCCAAAATGCTTAGCTAAAAGCTTAGCCCGACGATGAATAGTACACGGATTAAAGAAAGCACAAAGACAATTATTAACCTTTTCTGACATTCATTAAGGCAAGAAAAGAGGATCCCCAACAGGGTACTTAGCTGCAGCTGACTTCAACTTTGTAGTCGGAAACAAAAAATGGTAAACTGCCGACTGGCACTCGTGCAAGAAATGCTTCTGCTTCGGGCTCTGCAGGAGGAAGACTGAGAAAGTGGCGTCGGCTGCCTCCTTTTGTATCGAACGCCCTGACGTCCCTTACAACCAACAACAGCCAACGTAATTTTTACTTACCTTTGGTATTCTGGCCGA
This sequence comes from Protopterus annectens, assembly GCF_019279795.1. Classification (NCBI taxonomy): domain Eukaryota; kingdom Metazoa; phylum Chordata; order Ceratodontiformes; family Protopteridae; genus Protopterus; species Protopterus annectens. The sequence goes on from NC_056737.1 coordinate 1,358,150,905, forward strand.
TCGAGGGCTACTGGGAGCCGGATAACCCATTGGATAGGACTGCAACAGTGAAACATGACGAACATGAAGATATTGCTCTGGTGGAGTGTGCCTTCACAGGTGAAGACACGGACTTACCATGGTAGGAATAACAGAAGGAAATGGGTTTAAAGATCTAACTGGAAATTGTCTGTTTTGAGACCAGATTGCCCAACTTGCCTTACTGGAAGCATACACAAAAGATGGTCTGTTTTCTTAATGGATCAGGTTCAATAAAGCCTATATTAAGTGTACGCAGTATGTATCCACGAACATTTTTATCACTTTTTTTGTGCTTTCTAGTCACTCAAAGTGTTCATGTAGTCTACACTTCGTGGTAACCTTTATCAATCCCTGTCAATATTCAAAGCTGCAAGAATATCAGCAGGAAAACTAAAATTAGGAGGAAGAAGGTGCGAGTTATGTCTGTGTTGTCTGTTCACTCAGAACAGTGTACACTTGGTATACATTTAGTGTAGACGTTACTGAATCCTGGGGAATGTCTTTAGTCTTATCAAGACAGGATCGAAGTTTCCTGTGCAAATCTAAGGAGTGTAGAAGTCTCTCACCTCTATTTTTTGTGGGTTTGGAAAGGTAGACAGGTAAATGTAAAGCCTGACTGAAAGACAATTCATTGCCCACCTTAGACATTAAAGAAGGGTTTGTCCTCAGACAGACCCCATCCTTATGGAATATCAGGGAGGAGGATAGCCATAACGGCTTGAAGCTTAGAAACCCTTCAGGTAGATGTAAGAGCCACTAGCAAAATAGCTTTTCAAGCATAAAACTTGAGGGATGTGAAAGCCACTGGTTCAAAAGGTAGTAAAGTAAGTTTTTGCAAAAAGAAGATAAGATCCCAGGGTAGTGGAATAGCCGTGGCGTTTAAGTGAAGGAGGCCCTTTAGAACCTTCTTGACTTCTATTCCTGAGAGCACAGGGGTATTTAACTGGCATGCAAGCTGAAGTGGCAGACAACCGCGCCTTTATGGAATAGGCAAGACCAGTTTTGAGTATCTCACATAAGTAGATCAGCATTGTAGGGACCCCCTAGATGAAGGAGATTCTTATTCTTTTGATGATACCAGATAGAAAATATTTTCCATGTGGGGATGCAAGACTTTCTAGAGGTAGGATTTATTGCCTTTTGGAGCATGTGAAGCACATCCTCAGAAAATTGGTGCCTGAATGGGATTATAATTCTATCATCCAAAGTGTTGAGAGTTGATAAGCTGGAATGAAGCAGATGGCCCTTTTTTGTGAGCAAGTCTACTTTATATGGTAGCTAGTGGTGGTGCCCCTGCTAGGGGAAAAAGGGGGTAACCAGAGCTGCATGGGTCAGAAGGGAGTCACTAGCAACATTTTTGGTCTATCTGTTGGATCTTCAGTAGAACCTTTGGGATTAGAGGGCGAGGGGGAACAGCATAGAGGTACTTTCCCTTCCAGCATGGGGATAAGGTGTCCTGAGTGGAAGCAAACAGATCTATTTGAAGACTGCCTCATCTGTGGACTATGTCCAGGAAGAACTCCATGTTAAATATCTTCCGTGGACCTGTTTAAAAGAATCTACACTCACACTGTCCTCTAATGGGATTTATACAGCCTGGAGGGACAGATTTGTCTTTAAAGCCTGACCCCATGCCAGAAGAGCTAGCCCACACAGCTGGTAGGACTTGGCTCTCCCCTATTTGGTGATATACCACAGCACTGTGGTATAGTCTGTGAAAATCCTGAGATGGCCTAGTTTCCAAATGTGAGAAAACAGCTGAAGGGCTTCAACAAGAGCCCTCATTTCTTCCTCACTGATGTGCTCTCTCATTTGTCTGGAGGACCATTGGCCTTGAACTGATAAAGTCAAGGTCTAATGCATCTGTATGCAGTTTTTTGTTGCTAGTGGGTGGGTGAAACAGCAGGCCCTTATTTAGATGGATCTGGGCTACCCACCACTGTAACTCTTTCTTCAGAAAGGGCAAGAATGGGATTTGGAAGTCCAGTGAACGACAATGTTGAGACCACAGAGATTTCAAGTACCACTGGATCTTCCTCAAATGTAGCTTGGCAAAGGTACATTGGAATGGCTGCTAATTTCCCATGCAGTAGTAGATTGAAATGGAAGAAGGGACTAGACGAAGGTGGATATGGACTGTACTTTCTCTTGTGGTAGAAAGGCAGTCATCAGCCAGCTATCCAGTCTGCAACCCAAGACAACTAGATCTTGACGACATGTTAAAACAGATTTTTGGAGATTGAGAGTGAATACCAGTCTCTCCAGAGACTTTGTAACTGAGCTGCAGGCATGCAGTGTCTTGAGAAGTTACTAGGATATGAAGGCCATCCAGGTAACAAAACTTTTGAATTCTTTGAGTTCTGCAAAAGGCAATGGCTGGGATGAGACTTTGTGAAGACCCTGAGAGTGGCATATAAAAAGAAGGGTAAAGGAGAAAACTAAAAGTGTGACAAAAGGCAGAGAACCCAAAGAATTTTGTGCAGCAGGGGTGAATGGGGATGTGCATATATGCATCCTTCAAGTCTAGAAAGACCAGAAAGGCATGGGGAAGGATGAAAGGATGGGGAGTTTATAGTGACAGCATCTTGAAAGATGGTACTTTTATCTCCACTCAAAACCTTTCTTAATCCAGAATGGTTCTCTGAGTACCTTCTTTTCTGGGGACCTTTCATTATGATACTGTGCTTAAAACAGGAATGCATTTATCTTTCCTCTAATGTCATTTATGCTCAGTTAGTATATAATGTAAACAACACATATTGTACCTTACGGGTATGCAGTACCTTAAAATAAAGCATTTCAGTAAAACACATTGTAAAAACAACAAAAATTCTTCTTGGAGCATTATGAATAGCATCTCTTTAGAAGAACAAAGGAATGATGTATCTTTAGGGTTCCTGCTCTGGACCACCCACATAACAGATAACCCCCCCCAATAACTGCTCTCTCTCTCTCTGACCACTCTTCCACTTTTTCAAACTCTCTACTATTTTTCCCTCCAAAGACACATACCACTCTTCCTAGCATGGTGATGGATGAACTCCATTTTTCTGCTGATGTGCTAGAAAACTCTCTCTCCCCAGGAGGCACACTTCAAACTAGACCTACCTCCCTCACTGCTAACCAGTCTGAAACTTTCTGGATATAAAGCAACTCCCACACCTTAGACCTCACCCTATTGACGGGAAACACCTCTACCTCCTGCCAGATGCTCCAACCTAACCCAATGTATGTACGCACAGTATTACTTCAAGGTTTTCATCTGTGTTAAACTACAAAGTACCCATATTTGTGTTTGTAGCCTTACAGTCTGTCGTACATCACCACTGCCCACCTCTAGTCCTTCTTACTTTCTGCTGTTTTTATCTCTTTAATTACAGGAGCTGACCTGCTTTCTCTACTAGCCTGCTGTATTAGCTGAAAGCTCGCCTCTCCTGGTTACTCTGTCCTAAGACTTTCATTACTTTTTCTCCTAAGTACGTTACCCTCCCTCATCTGTAGGCTCTTCTGTAACTTTCTCACCCCACGCCGATAACTGCTCCCTCTCTCTGACCACTCTTTCTAGCTCTCTACTATTTTTCCCTCCAAAGACACGCACCACTCTTCCTGACAGTCTCGCCTTGCAGTTCCTTTCAGCAAACGTATCACACTTGCTGATTGTTTCTGGTGCCTGCCCTAAAGCCCCCCCCCCCAACCTAATTACTCTCTCTTCCTATTCATAAACTCCATTTCCCACACAGTTTTCCTCATCTCCTCCCATTTCACCCATAATGCATTGTACAGTTTAAAAACTGCACTCTAAACTTGGTGCCCATTCTTTCCTTCCTGTTCCTGCTCTGGACCCATAGCCGGCCTTAGGCATAGGTCAACCAGGCGGCCGCCTAGGGCACTGCTCTAGCAGGAGCGCTTTTCCAGTAATCTGGATGGTATAAGTAGACCAGGATGGAGGCACAAGGTGGTGTTGGGGGAGGGGGGTGCTGTGGAGATCTTTTGCCTAGGGAACCAGTTCACCAAAGGTTGGTCCTGTCTGGACCACCCACATACCAGCCCTGGTGATGTACAAATGCCGTTTTTCTGTTTTTCTGCTGATGTGCTAGAAAATATAAGTTTTAAAAAGTCTTGGTAACTGATTTTGCCCTGCCTTTGAGTACTGTTCCTGTGTATACCCTACCTGGTATGCAATGATAATTATCTGAATTGCTCTTGCTCTGCAATGTATTATGTATTTATCTGGTACAATCTGACAACTGTTTGCTCATGTTATACAGTTGTCATACAATAAATGATTTAAACTGACTACCAGCCTAGGACATTTGATCCAGATTATTAGTTTAACTGGATGGCTTTTCTGTCCATTCCTACTGTAACTCACATCGGACATAAATAATGTAAAAATGCCCAGTTAGACCAATGCAATTGCTAGACATTTAATTGGAATCTAACTAAATCTTTTTGGAGTACAATAACACCCAAATTCAATGACTAATGCTAACGCACACTGGCGATTCTGCTTGCAACTATAATTAAATCACAAACGCACCAGACAGTAGTCAATGCTGAATGCTACAACCTACATTTTCTCATGCTCCATAGTACTTGTAGTGCTCAACTGGTCATTAAATCAAGGCAATGACTGTAGCTTTATTGGCCAGTAATTTAGTTTTAATTCACCATTACCTCTGGACTTGAACAAATTACTTAGTTTGCTTCCCTGGCTACACAACACATTTTTCGACCACTACTGTAAGCTGCTCATTGCAACACTACAGACCTGAGCTTAGTATCCAGTATAAACTGATACTTTATTACATCTTATTTTATTCATAGTTCATAGTTTAGTACTAAGCTAACTGCCCTTCCGAGCCATTTTAAGCCTAGCCAATTATCCCTTGTGAGACTCAAACCCTGCACCTTGTGTTTGTAAGGCAAATACCTTAGACATTAAGCCACCCATTAAGCCACCCTCCCAGCGTACAGGATAGCTGTACCTCTAGGGGGTATTCCGCCCATGTTAAACTAATATCTGGCTCGTTTATGCTTTTTTCCCTATTGACTTCATTGTCTATGCCCATTTCACTGCTGTTTTCAGGCCATCTTTCACCTATAATATTATTATATTATTTTTTTTACTGTTGTTCACTGGGCTAAATTAAACATCACGATTTGAGTTGGAAGGCTAAAACTGAGTTGTGTATTGGCTTATGGCTTGTCTTTCCACATTGCTCGTACTGCATCTGCTATACGAACATGTTAGCGAAAGTGTTTAATGCATATGTTATAATCAAACACTCGCTATTTTGTTTTTTATCTATTGCTTCTACCTGAATGTTGTTTTCTTTATATTTATAAATGAACTCTGCTTTGCCTCTTACTTCACATATTACTGTTTTCCTGTTATCAATTGTCCTAGCAGTTCTACACTGCATTCACCTCTCTATTACCTTTGTGCTCCCCACTCTCCTATGCCTCACTCTCACCTGTCCTTTCTTGTTCACTCTGTGCTCGCCAAGTTATCCTGCATCCTACTAATTTCTGCTGGCATTCCTCATATAGGTCGAGACTAACCCATTACCTTTTCTATAGTTTCTCTCTCCAGGTGGCACACTTCAAACTAGACCTGCCTTCCTCACTGCTAACCAGCCTGAAACTTTCTGGATATAAAGCAACTCCCACATCTTAGACCCTGTCAACAGGAAACACCTCTACCTCCTGAAGGACACTCCAAACTAATACCTGCAATTTCAATATAACCCAAATGTATGTACACACAGTATTACTTTGCTGAGGTTTTCATTTGTGTTAAACTACAAAGTACCCATATTTGTGTTTGTAGCCTTACTGTCTGTCGTACATTACCACTGCCTACCTCTAGTCCCTTTTACTTTCAGCTATTTTTGTCTCTAATTACAGGAGCTGACCTGCTTTCTCTACTAGTCTGCTGTACTAGCTGAAAGTTCCCCTCTCCTGGTTACTCTGTCCTAAGACTTTCACTACTTTTTCTCCTAAGTATGTTATTCTCCCTCACCTGTATGCTCTTCTGTAATTCTCTCACACCCCTCAGATAGCTGCTCTCTGACTCTCTCTCTCTGACCACTCTTCCACACTTTTCAGCTCTCTACTATTTTTCCCTCCAAACACACGCACCACTCTTCCTGACAGTCTCACCTTGCAGTTCCTTTCAGCAAACTTACCATACTTGCTGATTTTTTCTGGTGCCTGACTCCATCTTCTGGGGCCTGCCTGCTCAGTTTGCCCTCACGTCTGATCCTTTTCCCACCCCCATTCCCAACCACCCCCACACCATTTCCTTTATACCTAACCCCTCAGGAAATTCCACCCCTCTAGGCCCTCCCCTTCCTGTCCACTAGAAAATTCCCAAGGCCATCCCTTCCCTCATACACTTAAAATACTACACTCTCTCAGCCTCTTAATAGTACCCATCTACTCTTACTCCTCCTACTGGTGACTACTTCCTATTTTCACTCACTCACTTACAGCTCCGGATTAATAACGTCCTTATTACTCTATCCCTAACTTCTCATAACCTTAACAAGTATTCCATTCCTTACATCTGAAAATGACCCTCCCAAACTACACTCTTCTCTTCCTACCTCCCTTACTTCTCTACTTCAGCCTTACCAGTTACAGCTATCGCCTAACTCCAGCAAACAAAGACTCCACAAACACCCAGACAAACTCAACTATACTGCAGTCTTTTCCTATCTGCTCATCTATCCTTCCTTTGCATATCCAGTTACCTATGATCAAAATTCCTCCTTCTCAAACTAGTTATTCCAAAGATAAAGCTAAATACCTTTATTTTCCTCATACAAACACAAACTTTTCTTCCTGCCTCAAGCACTACCCCAAGCAGGTGACATTCATCCAAATCCAAGTCCCACCTCTCACTCTCCTACCAATAATACAATCACTCCTATACTAGTAAACCCTACTCGCCCCAAAAACATCTCATTCAACTCAATGAATACCAGAAGCATACTTAAAGCAAGTGAATTCCATGCCTCAATTGCTCACCATACTCCTGATATAGTCACCCAAACAGAAACCTGGCTAAAACCTTGAAACCTAGACACACAAATACTTTCCTCCTGATTATAATATTCTTCGTTTAGATCGCCAAAAGAAAGGGGGTGGAGTTGCTATACTGTACTCCAGACAACTCATTGTAACATGCTAGCAATCCTATTCCACACTTTCCTCTAGCAGAAATTCTGACAGCTGATTTTAAACTTAATAACTACACTACAATCACTGTAGAAGCCATCTACATTCCTCCAGGGGAAAACATTCCTGTATTGGAAAATGTTCTCTCATCTCTTGCAACATATCCCAAATGAAACCATACTCCTCTGGGATGTTAATATTAACGGTCTCTCTCTCTCTCTGTACCCCTAACTCCACCTCTTTTATTAACTTACACAGGTTTACTCAACTCATCTCACAACCAACTCATAACAATAATTCATGCAATCCTACCACTCTTCTTGACGGAATAATAGTCTCTGATCCCAGCAAATATCATAACCCAGAAACACTACTCCTTAAGTGACCACTCCCCAGTAAAAATCCTTAGATTTACTCCTCACTTCTCCAGGCCACAGATATATAACCTGCTGCAAATTAACTTCTGCCCAGGCACAATTAAAGACCTCCTCTCTAGTATTAACTGGAGTACTCTAACCCAACACCCCCTCGAAGCAGTCCACTTTTTCAACCCTAGTTTTCAAAATATTCTCAACAGCCTTACACCTCTCCGTACAGTTCAAATTAAATCAAACATATGCCCATGGTTAACGAATGCTACTCGGACCCCAATGAAAACCCGAGACAGGATGTGGAAAACATGGGTTAAAACTAAACATCCTACTGATTTACAAAAGTATAAAGAACTTAGAAATCTGGCAAAAAAATCAACATATTAAAGATAAAAGGGATTTTTACTTTAACCCCCACTCAACTCAAAGATCAACCCTCAAAAATCCTGGAACTCTATAAACCAAATATTGCATCCCAGGAACCCTTCTCCCAATTCCTGTCCTAACAAGAACACAGAAAATACTTCTACAATCTTTATCAGCTATTTCATTGAATCCATATATAAAATGATCACCTCTAAACCCTCTTAGACTACCACAACAAACTTTAAAAACAGCGTGTCTACTAATTCCTCTGAACCCCCTTCTACCCCAAATTCCTCTACTACTTTCTCTCTCAGATCTGTTCCTACTAGCTACATTACATTACATCTTTACTCTCCAAACTAAAACCTTGGTCCACATCAGCTGACAATATTCCTTCCTATTTCCTTCAGTTAGCTGCTGACTCACTGGCTCTCCCTGTATCTATCTTGACAAATCACTCTGTCTCTTGAGTCAAAGGTCCCCTCTATCTGGAAAGAGTTCTATACCCTAAGTATACACAATGGGAGCAACTCCACAGAAATCTCTAACTTTAGGCCCATAGCAATCCTATCCCCGCTCTCAAAAGTCTTGGAGAAATGCATACATAAGCAAATCATACAATACCTACTACAGGAAAACCTGCTTACACCCACACAACATGGCTTTCACCCCAAACATAGTAGTACCACTGCCCTCATAGCCTTCCTTAACATTATTTCTCTGGCCAAAGATAAACGTGTCTCTTGCCTTTTCTTAGACCTATCAAATACCTTTGACACTGCCTCTCACTCTCATCTTTTGACTAAACTGACTAACCTTAACTTCTCCACTTCTACTGTTGCTTGGTTTTCCAGGTCACAGATCAAACGCAATCTGTGAGATGGCTTTCTGCACTTTCCCCTACTCTCCCAGTAAAAATGCGTGTCCCCAAGGCTCAATACTCAGCCCATTACTTTATATTCACTAATTTACTCTATACATCATGTCCCCAGTCATCCCTAGTACAATATGCAGATGATTCTACAATCATCACCACTGCCGATAACCCTTTGAACGCCTATCTACCAGTCAGACATCCTTTAACTCAGTTGAAAGCTGGCTTACTAATAACTTGCTTATCCTGAACACAAAAAAACAAAAAAAAAACAAAACTCCTACTCTTATTACCTAAAAATCTTTACCATCTTCAACCAACCTTCTCAATACGGTCTCTCAACAACATTCCTATCCAAGTAGAATCCAACACAAAACACTTAGGTGTCATCATAGATGACCAACTTAAATTTGACTTGCACGTCAATAACTGTATCCAAACGTTTCATCTAAAACTGGGCCTCCTATATAGAACTAAAAAGTTTCTTACTAACAAAGCAAAGGTAACTCTCTCCCATACTTACCTCCTCCCTAGCTTCCTCTATAGCTCTCAAATCCTTACAAATCTCAACTCCTCTCTCCTTACTAAACTTGAATCAACCTATAAAGTAGCAGCCAGATTCGCAGCACATCAGACATACAAATCCCATCACTATCCAAAAACACCTAAACTGGCTTGAACTATCCCACCAGCTCCTCCTCTCTCAGCTCCAACTTATTCATTCCATTCTATATCTACCTTCCTACTGCCCTAGCATAATTCCTCTCATCTCTCATTATTCCCCCACCAGGCCTCTACGCAGCTCAGACCAAGACCTCCTACAGATCTATAAACCAAAGTCTGAAATAGGATGTAACGTCTATAGCCACCATCCAACCACTTCTTGCAACAAGCTGCCTTTGGAAATTAGGTCCCTCAATCAACTTAAACATTTCAAAGAGGCTACCAAGGAATACCTAAAAAGCAACTGGTCCTGCCACTGTACCAACCCCTCTTAATCTCCTCCACTATCCTACCTAACCTGTCTTCTACACTGATTTTGCTTTACTAACCTCTTCCTCTCTCTACCTTAGCTCTTCCTAGCCTTCCTTATCTCTATGACCCCAGCTATCTTTACCTCGAACTGTAACCACTTCTTACCACTATTAGGTTACACCTCTCATCTCCCTCCTTCAAACATGACGTATAACATCAGCTAACATTTCCATTTTTCCTGTATACCTTTTAGTTTGATATAAGCTGCTTATATATTGTTATATAGCATACTTAATATACTTCTTTTTACTTCCATTGTAAAATGTTTTTCTTTTTTGAATCACTCTGTTAATGCTTGTTTGTTTGTGTCTTTCGGCTTTTCCCGGTTAGGGATCGCCTCAGCGGAACTCCGGTCCGCTAATGATTGGTAGTTGATTTTTACGTGCCGAGTTACCAGCCCTGACGCACAACCTTCAACGAAGGTATGCCCATTCACGCATGTCTCCACGCAGAAGACGCTCTAGCTGAGAATCGAACCAGACAGCGTCTTACTGTGAGGCGACAGCGCTACCGCATGAAAAAACATGAATGCTTATGGAGCTTTTCTCCCTGGGCCTCGGCTGAAAAAGGGCTACTCAGCTCAGTCGGACTATCCCAGTCACCAAATCTAAAATAAATAAATAAAGGGCAGCAAAATACTCTGACCAGATTAAATTTATAAGCTTAACTGCCGCTTCTTCATTATATTAATATCTTGTCTTATATTCCTCGCATGAAAATTTACCATAACAGGCAAGAGTTTGGAGAACTATCACAGGGTAAACACAGCAAATGAGGAGAATAAAGTACTATTTTTTTGTTCAGGAAAATGCATATACTGCAATACTGTACAACTGTTCTGTTCAATTAATGAATATTGTATTGGACATAAAGAAAAATGTATGCAGTGACAAAAATGCTTTTCATGATGGGAATAGGCACTTTTCATGATGGGAATAGGCAATTTGACAAATGGAAGTTTGGTTAAACTACATAAATTAGATATCAAATTGAAATGAAAATGTTCTAATGGAGGAGGTTCACTAAAAGAAAGCACTGCTCTTTAACCAAAGATGTAATGACAATATTAAATAAGGTGCAAGTGGAGTAGCTCCACTATAAAATGTTCTTATATCTTACATTTGTTCAGAGGAAGGTGTTATGATCAAATGGTCTAGAATCTTTCATGACATACATGAATTATGGACGTGAGAATGATTTGCACTGGAAATAAAACAAGGGAAATGAAGCATGTAAAAGACATTTGTAACACATCTGATGGCGATGATCTAAACAATTCAGTCTTAAGATTTTCACCAACAAAATTTTATTTGTCATTTAGTGAAAATTCAGCATTGTGTAAACTGTGTTTAATAAAAGAAGTTTACACATATGACTCTCTTGGGGAGGGTGACAAAAGAAGAAACGAGTGCAGTATAGCTTACATACTGAACGGCTGTGCCAGAAAACACTGCAGGAGAGAGTGCATGTTCTTTTAGTCAATGTTATGGTGTGACAGAACTTGTGCATGTGCTGCATTTAATTTTTGGGTTGTGGAGTCAGAGAATAGGGAAAAGATGAGTTTCATGTTTTTTCACCGTTTCCCTCTAAGTTTTTGTGATCTTAGTTAAGTTAGCGATTGGGGGACAGAGCCCCCACATTGTGGGTTCGGGGGATTTTCCCCCTCCAAAAACAATTACTTAAGCTTGCTTAGCAACCTTGTTAGTGTTGCTTGCTTCAATGTGAGGCTTAAGTAGGTTTTCATGTTTTCGCCATGCAATTATTTGTAGGAAATCTGAAGAATGTCATCAATGGCAATAAGGAGGTGAAAAGTGAGACTAATTCAACTATCCAGACATCTTCCTTAAACACACTGCAATTACAGACCTACAGTAAAAGCCCTGCCAGTTTAATCAGCAAAATATTTTTTATCCTAAAGATAACAAAAAAGTTACAGACACTGGGAAAAAAAAAAAGTAACTTCAGACTTAGTGCAGCTAGAAAATAAATTCAGTTTGTGTACACTACTTGAGCTGCACTAAGCAGTCTGCATACACCTTTTGCTGGAAAACTCACATGGTTTTGTTTCCTGTATTCTGGAGTCATATGTCAATCATCTTCCTACTAAAACATATGTGCATCTCTCTCTCTCTCGGCATTTCCCGGTTAGGGGACGCCACAGCAGATCACCTTGTCCACTCATGACTGGCAGTGGAGTTTTTACGGTATCGAGTTGCCAGCCCGGCGCCCAACCTTCCACAGAAGGCACGCACACACACACACACACACACACACACTCACACACACACTCACACACACACTCACACACGCCTAGGGACAATTTTAGCGTGTCCAATCCACTTGCAGCATGTCTTTGGGGATGTGGGAGGAAACCCACATGACCACAGGGAGGACATGCAGACTCCACACAGAAGACACCCCAGCCGAAGATTGAACCAGAGAGCCCCTTGCTGTGAGGCAACAACGCTAACCACTGCAGCCGTCCACTAAAACATATGTGCATATATGTTGTAATTCACTGTCACCCACCAACATTCTGCTAATCGCTTTAAATAAAAAAAAAAAACTAAACAAATTAACACACAAATATATAAATCACTTTCATATCCCTAGTTGAGACTTTAGTGGCAAACCAGCAAGGCCTTTACTAAAGGTGAAGGGGACCCCATCATTAGCCCTTTTTGGTAAAATACAGTGCAAACGTTCTCACATTATTTGTTATATGTCATTTGTACAACATTTTAGTAACATACAATGATTCCTAAACTTTCACATGTATATGAGCCACCGTAAGTCTTAAACTTTTTGTTACCTCTGAAAGCAAATTAGCAAGCTTACACTACTCACTAGTGTGACAATCTAAATAAAAAACAGTCACAAACACAAATCATCACACCATTAATATCCCAAATACATGCAAGCAAAATAAAGCATGTGCTTTTGTTTTCTACTGACTAAAGAATTATTTATTACCTACATTCAAAGTTGCAATCTGAGAATCGAGAGTCCTTCTCCATTCTCTCTCGCTCCCGGAGCTGTTGGTTCAATATCCTCAATCTTCTATAATGGAACAGACAAGTAGGAAAAAGAGCAAGTACAATTACCCATGAGATCACATGCTTTAAATGTAAATGTGATTATTTACTTAAGATGTTAACTGGGGGTAGTGTACTCTTCCCAGCCACATCCTTGAAATACAGTAAGAAATAGCAGAATTTTACAAAGACATGATTAAAAAAGGAGATGGCAAATTTATTTAGAAAAAAAAAAGAACACATATACAGACATTCATGTTACACACACACACACACACACACACACACACACACACAAAAACCACAACACCCTCCTAGAGTATAAGCAACTACGAAACTCCGCAAAAAAAACTAATAATTAAAGCACACAAAGCCCACTACTCCAAACTCCAGTCCTTGTACTCAACAAATCCCCAAAAAATTTGGGACTCCATCTCATCCATGCTGCACCCTGGCAACAAAAAAAATAACCCTGCCCAGACCCCAGCCTCTCCAACCTTGAAACAGCCAGCCAGTTCAACTCATTATTCATAGACTGCATAGCTAACTATCAGCCTCCTTCCCAACCCCCTCCTCTACCACCACGCCCTCCTGCCCTAACCACCACCCCAATCATCTACCTTCCTCCACATCAATCATCTACCTTCCTCCACATCCTTCTGCCTCAAGCCCATCCCCACAAGCAGTATAAAAAGACTTCTCCTCAAACTCAAACCCTGTCACAATACACCCGACAACCGTCCACCCACCTTCCTCAAACAATCTGCAGACAGCATTGCCTATCCCACCTCTATTCTTATAAATAGATCCATACAAGAATCATATATCCCTTCTATCTGGCGTCATGCTTACATCATCCCCCTCCACAAAGGTGGCAAAAATACTGATACCACCAACTTCAGGCCTATTGTCATCCTTTCTCCTCTTTCTAAAATACTAGAGAAAACAATACAAGCACAACTCATGGCACACCTAACACTAAACAATCTCCTCTCCCCTACCCAACACAGCTTCCGCCCTGGCCACAGCACCATGACTGCCCTTCTTTCCTTTCTTGAAACCATAAACCTGCGAACAGGACTCAAGCAAGTTTGTATCCACACTATTCCTAGATCTGGCAAAGGCCTCTGACATCATCTCATACACCCTACTTATATCAAAACTCTCCACCCTACACCTCTCTCCCACCACCATCGCTTGGTTTTCCAGCTATCTTGTCCAACCGCCAGCAGGCTGTCCAATGGAAAACTTCAAACTCACCTTCCTTCCCACACCCAGAGGTGCCCCACAAGGTCCTTTTCTTGGCCCTCTTCTCTTCAGCTTATTCATTAACAACTTTCACCAATGCATCCCAGACTCATCCATCATCCAATATGCAGATGACTCAACAATCATCTGCTCAGCCTTCTCCCCTTCCGAGCTCCTAGAAAAACCCAACTAGCCTTCTCCAAAACAGAAACCTGGATGCAGTCTAACCATCTGGCACTAAATGCAAATAAAACCAAACTAATGTTTTTTTTTCCCCCTACCAAAAAATCCATTGACAAATCCACATTCACCATATAGAGCCAAAACACCCCCCTCCTTGAAACTGTTCCCAACACCAAGCTTCTTGGCATCATTAATGATGAAGAACTAAACCCACATCCACTCCACAATCAAGAAAATCCACCAAACGTTAGGTCTCAACAGGCACAACTGCTTCCTAAGCCCCTCTACCTGTCAAACTCTTGCATCCACCTTCTTACTCCTCTCCCTTATGTATGGTGCCCCTCTTTTCACCAATCTCCATTTTGGCCTTCGGTCCAGACTTGAATCCTGCTATCACAAAAATATTCACTTTATGTAAATGTTGAAATTTCTGTACTGAATTATGTCTTTTCATTGTTGTAACATTGTGATAAGCCAATTGCAAGTATGGAGCTTATCTGTAATTGTTTTCTTAGTTAAATGCCACACTAACAGATTCCCATGGCCTTAGTGCGTTATTTTTAACATTTATCACTGTATTTCCAGCCTAGCATTTATTTTTGTTTTTTCATCCTGCTTAGGTTTTCACTTGTACATCTATACACGTTCATTCATATTATGATTTGTTTTTAACACACAAACCTAATGAAGTATTTATTGATATGAAAGCGTTCTTTGTTAAATGTTGTATATTTATTAATATTTATTCTGGTATATGGCTATCGGTAGATCTTTCTGTTAGTCAGTCAGCCATTTTTTAGTTTGTTTCTTAATTAATAATGTTTGATTAGTTAGTTAACCTATACAAAATATTAATAACCTGGTCTTAGATTGTAATTTGTCTCTAGCTTTCCAGATTCAGTTCTAGTTAGCACAGTCTCTGATTACACTATGGTGTCTAAAGGGGAAGGGGGACTTGGCTAAAGGAATGATTTTTAATGCTTTTATTGCTCTTAACAGAACCACCCTTTGTAACTACTCCCTTGCTCCAAACAAACAATTTTTTATGCTTTTCATTATACTCAACTAGGATCGCTTGTGTGTGTGTGTTTCAATAAAGGACATTCCATTTTTAACTCAACTGTGGACTATCTACTGTTTGACTATTTGATTATTTTGTAACACTTATTTTAAAGTTACATTTTACAGTTCGATTTTTATTAAGTGAACCAAGTGCATAACATAATTTAGAAAGTGAATATCACACCCTCCACACTACGAAATTTCTTCTTGGTTTGAAATCTAGATGTCCCAGCCCCCACCTCCCTGCCTACCTATATTTCTTTCCCTGGTTATCCTCATTCAGTTTCCTCTCACAACAGACAGATCACATATCCACTGCACCTCTTAAAGCCATTTTATATCTGGACATACCTCTAAATACCTGCAACAATATCAACAATCTCACCACATACAGGACAGTAAATTAACTCTCCCAGGCATGTAACCCACCCTTCTTCTTAACAGGCACTCCTCCTAATTTGTGACTATGACTAAACACTGGGAAGATTCCAGGCTGCAGAAACTCCACCTTCCACAATCACAGGCAGTGGGAAGATTTTAGGCTGCAGATACTTCACCTCCCACAATCACTGACAGTCAACTCTGTCATCCCTTTAGTGTTGCATGGTACTACCATCTTCATTTTGTAAGGTCCCAATATGCTTGCTCCCAACACTTCTTAAATTCTTTTGAAATCACCATTAAATCTCTCATTACATCCTCCACCAAAAACATAGAATCAACCACAGACAGTGAAAAAATCTTCCTCCTCCTCCTACCACTAAGACCCATATCCCATCAGCTTCCATATCTGCCTCACCAAGATCTCAATTACAACAGACTGAAAGCAGGTTATGCACCTCTGTTTTAGTTGCACCTCTCAGGATTTCACTCTATTTACTGTTCTTCTATCACTGGATGTTCTGAACCCTTTTTTCCTCCTTTTCAAGTTTCTTCACCACCTTTTCCAGTCCTTTTGCTAAAACCCTAACATAATTTTTTTGCATCTTTATTAACCAAGGAAATCAGGAGATTGGTCCTCCATTCATCTGCTCCCTCACTTCCCTTTCAGTTATACCATTACCATGGCTTTGTTGAATGTAAAAGGTAGATCCATTCCCAGAGTACTGCGCTAAGCACCCTTTTCATCTCCTTTATCACTTATGGGTTAGCGGGTTTATATTATTTGAACAAAAGTTCAAACTGAAGATCGCTGTAAACAGTGAAAATGCAGACAATCGAATCCTGTATTGTGGGGGGCTGTGCAGCCCCCCACACCCCCGCTAATTATATATACCAACTCAGAGATCGCGCTACAGTGAGGAAAGGGCAAATTTCCTGATCTTTACTGTACCGCAATCTCACAAAACAGACATCGATATCAGCATTTTTGCTGTTTACAGCTATCGACATTTTGAACATTTGTTCAAATAATGCAGACCCTGGATTAGCTATCCAGTCACAGTGTGTTAAATCTTCTGGTCTTTAAAATCCTTAACTCCAAATTTTCTGTTTCCCAGAACCATCTTCTGCAAAGAAAAGATAGTCATCCAATATGGGAAAATGTGTATGTCTTGGAGTCTGCAATAAGCAATGACTGGAGCTAGGCATTTTGTAAATACCTGTGGTGCAGTGGAGAATTCAAAGACTAAAGCAGAGAAAAAGAAGTTGTGTCTTACCATAACGTCCCATCTGTATTGTTGATCCTCGTTCAGTCATTACGTATGGGTATCGGTTCCGACCTCGGAACCGAGCAGAGCTGGCCATTTTCCAAGCTCGCGTCAGCTACAAACTCTCGAGCTAAACTCTTACCCATAATCCCCCTCTCCCTGTTACCTCAGACTGAGTTTGCAAGTCAAAAGAAAGTAGAGGCTACCTCTGGTCAAATGACCTAAGAGAACCTGATGGTGAGATCCAATAGAAGCCACAGGAGGGGTAAGGAGGGAGGGTCGTAATGACTGAACGAGGATCAACAATACAGACAGAATGTTATGGTAAGACATAACTTCTTAATCTGATATTCTTAATCCTCACGTATGGGACAGAGTCCCCAGCTACCTCTATTCCTGGGAGGCTCTCATGGAAGGATATTCCTGAGCACCACAGAACCAAAAGATGCTCTTCCCCTGGAGGCCAAATACAATTTGTAATGATTGATGAAGGTATGAGGTGTAGCCCAAGTTGCAGCTGCACAGATGTCATGTAAAGAAGCTCTGGCATGGAAGGCAGCAGAAGTTACCACCGACCTTGTCGAATGAGCCTTCATGGTAGTAGGCAACGGAATATTACGTTGTGTATGAATGAAGGTCACACAGTCTTTCAACCATCTAGCTAATGTGACCTTAGCAACAGCAGATCCTAATCTAGGTCCAGAATAGGCCAAAAATAACTGGTCAGATTTACGAGAGGACCTAGTCCTGTTTAAGTAAAAATGGATTTGCCTGTGAATATCTAGGTTATGTAGACAATACTCTCCACTGTTTGAATGATTGGGAAAGAAAACTGGCAATTCAATGGTTTGATTAATGGGCATTTCAGAGATCACTTTTGGCAGAAATGAAGGATTAGTTCTCAAAGACACTCTATCTCTATGAAAAATCAAGTATGGACTCTTGATGCATAAAGCTTGAAGCTCAGAGATGCATCTGGCAGAAGTAATGGCGACCAAAAACAAGGTTTTCCATGACAAATATTTGAGGTCGCAAGAAGAAGCTGATTCGAAGGGTGGCATTGTCAGAGCTTGTAGAACTAATGACAGATCCCATAGTTGAATAGGTTCTCTAAAAGGTGGCTCCAGATGATTCACACCTTTTATGATGGTCTTGCACAATTTGTGCGACATAAGACAGGAGTCTTGGACACCCTCATGGAAATTAGATATTGCAGCCAAATGAACTCTAATGGTAGAGGCCGATAGACCCGAATGAAAAAGGTTGGCCAGATACTCAGTATTATCGACATTGTGCTGAGAAGGGATCTACTTGTTTTTCTTTCAGCCAACAGGTAAATCTTTTCTAATTGCTTAGATAAGTAACTCTAGTGGAAGACTTATGAGATGCAATGAGAATGTCGCGCACTGGTAAAGAATGATCATTCTGCCTGGCAATCAAGGGAATTGGAGTAGCCAAGCTGTGAGCTTCAGGCTGTCCAAGTTGGGATAAATCAGGTTCTGCGGATGTGAGATCAACTCTGGGGTTGGATGGAGAATCCATGGTCGATCTAGTAGGTGAGGCCAAAGGAAGGGAAACCAAATCTGATGAGGCCAATATGGTGCTATGAGGATCACCTTGCTTTTCAACCGACGGGCTTTCTTCAGAAACTGGGGAATGAGGGGAAAAGGTGGGAATGCATAAAGAAGACCCGAGGGCCAATCGTGGATTACAGCGTCCCTGGGTGACTGTCCCGGAGGGGGAATCAGTGCAAAGTAGCTACATTTGTAGTTGGTCGGGGATGCAAAGAGGTCGCAGCAAGGATGGCCCCAGCAGTGGAAGATCGCCGCCGCTATCAAGGGATTCAGGGACTACTCATGAGGTTATAGAATACACCTGCTGTGTCCATCTGCTATCATGATGGAACTCCCGGGAATGTGCGTTGCTAGAAGAAAACGGTTGGTAGCCATCGCCCATTGCCATATCCTCATGGCCTCTCGACAAAGGGAGTAAGATTTGGTTCCACCTTGTTTGTTGATGTACTAGACCACCGCCATGTTGTCTGACTGGATCGCAATCGTCCCAGATGGCAGCAGGGGATGGAATGCTTGCAATGCCAGAAGCACCGCCCTCAGCTCTAGAACATTTATATGCAGTTGGGCCTCCAATTCAGATCAAGTGCCTTGGACTGTCTGTCCCTGACATAGCGCGCGCCCCCCTCCCATCAGGGAGGCATCCGTGGTCACTGCAGCCTTGGGTTGCTGGGGGGAGAAGGGGTGAAACCATTGTGACGGATTGTGTCTCATTCATCAATTTAAATCCTGTTTGCACCTGTGGGTTACTCGAATCTTGGCTGAAAGAGGATGCTGAAAAGGATACCATTGGGTGAGCAGTAGCCATTGTAGAAGCCTCATATGAAACCTGGCCGGGGGACAATGGTGATGGAGGCTGCCATGGAACCCAACAGCTGTAGGACAGAGTGAGCTGTGAATTTCTCCCTTGAAAGGATTGGGATCAGCTGTTGCTTTATCCTTAGAATTCTGTGCTCTGGAATGGCAGCTCTGCAGTTCTTTGTATCCAAGATAACCCCTACGAATTCTGTGGACTGAGATGGGGTGAGATTGGATTTTTGCCAGTTTATGGTTATGCCTAGCTTTTGTGCAACGAGGATAGAGTATGCCAGGGCGTCTTCCAATAGATGTCTGGTGGGAGCGGAAATGAGCCAGTCGTCTAGGTATGGAAATACCTGGAATCCTTGTAGTCGCAAGTGAGCTGTGACGACTGCCATGCACTTTGTGAACACTCTGGGGGCTGTAGAGAGTCTGAAGGGCAGTACTCTGAACTGGTAGTGACTGGCTCCCGCACGGAAGCGCAGAAATCTTCTTGATGGCCTGTCCACTTATGTGGTAGTATGCATTCTTGAAGATCTATCGAGCACATCCAATCATCTTTTTCCAAAAGCAGGAGGATAGACTGTATTGTGACCATCCGGAATTTTTGTACTCTCTCAAACTTGTTCAATACACAGAGATCCAAAATTGATCTCCAGTCCCCAGTTTTCTTTGGCACCAAAAATAATCTTGAGTAGAATCTGGATCCTATCTGGTCTGGAAGGATTATTTGGATGACACATTCTTTCTTAGCAGCTTTTCTATCTCTAGTGCTGCTTCTTCCTTTTGACTGGGTGGAACATCAGGAAGGTTTTTTAAAGGGACAGGACAAAGATTGAAGGGGATATGATAACCTCTGGTTATAATCCTTTGTACCAAAGAATCAGTGGTGACGGTTAGCCAGGCAGATGGGTACAAGGAGAAACTACCCTCAACCACCTCCAGAGGAAAGGAGTTGGGGCCGCTCTTCAAGAGCGCCGGTAGGACTGGCCAGGGAAAGAGTCCCTGGAACCCTGGTTACGCATATCCCTCTGTCCCGAAAGGAGCGTCTTCCCGGTGAGTTTCCCTCTCTGCCTCTAGGGGAGAACTCGGCCTGTGTGTCATGGAAAGGACCCTGAGATTTCTTGAACCATATCTTCCCACTCTTTTGGTTTCGGGAGAAAGCACATTGAGGGGAAGAATAAAACTACGGCAGAAAGGGTCTTACCGTCCTGTTCACATCTGGCCAGTGTGCTTTTAACTTTGGATCCAAACAACGAAGAGGCCTCAATGGGAGCATTAAGAAAGGAAGCCTTAATGGGTTCCGCGAAATTGCACAAGCGCATCCAGGCTTGTCATCTCAAGACCACAGCTGAACCCGCTGCTCTAGCTGCTCCTTCTGATGCGTGAGATATCAGTCGCATAGAGGAGTTAGATACTGACTCAATGGTGGCCAGCTGAGAGGCCACTTTGTCACGGACCTCATCAGACACGGTACCAGCCAAGCTTTCAGAGAGCTCGGAAATCAGATCCCTTTGTAGCCTGGTCAAGTGTGCCATATAATTCAGGGACCTGATAGTAAAGGTCGATGATGCAAAGGTGCACTTCACCATCCTGTCCAGGGCCCAGGACTCTTTGTTAGGCGGATGGACAGTCTGGCTTTCTTCTTCCTCCAGATCCCTTTTGTTGCGGCCGCCACCACCAGAGCATCCACAGGAAGACCTTTAGACCAACAGGGATCCGTAGCATGAAGGGACAAAATCTTATCTGGCCTCCGGGGAATAGCCTCAACGGTGTCAGGAGCCTTCCACACATGCTGCACGATGAGCCGGACAAGTTAATCTGCAGGTGGAGTAACCGAGGAGGGTAGGGGGGCGGGCACGAGAGGCCTGCAGGAACACAGACTCCTCAGAGGTCAGATTAGAGGGCTGACAGTCACCTCTCTGTTTAAGGATTTTGAGGATATCACCAAAGGATACCTCAGAGGGTGACCAAGGGGATCCTTCCCCCTCATCAAAGTCTGGGTCTTCAGTGAGGGACTCTTCTGTGGAGTCCATGTGCTTCCTCTTAAACTAACTTTTCCAATGGACTTCCTCAGAGGGAGAAGCTGGGGAAGACAGCGGAAAAGGGGTTTTCTGTGGGAATATGTCCTGCAGCCCTTGCACCCGGCATCCGCTAGGTGCGACTTGTGAAAACAGTGTACCAGAGGAGGGCGGGGGGATAGACAGCACAGTATCACCAGCAGAAGCCACAGCCTTCTCCATCAGTTGAATGGCTGGTCCACCTGAAGAGGGGTGAGTGTCCAGGACAGGGGTCACCCCTCCCCTAAGTGACTCAGCCTGCCGACTCGGAGTCCCCAGATGGCTGTGGAACAGCAAATTACGCGTGTCAACTATCATCCTGGGTCATTGCAAAACTCTCCTGCCACGAAGGCAACTGCGGTTCCTTAGTGAGATCCATAAAGGGAACCGCAGAGGGAGAAAATTGTGCTATATCAATAGACTTCAACGGCAATGAAGGAGGAGAATAAGAAGGGGTCTTTGGAGATGGGTGATCACCTCCCAAGGAAGGATAGGTCCTGGGGGGCAGGATACCTCTGGCCAGAAGCACTTGATCCACAAGACGCAACACACAGTATTCGGAAAGGCTTCTACTGGACCTCACAGAGACTGAGGGAGAAACAGGTCTGTCCACAGAAGAGACAAGGTGCCGAGGTCACGGTCTGCACTGACACAAGGTTCGGTGCCGAACTGCTTGCCGGTACCGAAGCTGGAACTGACAAAATTGGAGCCAATAACTGAGGCATCGGTTCCGAGTAAGATGTTGGAGCCGACGTGGTCAAGGTCTGCGCCGAATGAACGGTCGGTGCCGATCTAGTAATCGTAATAATCTGAACCAAGGAGCCCCTCGGTACCGATATAGTAAAGGCTACAGGAGAAGACGGAGCAGAGATCACTCATGGTGCCGAAGGTCTAGGCACCGAAAGCACTGGGGCTGACTGAGTGAGCTCCGAAGCACAAACTTTAGCCTTCTTAGGTCTTGGTTGGCAGGAGTCCCTAGCCGGGGACGAAGGCAAAGACTTGGCCTTAGTAGGATCACCCAAAATTTCCTTATGGGCTCTAGGAGGGCTTGAAGCCTCCAACCCAGAAAAAGCCTCTGAAAAGGGAGATTTGAGAAGTCCCTTCAGCAACAACTTATTTTTCCTTTCCAACAAGGTTCTGTTAGAAAACTTTTTACAAATACCACAGGGCGAGTCAACAGATAAGTGGGACACACCCAAGCAATAAACGCATAAAGAGTTTGCATCTGATGTAGGTAATTTGCGTCCACAATCAGAACACCTTTTAAATCCCGGACTACTTTTCTTATCTGCCATGATAGAAAAAGGGGACAGTAGAAAGGGTACCAGCAATGGTACAAAAGAATACCTGAAGGTATAAAGAAAAGGAAGAGATTACCAACGATGGTAAGGGAGAAATACCTTGCGGTAAAAGGTGCAGAGTAAAGAGAAGAAAACTCAAGAAAATATGGTCGCTAAATGCGATAGGGTAAGAGACAACAAAATAGAAACTTTTCTGACAGAAAAGTTATATATATATGACTAGTCTGACAACAAATATCTATACTTAGCTCAAGAGAAGCAGCTTGACACGACCGAATGGCAATGCGGCAAACGAAATCTGAGGTAACAGGAAAAGGGGGATTATGGGTAAGAGTTTAGCTCAAGAGTTTGTTGCTGACGCGAGCTTGGAAAATGGCCGGCTCGATTCCGAGGTCGGAACTGATACCCATACATAAGGAATGAACGAGGATTAACAATATCAGATCTGATAATGTAAGCCAGACACAGCAAGTCTTAAGAAACTCATATACTGTATGTCAATAAGAATGTGGTAATAGATGCCGTTTAGGTCTATATTTACCATGACAGCTGGAGATGAAATATACAGTACAAGATTCCAGAGTAGCAGCATACTGATCTTGGGAATCTTAATATGAAATTTGAATCCAAAAGATTCAGTACTGGTTTCCAGAATCCTTCTGGTTTGGGGACCAGAAAATTCCTCAAATAATAGCCTTGAAGACTGAGGGGCACTTGCTCTATTACTCATTGGGCCATCAAATTGTGCAGAAAACTGAGAAATTTGGTTTCCTGGGCAAGAATGAATACCCAGGATATTCAGGGGATTCCTACTGGAAGGAGTACCCTCTTTGCATCACCCTCAGAACCCAGTGTCTGGGACTATATGATTCCAAAAGGATACATGAAGTCTGAGGGAGACGGAGAGGTTGCCAAGGTGGGGTCAGAACAGGCAGATAATTATGCTGACTGTATAAAGGCTGCCCTTGATATTTTTAGACTGATCCCTTTTCTTAGGAGCTCCCTCCCACTGCCTTTTCCACCCTTGAGTAATGGCTTCTTATTGTTTAAGCTGTTTTTTTAAATGGGGAGGAGGAGATAAAACTATTATTTGGTTTAAAAAGGAGAGAGTTGAAAAAGTTGCGTCAATCATTGCATCAGTTTCCCCTTCTCATCACACTTCTTACTCGCCTCAGATGCTGCAGGACCATAATGAGAGTGTGAGTGTGAGTGAGTGAGTGAGTGATCAATATCTCTGATTCTACTTCCTCAAGAAGATTTTGAGACCCAAGCCAAGCAAGTCTATTCAAATGTGATCCAGAAACAGAAGGTCTAGAAGAATAGCTACAGGCATTGCATGTACACTTCAATATATGGCTAGTCACATAAGAAACCTCTTGTGTCAGAAGCATTTACAGATTTTTTTCTTTTTTCCGCAACAATGGAAGGTTAACCAACTACTTCTGCATATTCTCAAAACACAAAAGCACAAACTAACACACAGGCTTGACAGTGACAATTTCAAATCCTGGAAGTTGAAGTATTACAAACATACACCATCTTAATTTACTTACTGTCTTTCCATCTTTATCTTAGGAAATGGTTAGAAGCAATAACCTGTTTGGCAGCAGCAGATTTAGACAGATGTCTGCTAGGTCTGTCTTCGGTTAGAAAACAGATACTAAGATTGTTGTACCTTATATAATCTGTCAAGCCTTTTGGTAGCCAAAGGCTGTCAGGTAAACTGGCTGTAGTAAGAAAGCATCTTCTAAATAAGGCAATACACAAGAAATGGGAGTTGTTTTAGGCACGTGTAGTTGTATTAAATCATAATACATTTTCTGCATCCTAGAGGCTTCATTCTTACCATTAAAAAACCTCACTCATATTAGATAAATGTTCTGAAATGGAGATTTTTTTTATTAGGGATGCCTGCAGAAATGCTTTTTTCAGAATCTGAAACTTCAGAGTAGACCCATGAAGACTGCTTAGGTATTGAAACGGCAGCCACCAGTTCCCTAGAAAAATCCAGTAAATCCGCTCTATAGTGGTACTGACAGGATGACAGTTTTTCTCACAATGCATGGCATCAAGTCTAACAGGCCCCTTAGGGCCAAGCATCCACATTCCCTTCTGGATCAAGTCAAAGCCCTTCACCTGCTCTTTTGCCAGTAAGCAGTAAAGGGATTTTCCCTGGCTCGCTTTTGGCTTCCTTACAGTCACAACGCATGTGCCTATTCCCCCACTCTTTGGTAGCAACTAATGCTGCACCAAGAGGAACAGGGAAAAATGGGTGGTCTGAGGAACAATGATCAGCCACTGCAATATCACCAACCAATAGCTTAGGCAGCAAAGGAGCCAGGAACATCCTACAAGACTCCTTAACAGTTCTCTTCTTTTTGTGTGCAGAGGAAGGTTATACTGAGGACACTGACTGCTGCTCCATAGATAAGCCAAAGAGGAAGAACCGAGACAGCGTAGTCTTGAAGAATCAGTGAGTATGCAAGACAAGGAACTGCTGGTAAGTATTACACTGACTGTAGCCCACAAGCAAAATATCCTTTCCCCCACACTCTAAATTATTTACTTAAAAATGGACTTATTTATATTATATGCTGTGTTCACAGCACTAGGTGCACGCAACACATAATATAAACAGGTCTGTTCCTTCATTACCTAATTGCATACACACAAATTCTTGCCCAAAAAACACAATATTCCACATAAATTTTAGTTGAGAAAGTAAGATTTTTCCCAACGGGAACTTTTCTGCCCAAGCTATAAATTGCAGCCAACTAACTGCTGGACTGCCAAAAAAGCATTCACTCTAACAGCAAAAAAAGCTCTCAAGGTTTTTGGTGCTCCCCGTGCCCTTTAAAGGAGTATTCCATGCACATCTGACAGGGTGTGCACCAGAAAGGTGCCCAAAGCTTTTTGAAGTTGGCTGGTACAAGTCGGGTAAACCTACAAAGCTTAGGACTATTGCAGGAGTGAAAGTTTTGATCATCACAAGAGTCCTGCGGGTCATGGGGCAGAACTTTACGTCCATACCGGACAAACTTCTTAAAACATTTATCCACAGTCATGAAGTACAACTATAGCCACAATAACTAATACTCCACCTACAATAAACAAGGTAAACAGAGATGATCACTTATTATTTACTTATTTTTTTAATAAGCTGAGAAAGGAATACTAGGCAATCCACCGAAGAGTAAAGATGAGTTGAGGCTACAACTATATTAGAGACAGAGAGTAGAAAAGAAAACTCAAAAGTTAAGGTTGTAAATCACTAGAATAATTAGATACATAACATTTTAGTGGAGAATCCTAACTTTAAAGAAGTAAATGAGAGCACGTAGCTGATGTGACATTTGAACTGAATTTCCAATGCTGGAAAATAAGATCGGGGACTTGCTAGGGTACAGAGCAGTATAGGAGTATTAAAGTGAGAAGCTCATAGCAGAATTCACTGGCAATCAGATGTATTGAATCTGACAGGTAGCTCTAGTCCCAACAGTTGGATCAGATGGACAGATAAAACAGGATCAATGGACCTGGTTGATCTTTATCTGTACAGTAATATGTGGAATGGTCTCCACGGATGCTTGTTCTCAGCAGCTCTTAGAATCTCCTGTAAATAAGAACACTGCTTTCTTATAATGCCCTAGTAAACTGAGTCTCCAGATCAAGTTAAAATGCTGCAAAGCTAAGAAAGAAACTAAAGTTCTTGATGCAAATACATACAATCATAAAATAGCTAAGTTTCTATGTTAACAATATACACCAAGTCAGAAAACACTTCTTGGCAAAGAACAGCCTACAGATTTCTGGATAACCAGAACAATGTGTGGGTAAGAGTTTGGAGGTGGGTGCATATATGTAAGGAGAAGGATCAACCAGCTCTATTATTATGCTAAGTACATAAATGTTATATCAGAGTTGATCCACACCATACAAAGCAATACTCGGTACAAGTCCCTAGCAGAACAGCATGGGTGGACCATGATAAAATACCCCGTGGAATGGTGGCATCAAATGAGGTTCTTGACCTGAAAATTCTATCCTGTATATAATGTTCAGCAAATATATTCAATAATGTTCAAGTTGCTGCTGCACAAATGTCAAACACTGACAAACTCTTGAAGGAAGCAAATAACGTCACTATAGATCTTGTCGAATACACTTTTGGTTTGGCTTGTAAAGTTTTCTGACCAGATGTGTAGCAAAATGAAATGCAGTCAAATAGCCAGCTGGACAATCTTACCTTTATCACCTTTCACAATCTGTCTGGCACAAAGAACACAAATAACTTACCTTATATGCTTGATGCACTGCCTTTGAACATCCAAGCAATGCAATCTCTATTCTCATCTGAGTACTGCAGAAAGAACACTGGAAGATTTACTGTTTGGTTTAGGTTTGACACTACTCTGTGCATAAAGGCTGAATTACTTCTGAGTACCACTCTGTCTTTGTGGAAAACAATGCAAAGGACGCTGGAGGAAAGGTTATGTAGTTCAGAAACTCTTAGCTGAAGAGATACAAACTAAGAAAAATGTTTAAGGAAAGAAATTTGAGGTCTACTTTTGCAACTGGTCCAAATGGATCTAAAAGTATTTTTCTAGCGAGAGGTTCTTATTTCATTCTCTGGGAATACAGTGAATTAAGTTATTACTACATGTCAAGCAAAGTCCTACTTTGTCTACCTTTAACGCTAGACTAAATGGTTGGATGGTAGATAAACATTTATATCAGGGTTATCATGTACAGCCATGCTTGCTTAGAGAGGCGGACACTTAAGTACTAGTAAAGGGTAAGAACTTAAGTGAGTCTACTTAAAGATGTATATGGCTAGGCCTCTTATGGTCTCTGTGATCGCTTCCCTAGTATTGTCACTATGTTCCTATACTTTAAAAAAAATGGTCTCTCTCAAAAAAGTATGGGATCTTTAGATGGAAGTCTGGAAATCTTAAGAAAACTTTGCAGACTCACTGAGAGACGAAACGTGACGGATTCAGCCCATGATAGTAAGCTTAAAGAGCTAGAACCTTTGCCAAATATCTATGATAAGAACAGGAGGAATATGGAAACTGGTACCATTGAAATGGAGCAGAACTTGTGTTGCTCACAGAGCAAACGTGAGGCACTTATTTTAAATTATTTTCCTAGTCAAAGGTTATTGGGATGCTGCTACTAGTTGGTTCACCCTCAGAGGGTATATACTGGGTCCCTAACCATTACAGGAAGAGGAGAAGCAATTTAGTTAGAATGAGGGACGAGATGTCTGGGTGAGGCTTGTTGGATGTGTGACATAGGAGTCTTGGATGATGCTCCAGTAGGAAAATGGTCTCATTATGCAGGGCCACTGCAGCAGGAAACAAACCTGTCATGGACAAAATGGGGCTTATAAGAATGACACAACCTGGCTTTCTGAATGAACATCATGAGAGGCAGTGTATATAGGAACCAAAGATGGACGAGAAAGTACAGTTGTGTACACTTACCATAAATGTAGATGTTAGAGTGTATTCACTGTTGCAGTCATCTCATTTGGGTTATCTGCTTGCAGTAGACCTCAGTCGGCCTGATCAACAGAGTCTTGGGTCCTGCGTCGGTTGTTGTCTCTTCTTCCGCGATGTAAGGTCGTCAGGGGTATTTTGTAGAAATTGTACTTGATGTTGAAGAGTGATGCAGAGAGATCACAACAAGGCTTCCCCCAGTGTCAGAAAAGCATGCTTGCTGTAGACATGATTAGAAACCACTTACAGGCATCAGAAGGCATTTGTTCAGCTTGTCTGCTAAGGCATTGGCTTGGCCCAACATATGTGGTGCCACAAGAAAGCACTAAGGTGATGGCAAATTCCCAAACCTACATTGCTTCTTGACAGAGTGGGTAAGATTTGGCCATCCTTGCTTTTTCATACACTACATCACAGCTGTGATGTTGGACTGTACAGCTATTGCACCATGTGTAAGGCAGCCCTGAAAGGCCTGCAATACTAGGAGGATTGTCTTCATCTCCAGAATACTTAAGTGCTGGTGGGCCCATCGCTATTGTCCATTCTTTCAGGACCATCTGTTCCACATAATGCCCTCCAATATAAAGCAGACATATCTGTGGTTTCCAATACAGATGGGAGTGGAGAAAGGAAAAGACCTCCTGACAACAGATACTGTAGCTGATGCCTGCACTGCAGATGGTTGTGATAAGCTCAGGAAATGTATATTTGTTGAAACATTTAGTTATGAAGCTGTGACCACTGTAACCTTAGTGTCCACTGAAGAATTCTCATATGATAACTGAGGAGGGGTGTCACATATTTTGTTGATGCCATTAACCCTACCATTTGGAATACTAAAGATGCTGTAGGTGCCCCTTGATGCAGTAAAATTATGACCATCTCTTGCAATTTGGGCATTTTGCCTACCAGAAGACTTGTCATTGTTAATCTGGTGACCAAGGTGAAAACCAATAAATGTTGATGTCTGAGTTGGCTCCAATTGCAATTTTTGTAAGTTGGCTGATATTCGTACAGACAGGCAAAACTAGAGCAAACGGCCTCTTGTCTTTCTGAGTGAATCCATTGAAGTGGCGAATATGACACACTCATCTAGATAAGGGAAGATCGTGATCCCCTGTAGCCTGAGGTGAGCTACTACTGCTGCCATGCACTTGATAAACATCCTGAAGGCTGTGGTATGTCTGAAGGGTAAGGCTCTGAAATGGTAATGACACACTCTCACTTGGAATCAGAGGAACTTCCAGGTACATTCACTATCTTTATATCAAAGTAAGCATCCTGTAGCTCTGAAAGCACAGCCAAATCCTCGTAGACAAGAAAGAATGTACTGTACTGTGACCATACAGAATGTAGTTTTTTTTCAATGTACTGATTAAGCCAACTGAAGTCAAACATTAGCTTGAGGTCCTCCATCATCTTCAGCACCAAGAGAAAATCAAGAGTAAAACCCAAATTCTTCTGTTATGGTGGGACCTCTTGCATTGCTCTTTTTGAAGAGACTGGTGACCACCTGAATGGTTAGCTTTTTCTGTCGGGGTGGAATGACCAATAGAGGAAAAGATGGTGGCAGTGGGGCTTTTGAATAGGAACTGAGTAGCCTTTGGATAGGATTTCCTTGATCCAATTGCTCTGCATGATGATGATTAGCCATGCTTTTGGATGAAAGGAAATGTGACCCCCTCCACCCCACAGCCTCCACAGCGGGACAAGTTGGGCACTGCCTCAGGGGTTCTGCAGAATGTTCCTGGGGGAAGGACTGAAGAATCCCTTGGTTTTGCAGACCACCCCTTCCTCTACAAGTGGTGACCATAACAGAACCCACCACATCCACAGGGGATTTTACCTCAGTTACTTGTACTGGATCTTTTGGAATTTTCTAAACTAGATATTCTTTCCTCATGGGCAAAGGACCTTTGAGGAGTAGAAAATTTAACACCAACATTGGTGAGAGTCTTGCCTTCCTACTCTGTTACAACCTGTTGCTTACCTGAAGTTAAAATAGGTTGTAGCCATAACATTGAATGCTGGCAAAGGACACTAGACAGGGTTCCAGAAATCCTACAAGTCTTAGCCAGGTTTGTTGCCTCATGGTGATGCCTGACCTGGCTGTCCTTGCTCCTTAATTTGCAGCATTATGTAATAATTTCATGGAGAGCATGACAACTCTACTCATGATGGTCACTTGCGACTCCACCTGTTTTCATGCATCTTCAAGTGGCACCTTTTTCAGAGTTTCTAGTGACTTGTCAGATAGATCCCGCTGAAATTTTATGTGCATCTTGTAACGGCATTAATTGAGAAGGTACATGACACCTTTGCATGCTTCTCAAGGCAATCCATGAACATGAACTACCTATTGTGGATAAACTGCTTGGGCATCTTCTGGAGTCTCTCAATTGCTGGCAGCGAGTAAAACAGTGCCCACAAGGGGACCCTTGCTCCAACACAGCCTGCCTTTAGGAGGCCTAAGACCTTTATCAGGTTTTCTCAGAATTGGTTCCACAAAGTCTGGTTCTTTCTACACCCACTGACAAACAGGATCCACTGCTCTGTTAGGATGTGAGACAACCCAAACTGTAGGGAGGGAGTGGATCAGAAGGCATCTTTAAGGATCTCTTCCTTAGGAGATTTGGGGTACGTGGGCCAGAATCTCCTCTGCCACATCTCCTTTAGCATGTCTACAAATTTAGAGTCTTCTGGAGAGGAGTGGGGACAGGCAACCCATCTTCATCAAGATCAGTGCCTGGGGTAGGGGTCTCTGAAGGAAAGTCTACATGTTTCCCCATATGCATCGTCTTTCTTGGAATATTCAGCAGGGAATCATTTAAGTATTCCAGAGAGGACTCCTCTCCAGAACTCATGGGTCTCAAGCAGCCTTCAAATACCTGGTCCTGTTGGGAGAAAAATGAGCAACTGAAAGTGCAAGCGTGTTGGTGTGTGTTCATAGGGAAGTGTTAGGCAGTTCGAAGACCATTTCAAGCCTAGCCAAAACGCTATTCAGAAGTTCTCTCTAGCCTCAAGGAATGGAAGACAAGACAAATTGGAAGAGAATTTGAGGTTACCCATCCAATTATCTAGGTTTACTTTGAAGGCGGCAATGGCACTACTCTGCTTGACATGTAATGGAAGTTTGTTCCATAGGTGAGGGAATACTTTGGCATATGAATATATTGTGCCAAAGTGCCTTATTTATTTGTTGATGAAGGTTCAGTTTTCTTAGTAGAATATTTGTGGTATCATTCCTTCTGTGATGGAACAGGAGGTCAAAAAGTGTTGGATCTTTCATGGCTCAAAGGCTAGACAGAGATCCTTAAGAGACCAAGTTCAGAGAAAGGGGCGCCTGTCTCTCCTGATAACCGAAGATTTTTGAGGCCACTGATCTTTTTAGTTATGAATCTCTGAGGTCTCTCAAGTTGTGTGATATGTTTAGACAAATGCATGCAAAAAGGTGCATTACATACAATATTGGGCCTGATAAGATGCAAAGTAAATAGAAATTAAGACTTCCCTGGATTTAGCAGATATACCTTTGGAAACTAGATGGGCCAGATAAAAGGCTTTCTGAACTACTGTGAGGACATGATGGTCAGATAAGGAATCATCAACAAGAATGCCTAAATGTGATTGTGGTTGCAATAACAAGTGCCAAAATAGGGCCCAGGGGAGAAACCGATGAGGTGGAGGGTTGGGGGTTGACGCTGGCTGCTACAGAAACAGATTGGGACTATGAGGACATCAAGATTCAACTAAGCATTTAGAAAGACTGTCACCATTTTTCCCCAGACCAGAGGTACAGATGGCCTGCACATAGTCTGGGAGGACCTAATGGCAAGGGTAGAAGCAGGTCTTCAGTGGAGGTACTTCGACATCTCCTGCTCCAAGAAGGAGCTATCCATTCTTCTCGTAGCTAAGTCAGATGACCCTAAATGGTCAGGTCAAGCAACCTAAATGGTCAGGTCAAGCAAATCCTGATGGGGCATAGATGCAGCACTGATAGTGCCTTGGAATGTCCTGATTCAGCAAGAAAGGAAAAGTGCAACCTAGGAAGTCTGGCTGGTGAAGGGATATCAAGAACATGGTCCCTTTCTTCCTCTAATTTTCTTTTCTCCTTTTCAGCTTTCTTACCTTCCTTAAGGACCTCACCCTGAAGAAAGTCCTTCAAAAACAGCTTGTTCCTGATATCTAGGAAGGGCCACAAGCTATTTTTTTTCCTTTTTTTTTAATATTTTAGATATCTCAGCCTGGCACCATGCAAACCACATGCAAATCAAACAGATTCTGGAGTCAAATTTTATGTGCATATTTTTTAGGCCTCATCCCTATTCATTCTAATGTATTGTACAATTCAAATACAACAGTCAGACCGTTAAATGAAAAAGTGAACACCTGTTGAAGTATAAGAACAGCCATCTAGCTGGAAAAAAAGTTACATTCAAGCAAACAATACAAACAATAACATTTGGCAATAACCAGCCTTGTCTCTGAAACCAGAAGCTGAATGAAAACCAGAAAAACAGACTGAATATTGGCAACAAGAATTAACAAACTTTACCCTGAAAATTAAGCTTGGAACACATTGTAAAAGGAGAAAAGGAATACCAGGAAAAAGTAGGAAAGCATGGTAGAAGCAGCCTAGGGAGGAACAATGACAGTTACAAAGAGAAAAGTACATCTATGTAAGTAAATTTACCATAAAAGTACATGTTCAAATGATCACTGCTGCAATAGCCTAAAGTAAATGGGTAATATCCTTCTAAGGCTATAACAGACCATCAGTTTCCAAAGCTTCAGGGCATATTCCATGCACCCAAACTGTTAGCTTGAGCTCAGCTGAGAA
This sequence comes from Protopterus annectens, assembly GCF_019279795.1. Classification (NCBI taxonomy): domain Eukaryota; kingdom Metazoa; phylum Chordata; order Ceratodontiformes; family Protopteridae; genus Protopterus; species Protopterus annectens. The sequence goes on from NC_056737.1 coordinate 1,358,184,005, forward strand.
AGTCAGGTTTGGGCACAAAGCTAAGAGTTTCTATGCCAAAACAAAGAGGGAGGCCAAAGCCCTGAGGACAATGCTAGGGAAAAAAATAAAAGACCACACCCTGGCATAAAGAACATACAAAAATAAGGGGGATATAGGGAGGGAGGAGCTATTGCAGCAGTGACCATTTAAACTACTAATATGGCAAGTTTACTTATACGACTGTACTATGTTCCTCATAGGGGTTGCTGCTGCAGTAGCCTAAACTATATGGACAGATTACCATAGCTTAGCTTAGACTGGCAGGAGGGGGTCCAGGAGCCCCTGGCAAAAAGTCCTAGCAAAGCCTCTCTTAGACCAGGGGAAGGAATCTAGTTTACAATGCTTTATAAAAGTATGTACAAAGGGCCAAGGTGCTACTTCTAGAATACGTCTATAATCCAACCCTTTCTAAAAAGCCTCAGATGAAGCTAAGGCCCAAGTAAAATGAGCCTTGATACAGTCTTGAATAGCACCTATTAACCTATAATCCTATGGGCTAGGCTTGTAAAGGCCCCAGGGCCATTAGCCTAGTACACACCTATGAACCTATGTTGTGGTGGGTGTAGCAAAAACTTATAACATGAGAGAGACATTTGAAAATACTCTGTCCTTTTTTTTTTTATCTTCACAAGAAATTAATAACTGATCAGAAGTTCTGAAAGGTTGTGATCTGTCAAGATAGTATCAGAGCTGCCTGTGGATATCCGTACGTGCAGTATTCTTTCTCCATCATTTTTAGGTTTTGAAAAGAAAACAGGGAGATGGACAGCTTGGCTTAAGGTAAACTCCAACACCACTTGAAGATTAGAGAAACTTTATTTTTGTGGAAAATGAGAAGGTTGATCCACCACAAGAGCTTACAACTCAGATACCTTACTGCAGAGATCAGAGAAATAAGACAGTTTTCCAGGTCAAGAACCTCAAGTCAGACTGATGACTTGGTTCAAATGTAGCAAGAGCTTGATTTTCCAACGCAAAATTAAGACAAATTAAGACCTTAAGGAAGGGTAGCCATAGGCAGACATGCTAAACTGAAGAGTGAGACAGGCCATAGGACAGTAACTCATACAAATAGTGCAGAACCAGAGAAACACTAACCCTGAATGGGTGCCGGTTCTATTCTTGGCACCAATTAGAAAACCTTTTCCAATAACGTCCATATTATTTCTCAGTAGTAGCCTTTCCTGAACCCATTAACACATTGCTGTACTAAATGTTTGTCAGTCCTGGTCCTGCTCAGCGTGTCTGCAACACACTTTTGCTCTGACAGAATGCAAAATATCTATACAGTGAGATTGAGCTGAAAAGCTGTATCCCAGGTTACTATGTCTAGTCTGCATATCCTTGCTTGTTTATGTACTACATCACTATGGTGTTGTCTGTAAATACTTGCAGAGGTCCTGGAGACCAGTGATGATTGACAGAGTTGACATCACTTAGAACTAATGCCTCTTTTATGTTTATTTGGTTTGATCTGTCTTTTGTTCCAAAGACCTTGCACCTTTACTCCCATTGACACTGCTGCCTAAGACAGACAGACATCTGTTGTGACTGACTGTGGAGCAGAAGGGATGAATGGTAGATCACAAACCCCAAAACTGGAATCTGAAAAGTCAAGGGATGTTGATGCTGGGACCATAGAGATTTCATGCACTACTGGATCTTACTCATGTGGAGTCTTGGAAGAGGTATCATGAGTATCACAGATGCCATGAGGCACAGAATCCTGAGGAATTCCCTTGCTGAGATGGAAGTCTGAGTAGAAACCCTCAGGAACAGATTTAAATACACACCTATTTTTCATGTGGATGAAAAGCTCTTTCAAATGAAGTGTCCAGGAGACAACCCAAGAAAGAACTTTTGTGAAAAGGAGCCATAATAAACTTCTGAATGCTCTCTTGGACACCTGGCCTGTGTAGCTGCTTTACCCAAGTGAGTGATTCCTTTGAATATTACTCTACAAAGATAAGCTTGTCCATATAAGGGCAGTGTGAATACCTTGCAGTGCATGGTAGGCTATCACATGAACTAGACATTTTTGAACACTTTGGAGTAATAAATAGCTCAAAGGGTACTGCCAAGAAAGTACAGCTGTATAAAATCTTACAATAACAGTAGATGTCCTCATCTTCACTGTTGCAGTATTCCTTAAACAAGGGATTTCCTGCCAAGGATAGCCCAACGTCCGGCTTGTATACCAAAGTCTTTAGAATTTACATACATTGTACATCACACGTATGCTCCCCGTGCAAGGCATAAGACATAAAGGTGACATAAGGACGTACAAACCTCAGAAATGAAAAGCCCCAGGAGGCACATGCATCCAGAAAGAAAGAGAGAAAAAAAAAAGAAGAATCCTTAGCTCAGAAGACAACTGGAATAGAGCAGAGCAGCAGGGGCAGGAGGGAGGGTGTGAATACTGCAACAGTGAAGAGAGGGACATAGTACAGCTGTGTACACTTACCATAAATGTAGATGTTAAGAGTGTATTTACTGTTGCAGAGATCGCTTGTGGCTTATCCCTGCTGCGGTAGCCCTCGGTCGACCCAAATACCAGAGTCAATGTTTCTGTGCACTGGCTGCCGTCGCCTGTAGTTTGACGGCAGGTCATCAGTGCTATAAAGTAAGGCAGCCAACATCATTATTGGTTTTTCTTGCCCTAACCCGTCAGAATCACAAGGGAAAAAAAAGAAGTGGTCCTGGTGGCTAAAAGCCACCTAAGGAAGCTTACGTCCCCCTAGAGGAAAATGTTAAATGGTGGATGGAGGGAGGGAAACCAAGACTGCAACACTGAATACACTCGAACATCTACATTTATGGTAAGTGTACACAACTGTACTATGTTCTTCATGTTTCACTGTTGCAGTCATCACCTGTGGGAGGATTCCCAAAGCTGAGAAAAGGGATGGAAGGATAGGTTGAGACTTTGGTATGGGTCAGAAGGCCCTGCAGAATTGCAGAGGCAAAGCCTGCCCTAGACTTAGAAAAGAGGGTAAGTGGTAATGTTTTGTAAAGGTATGGCCAGAGGTCCAGGAGGCCACTTCCCAAGATGTCCCTGGTGGGTACTCCTCTGAGGAAGGCAGTGGAGGTTGCCCTAGTGGAGTGGGTACGGATAGACATGGGGATGGTTTCACCATGTAGTCTGTAGCAGAAATGGATACAGTGTGAAATCCATTTGGAAATGGTTTGTTTGGAGATGGGCTTCCCCTCTGCCCCAGGGGCAAAGTTAACACGTAGTTGGTCTGTTTTTCTGAATGGCTTAGTACGGTCCAGATAGTATCCGAGTTGCCTGTGTACGTCTAGTGAGTGTAAAAATCTTTCCCCCTTGTTTTGAGGGATGGGAAAGACAGGAGGAAGGTGTATGGCCTGGTTAAGGGTCACATCAGATACTACTTTGGGCATAAAGGAGGGGTTAGTCCTCAGGGAGACTCTGATTGCATGGAAAATGATGAAAGGCTCAACTGCCATGAGAGCTTGAAGTTTCGAGACCCTTCTGGCTGATGTGATAGCAAGTAGAAAGGTAGTCTTCCATGACAGGTATTTCAATTCTGCAGAAGCAGCAGGTTCGAAAGGAGGTAAGGTTAGTTTTTCTAATACATAATTCCGGTCCCAGGGTGGCGTGGGAGGCCTTCTGAGAGGCCTGATATTAGAAGCCCCTCTGAGGAATTGCTTAATCAAAGAATGAGAGAAGAGGGGTGGGTCTGACTCATAAAGGGCTGAAATGGCCAAGACATGAATTTTAATAGAGGAGAAAGACAGGCCACTATTGAGCAACTCTGCAAGGTAATCCAGGATGAGAGGGATAGAAGGTTTGGAGGTACTGCCCCTTTTTGATTGTCTCCAGGAGCAGAATCTTTTCCATTTTCCTGCATATGATTTTCTTGTGCTGGGCCTTCTGGCCTCTGTGATGATGTCCATGACCTGTTTGCTTAACAGGAACTCCTTGTTTTTAGTGTATAAGCCATGCTGAAAGATTGAGAATCTGTAGGTCTGAGTGCAGTACCTTTCCCCCCTCCTGGGTCAAGAGGTCAGACATCAGGGGAAGCAGCTTTGGGGACTATAAGGTCAGGCTGCGTAACAGGGGGTACCAATGCTGTCTGGGCCAGTCTGGAGCAATGAGGATGGCCCATGGTCTCTCCTCTCTTATTTTGATCAGAACCTTGGGAATAAGGGGCAGAGGAGGGTACGCGTACACAAAGAGTGAGTTTCAGGGGAAGGTCAAGGCATCCACCTTCCATGCTAGGAGGTGGAACTCCCTGGTTCAGAACCTCTGCAGCTGGTGGTTGAGGTGCGAGGCAAAGAGATCCACTTCTGGGGTCCCCCACTCCTGAGTGATTTGCAGAAAGGTTTCTCTGTGGAGCTACCATTCGTGGGAGTCCAGTAAGTTTCTGCTTAGGTGATCTGCCAGGGTGGTGATGACCCCTGGAAGTTATTGGGCAATGAGGTGTAGCCCCATGGAGGTGGCTGTAGGCCAGAGACTCATGGCTAACCTGCACAGGGGGTAAGATTGGGTGTCTCCCTGCTTGTTGATGTACCACATCACTGGGGTGTTGTCTGTTTTTATAAGGAGGACCTCTGGCCTGAGATGGGGTTGGAAGGAAGTCAGAGCCTTTTGTACTGCCATCATTTCTTTCTGATTGATGTGCAAGTCAAGTTGCTGGGCATTCCAAAGGCCTTGGGTACAACTGCCTGCTAGGTGAGCCCCCCAAGCAATGTCTGAGGCGTCAGTGGTGATGGTCTGGCTGGAAGGATGGAGGATGAAGGGAAGACCCTTGTTCATGGCACAGCCTCTGCCCACCAAAGAAATTCGGCCTTTATACATGGGATCAGAGGGAGCGTGGTCTCTAGGGACAGAGTGCGGACACCAAAAGTTCTTTACGTACCACTGAAGTTTTCTCATGTGAAGCCTGGCGAGGGGGATAAGAAGGATGCAAGATGCCATGTATCACAGGGCTTGCAGGAACTTCCTCGCAGTGAGGTGGCTTCTGGAAGCCAGCTGGGTGAAGTAGAGAGGCAGGAAGCTCTGCTTTTCTGGGGATAGGAAGGCCATTTGGGATGCTGTGTCTAGCACAACTCCCAGAAAATAATTTTTCTGGTGGGGGGGTTTTTCTCGTTGATGGTGAACCCTAGGAAGTAAGGAGAGATTTGACAAAGAGAAGGTCCTGGAGCAACTTTTCTTTGCATTCTGCCTGTATGAGGCAGTCGTCCAGGTAAGGGTAAATCTGTATATTTCTCTGTCTGCAGAATGCTATAGCCGGTGCCAAGCATTTGGTGAATACTCAGAGCAGCAGACAAGCCAAAGGGCAGTGCAGAGAATTGAAAGTGTAGATAGCCTGCTCTGAAGCGCAGGAATTTTCTGAACGATTCCCTGATGGGGATATGGAGGTAGGCATCTTTTAGGTCTAGTGTCACAAGCCAGGTATTTTTTGTTAGCATAGGCAGGAGCTGCTGCAAAGTTAGCATTTTAAATTTGGGGACCACCAAGGAGGTGTTCAATTTGGATAGATCCAGGATGGGGTCTAAGTGCCCTCTTTTCTGGGAACAAGGAATATTCTGGAGTAAAAACCTTTTCCCGTTTGATTTGGAGGAACAGGTTCTACTGCCCTCTGGGATATTAGAGTTTGGACCCGTTTCAATACCTCTGCCCACTGGTTTGGGGGAGGTCCGTGTACCCTCTTGGAATTGGGAGTTCGTTGAAAGAGAATCTGTATCCCTGAGAAATTATTTTTAAGACCCATTGGTCCCTGGTTATAGAAACCCAACTGTCTTTGAAGAGGGTGAGCCTTCCTCCTAGTTTTTGATTAGTGAAGGAGGGCAGAGGGAGGAGGGAAAGTCATTGTGAGTGCTTGCCATAAAAGCTTGGCTTAGAAGTCCCTGCTTTAGAGACAGAAGTGGTCCATTGTTTGCTTCTTTGCTGGCCCTGGGATAGGGGCCTGGTTGGCCTGAACCTGCGGGGTTTACCTTGGCCCTGTCTGCTGGGTGCCGGAAAGACCCAGTGCTTAGAGGGAAAGTTCCTGCTGAATCTGGGAGGTTGAAATTGAAAGAAATATTTTACTATTTGCATAGATTTTACTTTGTCTTCCATCTTTTTAAGCACTTCTGCTTTTTCCCCAAACAGGCACTCCTTGTCTAGGGGTGCTTCAATAAGTTTAGACTTAACATGATCAGGGAAAAGTTGTTCCTTCAGCCATGCATGTCTCCTAATAACAGACCCTGTCACTGCTGTCCTGCTAGAGGCTTCTAGGGCATCATATCCACATTGTAACGAGTGCTTGGCCACTTGACAAGCGGAGTGTAGTAATTCTGTCAGCTCCTTGGAGTTCAATCAGGGGAGGAAGCAATCTTCTGTTTTACTTGTTTCAAAGTGTGTTGTTGATATTTCAACATATGGAACTGACAATTGAGTGCTCTGATAGCTAAGGTTGCAGAGGTGTATACTTTCTTACCCCATCTGTCTCGAGTTCTCTGGAGTCTTTGTCAGAAGGAAGAGGATTCTCAGCTCCTTTGGGTCCCTGTGTAATGACCTCTGGGTCTGCAGCAGGTTTCCTATACAGGTATTTGTGAGAATCCGGTACTCTGTAGTACCTGTCAGGTTTACTTGGCGCAGGAGGCAAGGCATCAGGGGCTAAGTTGGATTCATGGAAAAGATCATCCACCACTTCCAAAACAGGTGGGATGGCCAGGGCCTGTGCTGGGGGAGGTCCAGAAACTCTCTAAGTCTTTTCTTAGACTGTGGGAAGTCTTGCGATTCCCACTGGAAATGCTCTCTGAGGGAATGAAGGGTTTCCCAAATGAGAGGTCCTCTGGAGGGGAGGCAGAGGTAATGGACTTTTCTGCATCTGAATCCTCAAACAGTTAAGGGATGTTGTTCCTCTTCAAAAGCAGAATAATCAGATTCTTCAGATTCTTGGTCTGTCATAATTTCTGGAGAAGGATGCCTTTTCCTTTTAGGACTGGAGGCATGAGTACCTCGGATAAGGGAGATGAGATCCTCCGCCATTTTAAGCTTTGAGCTTGGGGTGGGGGAGCAGTAGCAAGACTGTGGCTAGAAGCAGATTTCGTAGGAGTGGCCTGACTTGTAGGCCTGAGAGAATCTGCCGGTCTCTGAGCAGCAGTAGTCGGATGCAAAGACTTTTTTGTCTAGATTCGGTAGTGCGAAAGGTCTCCTCTGAAACTGGTGCCTACATCGCGGCTCCGGACCCAACCAAGGCAGAGAGACAGCCAAAGGCTGGGAAGACTAAGTAGATTTCTGCGGCATACCAGACTCTGAAAGGGTCTCGGTACAGGCCTGTGTAGACAGCGAGTCAGCTATCACGGGCTGCGAAGGCTCCTCGCTGAATTCCAGAGAATTGATGACTTGCTTAGCGGTAGTGTCGTCGGAAGGCTTAACCTTGTGTGGCCTGTCTCTATCTTTACCGCTATGTTTTTTCAGAATATCCACAGACTGTTGGCTGACTGACACCATATCAGAATTCGAAGACTGAATACGAAAATAATTGTCCACAAAAAGAGGTCTACGGTGAATGGTTCTCGTATTAAAGAGGGCACAGAACAGGCAACAAGGGACATCGTGATCTGGGCCTAAACAAGTGATGCAGTAAGAATGAAAGTCTCGGTGTGGGATCTGCTTTCCACAGGCGAGACAATTGTTAACTTTTTTGGACATTGGCTAGAGCAAGAAAAAAGGGTCCCTAATGGGGTACTTAGCTTTAGACGTTTTCTGCTGAAATTCAACTTCTGGTAGTGACCAACCGGCACTCGTGCGAACTGCTTCTGCTACGGGCTCCATGACAAGAAAGAGTGATGTAATGACGTCGGCTGCCTTGCTTTATAGCACTGACAACCTGACATCAGACTACAGGTGAAGGCAGCCAGTGCACAAAAACATTGACACTGGTATTCGGGCCGAACGTGGGGTACCACAGCAGGGATAAACCCACAGGTGATGACTGCAACAGTGAAACACGAAGAGCATCTACTGTTATAGTAAAATTTTACACAACTGTACTAGGTCCTTCCATGTCACTGTTGCAGTATTCCTTACATAACGAAGAGTACAAAAGCTCAAAAGGAAACCTGGGAGGAGGAAGGCACTGATGAGCCCTCTAGAAACCCAGGCAGGATAGCCCTGGCAAAGCTAGTTCTTGCTCTGGAAACAACATCCAGCTTGTAATGTTTAGTGAAGGTATGCAGTGAAGTCCAAGTAGCAGCCTTAAAGATGGAATTGGTATCCATTCCTTTGTAAAAGGCACCAAAAGAAGCAACAGCTCTGGTAGAATGAGCCTTTACAGAAGAGGAAAGACATTTATTATTAATAAGAACAAAAAGAAATGGACTTAGAAATCCAGGAAGAGATGGTTTGTTTAGAAACTGCCAAAGACCTGGGATGAAAGGAAGCAAAAAGTTGCTCATTTCTGTGAATAGCTTTAGTCTTACCAAATAATATCTGAACTGCTTATGCAGATCCATGGTGTGAAGAGCCTTCTCACTAGCAGACTGAGAAGGAAAAAAATGAGGGTAAATTAATAGACCGATTAAGAGACAACTCATTGACCACCGTGGGTATAATAGAACAATCAGTATGAACAGTCCACCCTGTCCCTGTGGAAAACTAAAAAGGGAGGAAAGCTATAAGAGCCTGAAGCTTAGATACTGTCTTAGCTGAAGTAAGAGCCAAACAAAGAACAGTCTTCAAAGTACAATGCTGCAAGGAAGCTGAAGCAGCAGGCTCAGAGAGAGCCTGAGTCAATCTTTCAAGAACAAAACTGAGGTCTCAGGAAGGCGGAATAGGCCTTCTGGGGGGCCTAACATGAAGGATGCCTTTAAAAAATTGTTTGACCTTACACCTAGAGGAGGAGTCAGGGGTAGACAAGCAGAAATAGCTGAGGGGTGAGCTTTAACTGAAGAATATGCTAACCAGCATGGAGCAATTCACACAAATACGAGAGAACCAGAGGGATCCCCACTGAAAAGGAATCCTGGTCACGACAGACAGACAGAAAATCTCTTCCATTTGGACAAATATGATTTCCTGGTAGTGGGTTTCCTGCCTCCTGCAGAAAAGAGATGCTTAAAAGGAATCAAAACTCCTATCATCCACAGTGTTAGTAGAAGAGTGGACACTGAAGATAGACAACAAACCCCTTGTCTTGTGTGAGAAGGTCCACCCACTGAGGTAACTTGTTGTAATTGCCCCTGGCCAAGTGAAAAAGAAAGGGAAACCAATGCTGTCTGGGCCAAAAGGGAGTCACCAGCAAGGTTTTGAGGGAGTCTTGCTTGATCTTGACTAGGACCCTCAGAATCAGGGGAAGGGGAGGGAAGGTGTAGAGAAACATCCCCCTACAAGGGAAAGATAGGGCGTCCACCTTCCAAGCCAGAGGACCTGGGACTCTGGAAAAGGAGCGAGCAAGTTGTCTGTTCAGAGGGGAGGCAAAAAGGTCTACCTGAGGAATATCCCACCACCGGACAACGTCAAGAAACATCTCTCTGCAGCATCCATTCATGGGCCTGTGTGCTGGACCTGCTCAAAAAGTCTGCCACTGTATTCTGCCCTGAAGGAATGTAGACAGACTGAAGAGTCACTTAATACTGGACAGCTAGATCCCAGACTTGAAAAGTGAGCCTGAAAAGAAGGTAGGACCGTGTCCCACCTTGCTTGTTTACAGACCACATCACTGTGGTACTGAAAACTTTGAGGGGCTCTGGAAGAAATATGGAATGAAAAGTCTGAAGAGCTAAAATGAGAGCTCTCATCTCCTTGATGTTAATGTGACATGACCTCTGAAGAGGAGACCAGAGATGCTTGACCTTGAGAGAAATAAAGATAGCTCCCCAACGCCATGTCAGAGGCATCCAAACAAGCTCTACAGATGGGACTAAAGGTTGGAAAAGAAGCCCTGGGTTGAGAGAAAGCTGATGAATCCACTATTGAAGCTCGAGTTTGAGATAGGGAATGGAGGGAACTAGGAAATCCAGGGGATGTCTGGGTTGAAGCCACAATGATTTGAGGTAGCACTGAAGCTTTCTGATATGGAGCCTGGCCAGAGGCAGCATACAAATGGTGGAAGCCATAAACCAGAGAACCCTAAGAAATTCCCTGTCAATGACTGAAGCCAGAGGAAGCAGAGACTGGAAAAAAGCAATCAGAGAGAGAGCCTTGGAGGGAGGTTGGGATGCCAGCATAGAAATGGTCTGGATCCTGCAAACAAGAAAAACATGATCCGGAGAAGGAATCAGTACTGATTTTTGCAAGTTTATGGTGACCCCCAGGCTTTATAACAGGTAATCAGTAAACTGGAGGTCCTGAATGAGGAGATCGTCTAGATAAGAAAAGATCTGAACCTCTCATCCTGCAAAAGGCAATGACAGAAGTGAGATACCTGGTGGATACCCTTGGAGCAGTAGAGGGACCAAAGGGCAAGGCTGAGAACTGAAAAGGCAAGGAAGAAACAGGGAAACACAAAAACTTCCTGAAAAGGAAAAGGATAGGGATGTAAAGGTAGGCATCCCTGAGGTCCAGAAATACCAGAAAAACCTGGGGAAGAAGAAAATGGAACAAGGTTTGAAGGGACAACATCTTAAAACAGGAGACTTTTAGAAAGGTGTTGAATTGAGAAAGATCCAGAATTGGTCACCAGGTGCCTTCCTTCCTGGGGACCAGAAACATCCTGGAATAAAAACGGTTCCCTTCCTACTTAGGAGGTACAATTTGAATGGCACCCTGGGCCAGAAAAAACAGAAATTCTCTGGAAAGAAAGGAAGTTTTTTCTAAAGAGGGTGGAGGATGCTTAGAAAGGAGGAATAGATTTTCACACCATGAAATACCCCCGATGGATGATGGACAAAACGCAAGAATTTTGTGTGACCCTTAAACTACTGGGAAGGGACAAGGGAATCTGGCCAATGGAAAAGGGAAGCAAACTGTCAAATAGAACCTGGTTTATCCTGAAAAGGAGGCTTTTGAGAAATAGGAGTCTGAGTAGACTTAGTTGGAGGTACACACATAGAACTCTTTTTACCTTTGGGTGGAAGGCAAGACTGTATGCAATCAAAAACAGATTTTTAGAGGGAATTCCTCTGAAACTTAGGGACTGAAGAAACAAAAATATCTTTCAATTCCTGCTAGGCTTTGTCCTGATGGACTTAAAATGTTCAGCAACAGCAGCACAGCCAAAAAGTTTTTTAGTACCGAGATAAGCATCCAACAATTTAGCTTTAATATCATCAGGTAAAGCCTGAAAACAAAACAAAGAGTAATGCCTCAGAACAGAACCAAAGGCAACAGCCCTGGAAGAAGCATCAGCTACATCATAACTATACTTAATGGAGTGTCAAGCAGATTGAGAGGTAGAACTGGATTAATAGAATACTCTGCCTCAGACCCATAGTCTAAAGGAGAAGGGATCTGAAGCATATGCCAAGGACTCTTCCCCAGAATCCAGATGCTCAGAGGACTCTTGCTCTGTAGGCCTCTTAAGAGAAGTACATGACCAGGGAGAAGTAGGCACACAGACTCCTTGAAGAAGCTTAAAGCTAGTAAAGTATTAAGCAACCCCTGGAGTAAAATCTGACCATTCACATTGGGGATCTTTAACAGCAGGGAAAATATGCCTGTTTTTTTCTTTTGTGGGACGTCTGCATGAAAAACTCTAGGAGGTCAGGCCACTGCCGACACTCTCCAAGCATAGTAGGAATCTCCTCGATTCCTCTCAGTCTCTCAGATATAAATCAGCTGAGGTTCTCCCTCAACAACTGGAGAAGATGTTTGAAAAGCCTCTGAGGACATGCAAGTCATCGGATCCATGCCTGCCTCTGCAGTCATGAAAGAGGAATATGAACCAACAACTAGATGATCCTCTGGGCTTACACCAGCCTTGCAACAGACGTTTGAGGAAGGCTAGACAGCAACCGATTCAGACATGACCTTTTTCCTGACAAGAGGCTGACCATCAGCACAGGAAGACTTCACCATAACACCTTGCACCAACAGCTGTAGATGCTGATTTTCTAGACAGACAAGGAGGAAAAATGACTATGCAGGGTCTTAGGGACAAATGCTTGGCAAATGGAAAACTGCCTACAGTTGTGAGAAGCACCTACACAGAACAGACACTTTTCACAATGATCTTTATGGGGAATCTGCCTCCCACACTGATATTTTCCCTTTCTAGGTGACATGTAAACTCACAACAAAAATAAGAGCGAAAATAAGAAAGGACTCCAATGGGGCACTTACCTGAAAATGGCTCGGTAACTAGCACAGAAGGAGAGCATTTAAAAAGACATTCACTGATAGTATTTGGACTGATGGCAAAGATGTTCTGAGGTGTTCGTCCGTATGTCACCTTTGTGCCTTAGGCCTTGAGAGAACAGCATGTGTGTGATGTACAATGTCTAAATTCTAAAGGCTTTGGTATACTGGTGGGAGAGACTCCCATCACCATGTGTACCCTTTATGGTACAATCTCAAAACCTGTCTGAAACAATTTGTTGCCAAAGACAGAAATGATGGTTCAGACCCTCTGAAAGGATTAAGGGACTGCCAGGGTGGAAGGGGTATGGATTAGGGAATTCTTCATATATTCATTCAGTCTTGTTAGATTATCCTTTGATCTGGGTGTACCTGCTTCCTTTTTGCAACCGCTATGCAGTTGTTTAGCAGCAGTCTGCTGGGACTTTTATTCTGCTTTTTAAAGAAAGTTGTAGAGGGAGAGTTACCCTCTGCATCTTCTCCTAGGACCAACAAGAATGGCTCTTCCTTCAACATCAAGAGCACTCCACAGCCACAGAGGATATGTCTAACCCCAGTCTATGGTTGCTGTTGGGACTACAATAGCTGGACCCAAGGAAAAAGATGAATAGTCTGTGGAACCAGCTTTGGCCACTGCAGTATCACCCACCTTTGGCTGAGGCACTTCAGCCACCTTCTGTAGTGGCAAAGGCTGTTTAACAATTTTCTTCTTTTTGTGGCTAGAAGAAATGAGAACCAAAGTACTGTTAGGCTGTTCTATTGTTAATCCAAAAAAGTTGCCAGATTCCAGCAAAAGCATAGCAGTATTGGGTATAAAACAGGTAAGGTGAAAAAAGGAAATTCCCCCATTAAAACACAGGAAAAAGCATGTTAAACACCTACACATCAAACAAAAGTAAAATAACATAAGTTTCACCATGAGAAATAGGTTTAAATATATTTTAATAACTTTTTACCAAAAAAAGTAAAGTAATGCTCCTGTTTCAAAGTGAATAAAATCCACATATGACGATCAATAAAAACACTTTTTCATAGCTTAAATAATTAAGATGTTCAGAAAAAATAAGTCTCCTGTCATAAAAAATAAACTAGAGATTGGGGTTGGCATAATGGTTAAGGTATTCATTCAGAGATTCAAAAATACAGGGTTTGATTCTCACCTTAGAAAGTGAAACTGGCTAGGCTTAATATGACCCACAAGGAGAGCTAGCCTAGTACTTTGGCTATGAAGTAAAAGTTTTTTTTTATCTCTATGGGACCTCACCTGCCCCACAATGGAGCTGTGTTAGCCAACAGCCGACCTCAAAAGCCTTCAAAGGAGTATCTGTTCAGCAGCAGGAAAGCTCTGAAGGGCTTCGCACCCAAACATGAATTTTACTCAGCTCGAGCGGACAACAGTTTGGGTGCATGAAAGGTGCCCTGAAGCTTTGAAAGCTGGCCAGCTGTTATATCCATAGCAGAATATAACCCATATAGCTTAGGTTACTGCAACAGTGACTCTTATGAAGATCATCATATAACTGTCTTAACTGCCAATAAATTTTAAGAGGTTTAAGAACTTTGCCAAATATCAACAAATATGAAGAAACAAGTAACCTGTCACAAAGGCTAAAGGAAATAAGTCTGAAACTCCTAATTGCTCAAGCTGCAGAATATCTGTGTTGAGCTGAAAAAGTGTTAGATAGTGCAGTTGCACAAGACCTATCATGACAGCAGATGTTACGCAGATTGCTGTTGCAGTATTACTGACAGATGGGATATCCTGCCAAGTATAGCCATACCTCTGGCCAGTAGATCAATGCCTGGGTGCCTTCTTCTCACACTGTACATCCGATGTTATGACCCAAGTCCAAAGATGGGAGGTACAAAGATGATGTACAGGCATAAATTACCTCAGAACTTAGTTTCCCCAGACCAAAACACAAACAGAAGGAAAGGCAAATATATACACATCCACAGAAGAACATAAAACAAATAAAAGAATAGGTCCACCTCAGACAAAAAAACAACTGTACAGGGGGACACAAGTAGGGTGGTATATAATACTGCAACATTGATGAGTAGGACATCAACTGTTAAGGTAAGTTCTTGCACAACTGCACTGCATCCTTCAAAGATCACTGCAGTTTTCCAAACAAATGGGAGATTACTAAAGCTGTTCAGAAGAAACAGAAGAGGCGGAGGAAAAAAGAGCAGACCTTTGATCAAACAAACCCTGCAAGATGGTCCTAGCTTGTAATGCTTAGTAAATGTGTGGACAGATGACTAAGTAGCTGCTTCAAGAATAGTTCTCAAATCTAAACCCTTGAAGAATGAGCCAGAAGCAGCTACTACTCAGGTGGAATGAGGCTTACCTGAACAAGGAGCTGTTTGCCACAAAAAGAACAGCAAAAAGAAAAGGCTTTACAATCCAAGTAGAAATGGTTTGCTTAGAGACTGGCAAACCCAGTTTCTTTTCTTGGAAAGGACAAAAAGCTGGCCTGATTTTCTAATGTCATTAGTTTTGCCAAGGTAAAACCCAAGTTGCCTATGCAAATACAATGAATAAAGAATTATTTTCCCTCTGTTCTGAGGAGAATGGAAGAAGAGAGACTAATAGACTGATTCAAGGACAACTCATTAACCACTCTGGGCATGAAAGAAGGATTAGTTCTATGGGTGATACTATCTTTGTGGAAAACAAGGAAAGGTGGAATGGCCATCAAAGCTTGCAGCTCAAATACTCTAAGCTGAAGTAAGAGCCACTAACAAAATGATTTGCCAAGTACAAAACTTCAAGGAAGAACTCGTAGCTGGTTCAAAAGGTTTCCATATAATAACTGAGGTCCCAAGAAGATTTAGCATCTATTCGTGGAGTTCTTCTCTTCATCTGCTGAAGACAACTACAAGGGCATTGTCCTCAGAAGGAATACAAATTGCTTGGCCAGCTCCCAAGCTGGAAAAGACGGTCAGCTCAGTCGATAAGGCCTGATGCCCCCTGCTTGTTTATGCAAAATATGTCAATAGTGTTGTCTATAAACATTTTCAAAATACCTGGTTTCAAGTAATGGCTGAAGATTTGCAGGGCCTTTATTAGTACCCTCCTCTCCTTCACATTAATGTGTTCTGATCTCAGGTTTGTTGGCCACTGACCCTGGGATTTTAGTTTGCCCGCCCAGGCTCCTCATGCATTGTCTGATGCATCTGTGTGCAGCGTCTGCTCTGATGTCTGCAGTTTGAAGGTAAACCAGGGTTGAGCTTTATCCATCTTTAGGCTAGAGAGGACAGAAACATGTCTCACCAGGGGATGAGAATAATGGAACCAGGCGAATTTCAGATACCACTGTATCTTCCTCATACAGAGTCTGGTACAGGGGGTAATGAGGATGGTAGCTGCCATGAACCACTGAGCTCCGATGATCTCCCTTGCCATACACAGTACGGATGAGGAAGTAAGTGATCAAGCTTTGCAATTTGTCTGTTGGCGGAAAAGCCTGCAGAAGACTGGTGTTTAGTCTGCAGCCCACAAAAAGTAGGTCATGGACTGGTTACCTGTAGACTTTTTAAAATTGATGGTGAACCCCTGGCCCTGAAGAAGGGACAGCGCTTACTCCAGATGTGAGGAGAATACCTGCTGGAGTGAGCCTATATTAACAGGTAATCTAAATAAATCCCCTTGGACGGCACAGTTATGCAGCGGTAGCATTGTCACCTCACAGCAGGAGGATCTCCGGTTCAATTCTCGGCTGGGGTGCCTTCTGTGTGACGTCTGCATGTCCTCCCTGCATTTGTGTGGGTTTCTTCTGAGTGCTCCAGTTTCCTCCCACGTTACAAAGGCATGCATCTGAAGCCTTTCTTCCCGGGCCTCCGCTGAAAATTGGCTCGTTCCAAGTCAGACTTTCCCGGTTAACAAATGTAAAATAAATAAATAAGGAAATATCTGGATTCCCTGAGTTCTTCAGAAGGCTATGACAGGGGCTAGATGCTTTGTTAAGACTCCTGGAGCTGTACAGAGTCCAAAGGACAAAGCAGAGAACTGAAAATGTGATGAGCCAACAGAAAACTTCAGAAATTTCCTGTAAGCAGTGTGGATAGGGATGTAAAGACAGGCATGCTATAGCTCCAGAGATACCGTGATGGCTTGAGGTAGACCAAGAAGCAACAGGATTTGTAGGGACAAAATTTTGAAAGATAGGACCCCGAGGAAAGTATTGAGAGTAGAGAGATTCAGAATCAGTCTCAAGTCTCCTTTTCTTGGAACAAAGAATAGACCAGAGTAGAACCCTTTTCCTACATATTGTGATGGAGCAGACTCTATTGTCCTTTGTTCAAGCAATGCCTGGATGATATGAGAAAGCAACTGTATCTGATTTTAAGGAAGGAGGAACCTTCTCATCTGATCATAGGAAGTTGCTAGGCTATTGGCCATGAGGCCCTTATAAGCCTAGCCAAGAGTTTAGCTCATGTGTAGACAAATCAGCAGCCAATGCTCCTGTCCAGCAGGGACACAGGTGGAATCCCAGGGATGTATTTTCTATTTCCCATCCAGTTATGCGGATTGCGCTTAAAAAGGTGTAAAGAGGTACTCTGCTTGATGTGGAGAAGGAGTCTATTCCACAGATGGAGGAGTCTCTGGGACACAAATCTGTCCCGCCAACAAGTCCTATTAACGTCACAGACCAGGCTGAGGCTGCGCATGCGGGTTATTCAAGTGGAGCTTGGCTTGCGGATATGCAGCAGTCCCATCAAGGCGGGGTCCGAGATAGTCTTGTATACCAGACAGAAGTCACCTCTGAGGAGTTTGTATGAAATGGAGTAGAGGGATTGGGCTTTTAGCCTGTGTAAGGTAGATTTTTGAGGCCCTGGATTCTCTTGGTGAGGAACCTCTCTAGTCTCTCCAGCTGCTGCATGCACTTTGTGGTACATGCCGAATGAGGCATTACACTCAATAATGGGCTTTCTAAGGGAAGAATACAGGGATGTTATGACTTCCTTGTCCCTGGATGAGATACCCTTACTTATGAGGTGGGCTATGTTGAAAGCTTTCTGTACAATGGAAACAACATGGTGGTCAAAAGTCAGTTTACTACCTATCTGGGTGCCCAAATCTCTCACGACTGACTGCATGCTTAGGATGTTATTAATGTGATAATTTCTGGGGATGTCACTCTCCCCAACGGAGATGATGATGAATTTTTTGGTATTCAGCTTGAGCAATGTTTCTGGCACCAGTCATTTGTTTGGGTGAGATCCTCTTGGAGGATGCCCACATCACTAGGAAAATTGATGACAGTGCCCAGCTTGCAGTCATCTGCAAACTTGGTCAGCCACAGCCCACTGGTTTTGGCCTGCACCTCAGAAAAGTATATCCCAAATAAAGGCCCCAAGACCAAACCCTGGCATACTCCACTCGAAACAGGTCTACTGCTTGAGGGGGCTACCTCTATTTTGACTACGTGGGTTCTATCAGTGAGCCAGTTAGCTACCCATCTGATAACATATAGATTGATGCCTAGTTGAGAGAGTTTATCTATTATGCTAGAGTGGGGAATAGTGTTGAAGCCTTTGGCCAAGTCAAGGTAGGAGATGTGCACTGTCTTCCCCTCGTCCATGGCTTTCGTGACGGTCTCAAAGTTGACCAAATTTAACAGACATGGCCTCCCCTCGACGAAACCAAATTGTGTGGGCTCAAGTGTTTGGAGGTTGCCAATGTCCTTGTTAATAAGGTCCATGATAATCCATTCCATGACCTTGTAGATCAGGCTAGTTAGGCTGATGGGTCTATAATTTCCTGGATTGGTGGACACTCCACCTTTGTGTAAAGGGATGACAGTGGCTGTCCTCCACTCAGCTGGGACAAAGTCGGCACTCAGGCGTCGGTTGAATAGAGAGCCTAATGGTACTGCAAGTTCCTTATATTTTTTTCTTTTATTTTTTGGCACATACAGTTGCTGCCTGATTTTTGTCTACTTCTGGTTTGGTTTCCATTCCCACTTGACATCAATATGCTTTTGCTAAACTAAACAAGGAAGTCATCTTAGACTGGCTCTTATGTTTCAAAACTTTCACCATATTTGGATCTGATGAGGTCAGAAGATATGTATGCAGTCCTACAACTGCAGATTTATACATGTAATCAATTTTGAGGAGGCTCATACCTCCTACACTGATTTTTATATATCATTTGATAAGCATGACGCATTTTTCTTGTTTTCCTGTCCAACTCATCCAATACCTTTTGGGGCCAGTCAGTCACCCCAAAACTAAGTTAGAACTGGAAGAGCAAATGGGTTTACTGTTTGGACTTGGTTTCTAGATGTCAGGGCTGTTTCTCAGTAATAATTTTAGTCTTCAAAAATGTCCTGAGTTTTGTTCACATTTGTTCGTGTTTTATTGTTGATCCTTCATCAGTTCCCAAATATTTATACACTCCCTCCTGCTCAAGTTCCTTTATATCACATTCCTGTCCCACACTGATATTTCCTTTGTGCTGTAGCTTTCCTGTTATTTTCCCACATTTATCAAGATCAAACAACATTCTTGTATCATGAGAAAGTTTTGACCACTTCCAGTTGTTCTTTCAGCTCCTCATCTGCTGAGCCATACAGTTTTAAATTATATATAAAATTACGATGAGAAGTCTTTACACTCTGTTGTTTCCTGGGAGCAAAAATGTAATATTACCTAATCTGTTAAGTAGACGGCTTAATGGTTTAAGGGCAAGACAAAAGAGCAACGGTGAAATAAAGTCACCCTGCAATATCCCCTTTTGAATTTTTATCCCATGATAATAATTTGACTTTTATCATGCCTTAGTTGCAAAGTGCTTTGCCAGTGTTTCATGGTCATTGTAATGTAATTTTTATTTATTTTATATTTGTTTACCGGGATTGTCCGACTGGACACAGGTCCATTTTCAGCGGAGGCCCAGGGAGAAAAGCTTCACATTAATTGAACTAGTTAAACATGTGACAATTAAAAACTTTAGTAATGTACATCGAATAAAACAATTTATATAAAAACATAATACAATCATGGATGATCAAATAATTGATCAGTGTAGGGTGTATATTAGGGTGTATATTGTATATCAGTAAGCACTCCTTTATCCATGAATGTGGGATGCTGTCAAATGCTTTTTTGTAATCTATCTATGGCATACTTAAGAGTCTTACCCTTTTTACATTAATCCATTGCGACTTTATTTAACAACAAATAGTCCTTTTTTCCATATGACTTTCTTTTTACCCTTTTGTACTATTGCCATGATCGAGTTTTCTTCTAAATTGCTATAAACTCTGTCAACATCAATTCAAATGTGTAGTTTATACATTGTCGAAAGGCAAGTTATTGGTCTATAGTTTTCAGGATAGCTTGCAGGTTCACTCTCAACAAGGAGCATTGCTTTTCCTGTTGTTAACCAGGTTTGGTGCCTGTTCGGAGTATGCACAAAAGTTGTTTTTAGTCTAGGCTAAAGCCTCATGTAAAGATGTCAATACTTTTAGCCAAAACTTAGGTACTGCATCTGGGCCTGGTGTTTTCCAATTTTCTTAATTTTGTTTCAATTTCTCTGGCCATTACTTCATCTTAGTTCATATCCTGTACATTTTAACTTCTTTTTACGTCTTCTATCCATTCAGCATATTTATTATGTTCCACAGAATCTTTGTAGATATCTCCCCAAAATGTGTATTTCTTCCTTTTTGCTGGTATTTCTGCTCCTTTTGTTTCCCAATTTTCTATATAACTTTTTGGGTCATCAATGAATTGCTTATTTTGTTCCTTTTTTTTTTTTTTTTTTAAATATATTTTTATTGAATTTTTCAAACATACAAAGGAAAAACTGTAAGTCATTACAGGAAGCAGTAAAGTATAGGTATATATGTAACAGTACAAAAACTATGCATTTATAAAACGGCAGTTATCTTACAGGGAAATTTGCATCTTAGAGACCAATATAAAAAGTAACGACCCCCAATAACCTATTACAGTCAAAGTCTAGAGATACAAATGGAAAGTGGTTTGAAAGGAAGAATATATGACTGTCTTAAGAAGAAAGAAAAGCGGTAAGGAGGGTATACCCATAAAAAACTATTTACATCATGTACTTCTATTTATACCATATTTACAACATATTTACACCATGGATGCCAGAGGATAACAAAATATTTTGTAAAATCAAAAGTTACCGTGTGATGGTAACAATGTCTAATGGTTATAGGGCCAGATATGATACTGATGGAGGATTTCCTGGAATGTAGTGAAAGTGACCCACATTTTGGGAGATTATTTAGTTTGGATTAGGTCAAAAAGTCTGCACCAGTAATTCTGAAAATATTCTTTTTTCTTTTTGTTATTATTGCATAACTTATGTGCAGATATATATTTGATTGCCATTAATGTAAAGTTTTCCCAAGTTATTGTTGAGGGATTGACCCAATTCTTGGCTATAAAATATTTGAGAATAGCGCAGGCTGTAACACAGATGTGGCGATGGATACCCTTAAGAGATTTAGGAATTATATTTAAAATCATGGTTTGCCAAGAGAATGTGTTTTTTTCATATCCCATTTTTTCCAACTGAGTTCTGAGAGAACACCAAAGTTTGTAAATATTCTTACAGCTCCAAAAGATGTGAAGTATATCTACATGTGGGAGGGAACAGAACGGACAGGTTAGGCTTTTATTGTATCTGAATTTCAATAAGACTGCTGGGGTATAGTAGGAATTGTTGTTTATCATAAGCTGGGTGTAAATTAGGTTTTTGAAGGGGGTTAGATTCAGGGTATTATTGATTGCTTCACACTTAGACTCCGTAGAAATTTCTCCTTGTATACCGTCCCAATATTTGGAAAATAGTAGTAAATGATCATACTTAATGCTTGACATAAGTTTATAGGTATTCAAAATCATTTTGTTCCATAGGGAAAGTGATTTAATGATAGATTGTGATACTTTAATGTCTTGCTCCTTCACTCTATAGTTAGATAATTGTTGTTTTATAAGTGAGCTAATTTGTCTTAAGATAGGATCATATTTGTTAGGAACACCAAATAAAGTTTTGACCTCGGCAACATTTTTAGAGTTTTAAAAGTGCCAAACTATGGCTTACTTAACAATAGGGAAGTTGGTTAGATCGATCATTTTATTATTGATTTTTAAGTTAGGGTTCAGGTGAATAGGTTGGAGAAAGGGAATAGTATTGTGCAATTTTAAGGAGGTCATCAGAGTTTGAAAGATGCAAATTATGTTCTTTAGTGTAGGCAAGATCTTGAACTTGTAGTGACCATCAAGTGCTAAAAAAGGGACAGAATATGGACAGCATATGGATTGAGTTTTAATGAATATATATAGTTGCACCAGATTTTGATCCAGGTTGGGTACCAAGATTCAGCAGAGGGATCATAACAGGCTATTTGAATTAGACGGCTAGCATTAATGATGTGGTAATATAAATTAAAGTCCGGGAGACTTAAACCGCCTTTGTTCTTTGGGGTAATTAGATTCCTGTATGATATTCTGGTTGATTTAGGGAACCATAAAACTTTGAGATTGTGGTTTCGATTTTTCTGAAAAAATTTTTGGAACGTTTAAGAAGATGGAGTTAAGATGAAAAAGGATTCTAGGCAAAATATTCATTTTAATGATAGCAGATTTTGATAGCAAAGAAAGATTGAAGGTTTTCCATCTAGTTAGATCATTATTTATCTGATCCCAGACTCTATATAGGTTTGCTTTTATTAGTTCTTGGTGAGGGTGTGTGAAATTTATTCCTAGGTATTTAAGTGTATATTTGAGAGGAATGTCAGACAGGGGGAAGTAATATTCTAAGTGGTTTGCAGGGTTTAATGGAAAGATAGATGATTTTGCAGGGTTTAATTTATAATTAGCAGCCTCAACAAAAAGATTAATAGAATTTAGAATTTTATGAAGATCGGTGTTGGGAAGCTCAAAATAGATGTTTAGGTCATCTGCAAATGCAGAATAATTTATATCAATGTTGAAGACTTTTGGGATATGGTGATAAGTCTTTTGTTTAACCCAGAGAAGGAAAGGTTCCAGATATAAATTGAAAAGATAAGGTGAGAGTGGGCAGCCCTGCCTAGTGCCATTGGTAATTTTAATAGGGCGTGATAAAGTTTTATTTATATACAGGGAAGTAGAGGCATTGTTATAAAGCATCTTAATAGTGTTGATAATAAGATCAGGAAAGTTAAAGAATTTCATGGTTAGGTAAAGGAAGTTTAGATCAACGTTATCAAAGGCTTTGGTAGCATCTAGGGTGAGTGCATAACGCGGGTGGTTATCACTTTTTAGAAAAGTACAGTTTTGTACCTACCATAAATGTAGATGTTCGAGGATCCACATTGCTGCAGTCCTAACTATTGGGTAGTCCGCTGTCCAGTCGGCCCGAATACCAAAGTATATTGACGCCGGTCAGGGCGCATTAGACTGACGCCAGTACGCAGGGTACTATAGGGCAGGACCGACGCCATATCTTCAGTCTTTTCTTGCCCCAGATGTCAGAAGACCCTGAAAAGATAAGGCCAAAACCAAAAACTCCAAACATACCTGCCAAAAAATATGTACAATATATACAAAATTACCAGAATATAACCTCACCTACACAACCACCCCTAAACACAGAGGGAAGGAGGGAGGACTGCAGCAATGTGGATCCTCGAACATCTACATTTATGGTAGGTACAAAACTGTACTATGTTCTTCATTCCACATTGCTGCAGTCCTAACTATTGGGTAGAATCCCAAAGCAGAGGTAAGGGAGGCTGGCAAATCATAAGGAAGCAGGAACTGACAACATGCCTTGCAAAATAGCAGTGGCAAAACCAGCCCTAGACTTAGAGTAGAGAGGAAGGTGATAATGCTTAGAGAAAGTATGCACTGAACTCCAAGTAGCTGCCTCCAAAATATCCTTAGTTGCCACCCCTTAGAAATGCTGTTGAAGTGGCAGTAGCCCTAGTGGAATGAGGCCTAATCCCAGCTGGAATCACCTTGCCATGATGGGAATAACAAAATGCAATGCAAAACCCAATCCACCTAGAAATAGTTTGTTTTGACACAGGCTTGCCCTGTGAACTCAAAGCAAAAGAAACAAACAACTGCTGAGACTGCCTAAAATCCTTAGTCCTGCTCAAATAATAACACAATTGCCTGTGTACATCTAAAGTGTGCAAAATCTTTTCCCCTTTATTTTGGGGATCTGCATAAAAAGTAGGCAAATGAATAGTTTGGTTTAAAGCCACACTAGAAACCACCTTAGGCATAAAGGAAGGATTAGTACGTAAAAGATACTATCCTTATGAAAAAAAAAAAAAAAGGCCATAAGGGCCTGCAACTCAGAAACCCTTCTTGCAGAAGTAATGGCCAACAAAAAGCAGTCTTCCATGACAAGTATTTCAATTCAGCAGTAGCGAGGCTCAAAAGGTTGTAGAGTAAGTTTCTCCAACACAAAATTGAGATCCCAAGCAGGAGTAGGAGCTCTACGTGGGGTCTTATATTCTTTGCCCTCTAAGAAATTGCTTGAACAAAGGATGCGAAACAATGGTGGGTCACAATCATAGTGAGCTGAAATTGCTGCAGCATGAATCTTAATGGAAGAGAAAGACAAACCTTTGTCCAATAACTCAGTAAGATATTGAAGAGCCACACTCAAATTAGGCTCAGAAATCTCCAAATTGTTTGCTGCACTCCAAAATAAAATCTCTTCCATTTTTCTGCACACTTTCCGTGTACTAGGTCTTCTGGCTTCCATAATCACATTTAAAACTTGAGGAAGTTGAGACCTGCTGTCTTTCAAAACAGAATATGCCAGGCTGTTAGATGAAGAGAGTGAAGCTTGACATTGAGCAGGTGACCGTCCTCTGAGACAACAGGTGTGGAATCAAGGGTAAAGGCCATGGAGGCTTCCTTACCAGACTCCTCAGTAATGGGTACCAGTGCTGCCGAGGCCAATCTGGAGCTATTAACATCATCCTTGGCTTGTCTTGTCTGACCTTTAGAAGCACCTTTGGAAGAAGAGGCAGAGGTGGAAAAGCATACACATGAAGATTTTTCCAACTGAAAGAAAGAGCATCCACTTTCCAAGCTGTGTGATGAAACCTCTTTGTGCAAAACTTTGGCAGCTGGTGGTTTAGTGGAGAAGCGAACAGATCTATGTCTGGAGTTCCCCATGACACTGTCAATTTTTGAAATACATGAAGATCCAGTTTCCACTTGGGGATCCATGATTTGTCTGCTTAACACATCTGCTAAGGAGTTCTGTGCTCCCGCAGAAACCTTGCCTGAAGAGTTAGTTGCAAGCTGAGCGCAGTCTCCCATAAAATCATTGCTTGCCTGCACAATGGGTAAGAATGTGTTCCCCTTGTTTGTTGATGTACCACATGACAGTTGTGTTGTCTGTTAGAATCAACACCTGCCCTGGAAGAAGTAACTCCTTGAAAGCCATTAATGCAAACTGGACTGCTAACATCTCTTTCATGTTGATATGTAGATGCTGTAGTCTGGCAGGCCACTTGTCTTGTATCCATTTTCCATTTAGATGAGCTCCCAAGCAATGTCTGAGGCATCTGTCGTTAGAATCTGACTCGCCTCTGGCCGGGTCACAGAGAGTCCCTTGTTTAGGTGACATTCCTGAGCCCACCACAAAATTCCTTTTGAATGCAAGGTATTATTTGAATGACAGTGTCCAAATCCTGGCAGTGCTGTGTCCATACATTTTGAGATACCATTGCAGCTTCCTCATATGCAGTTTGGCATTGGGAAGCACCAGAATACAAGATGCCATGAACCCTAAGGCTTGAAGGACTGTCCTTGCAGTCAGCCGGACTGAAGAGATAGTTGATGGAAGTAACTGGAAAGATTCTTTTGTTTGTCCGGGTTAAAAAGGCCATCTGGGCTGCTGTATTCAGTCTCACACCCAGAAAGCACATGTCTTGAGAGGGTACTAGACTGGACTTTATTTCGTTCACAGAATACCCTAGGCATCTTAGCACTGCTATGACATAATCCAAATGCTGTAGAAGGTCTTCCTTCTCTTGAGCTAGAATCAGGCAGTCGTCCAAGTAAGGATAGATTTGAATTCCTTTTAGCCTGAAGTAAGCTATCACTGGAGCCAGAACCTTTGTGAATACTCTGGGCGCAGTGGATAAGCCAAAGGGCAATGCAGAGAACTGATAATGAGAATTTCCAGCTCAAAACGCAGATACTTCCTGCAACTTAGTCTTATAGGCACATGAAGGTAAGCTTCCTTGAGATCTAAAGTTACCATCCAGTGATCCTTGCCCAGCAGAGGTAAAAGCTGTTGTAACGTCAACATTTTGAACTTGGGAATGTCCAGATAAGTGTTGAGGGTAGATAAATCCAAAATTGGTCTCCACGTGTTCCCTTCTTGGTACTAGGAACAGGCGAGAATAAAATCCTAGGCCCCTTTCTGGCACAGGAACTGGCTGAATGGCCCCTATTTGGAGCAACAGAGAAATTTGCTTGAGAGCCTCTTTTCTTTGTAGAGGAGGAATGTCTGGCATGCCTTTGAAAGGAGGCAAGGTATGGAAATAAAACCTGTAACCGTGGTGAATGATATCCAGAACCCATCTGTCTTGGGTAATTAAATCCCAATTTTCTTTGAAAAGAGACAGCCTTCCTCCCAAAGGTGCTGCCAGGCGAGAATGAACTGGCAGCTGAAAAGGCAAGTCATTGGGTCTGCTTACAAAGGACTGACCCCTGCCCTCCCAGAAGTCTGAGCAGGGGAACTCCTGTCCTAGGCCTAAAAGAACCTTGAGCTCTGCCCCTACCACGCCTAGACCTACCCCTAGACTGGGAATCATAAGCAGGATAAGTCCATCCCTTAGTAGGCCAATTTCTACTAAACTTCGAGGCTGCACCTGCAAAAATCCTTAACAGTTTGCATAGACTTAGCCTTGTCCTCCATTTTCTTTAAAACTGCTTCCACAGGCGAACCAAACAACACATCAGACTGTAAAGGAGCCGTCCAAAATCCTTGTTTTAACATGCTCAGCTAAATTCTGATCTCTCAACCAGGCGTGCCTACGAAGAACAGAACCAGTGGCAGCCACCCTCGAGGAGGCCTGCACAGCATCAAAACCACACTGCAAGGAATGTTTACCCACCTGTTCAGACACATGAACTAAATCCTGCAACTCTTTACACTCAATACCTTCCGCCAGAGCATCCACCTTAGATTTCAATTGTGAAAGGAGATAATTCTGATATTTTAACATGTGAAACTGACAATTCAACAGCCCCATGGCTAAAGTGGAAGAAGTATACACTTTCTTTCCCCATCTATCCAAAGCCCTTGCCTCTTTATCAGGAGGGACAGGATTTTTAACAACAGAGGCCTTCACACCTTTAGGCCCCTGAGAGACAGTTTCCGGTCTGCCCTAGGACTCTAAAAGATACTTATGAGCTTCAGGCACCCTATAGTACCTATCCGGTTTAACTGGGGCAGGAGGCAAAGAATCAGGATTCAGGGAAGCCTCTGCAAAACATCTTCCACTACATTCAGAACAGGAAGTATAGCTAAAGGCCTATGCTGGGGTAAAACAAGAATTCCCTAAGCCTCTTCCTGGAATCAGAGAAATCTTGACCTTCCCATTTAAAATGCTCCCTCATGGAATGCAGAGTCTCTGAAAATGAAAAATCCTCAGGAGAAGCTGAAGGAGTAGAATCATCCACATCAGAATCAGAATAAGGAGGATACTCCTGCAAGTCTTCAGTCAAGACTCAGAAGCCTCTGAACATTGCTCAAAACTCTCAAACTCAGGTTCCACCCTAGGCCTCTTATCAGGAGGGGCATAGAACCTCTAATCATAGTAATCAAATCCTCTGCCATTTTAAGCATATGTTTCTTAGGCACAGATCCTGAAGCACTAGGAGAAACCACCACTGAAGCTAAACTTGGCCTGCCTCTCAAAGAAGCCTTAGAAACAGAAGGGAGGCTCTAACCACCTTAGGAAGAGAGGGAAGAACAGCCACCTGAGAAGCCCCTCAGCCTGGCCTACTTCCTGAGAGGATACATCCTGTAACAGTAAAGTCTCTCCCTGAGACTCCAAAGAAACTCCTGGCAGAACCTCCGCTCCACTGAGTTTTCTAAAGAACCGACGCCTGGGACTGTCGGTTCTTCCACTCTAGGCTTTGCTGCTTTGTCCTTGCGCTTTTGGCGCCGGAGCATCCGACGGCATTTTATAATTACAACGCTTCCCAAAACTAACCTGGCACAGTCTAACCTTCTCTTAATAGTGCGTTTGTTAAATCTAGCACAAGAGCGCATCCAACAACGCCGTGCTCAGGCCCTAAACAAGGTATACACAAAGTATGGTAATCCCTATGAGGTATCTGTTTCCCACAAGAAATACAGTTATTCACTTTTTCTGACATCCAGTTAAATACTGAGGCAAGAAAAAACAAAACGGGTACTTAGCCAACTTTGATTCGGTCTGAAACTCTGACTTCAGAAACTTTCAGAACGCCAACCTGCACTCGCAAAATTGCTTCTGCATCGGACCATGCGGCAAAAGACTGAAGATATGACGCCGGTCATGCGATTAGTACCCTGACGCACTGACGCCAGTCTAATGCGCCTGACCGACGTCAGCCATATACTTTGGTATTCGGGCCGACTGGACAGCGGACTACCCAATAGTTAGGACTGCAGCAATGTGGAATGAAGAACATCAACATTAATGTGTTTAAGGTAAGAGTATTGTCACACAGCTGCCTCTGTTTCATAAATCCCAACTGTTCAGAAGAAATGACTGTAGCTATAACTTTCTGAATTCTATTAGCAAAAATGGTAGATAAGATTTTGATGTCAACGTTAATAAGAGTGATGGACCTATAGCAGAGAGGGTTGGACTTGTCAGAGTTTGGTTTTGGGATGAACATCGTTTTCGAATTGTTCATATACTTATCAGTAATCCCTTTCGAGATGATATAATTATACATGGCAAGGAAAGTTTTAGAAAGGTGATGACTAAAAGTTTTATAAAATTCTCCTGTAAAACCATCAGGACCTGGCGCCTTATTTGGTTTAAGTTTTTTAATAGCTAGCATTATTTCATTCAGTGTTATGGGGCTGTTTAGAAGGGTGTTTTGCGCGAAGGATAATTTTGGAACAGATAGTTAATTTAGGAATTTTTTGTGCATTTCATTTGGGGTCTGGTTTTGGGGATTATAGATTTCAGTGAAGATATTTACAAAAGAGTTAACAATATCTTCATTACTGTATAAGTTTTTCCCTTTGTATTTTATTTCATTAATATAGTTTGGTCCCTCTTTGATGTTTATGAGTCCAGCTAGTGTTCTGGAGGGGGTTTGGGCCCATTCCGAATATCTGTGAAGGAGTTTGAGTTCTACCAAGGATTGATTCTGTAAGTGAAATTGTATCTCATGTAATTTCTTTTCCAGTTCAGGAGAAAAATCTTTTTGTAGTTGTGCATCAGTCATCTTTTGCTCATTGTTGAGGTTATTGATGTACAATTTCTCTTTTTTTTAATAAGAAGATGATTTTTGTATGAGTATTCCTCTGATGACCGTTTTGGCCGTAGCCCATTGGATATCTAAGGGGATGGTGGATAAACAGGATTCTGCATTAAATTGTTTCAGATAATCATTAATTTCCTACAGAACATCTTCTTTTTTAAGAATGCTACTGTTTAGTGACCAAGTGGGACATCTACCATTGCGATTCAGGTGGTGAGTGGGATTAATACAAAGGGAGACATTCGAGTGGTCGGATATACATCTAGCCTCAAGGGCAAAGTTTGTAATTTTGTTTGAAAAGATATCAGAGACCAAAAAAATAATCAATTCTGGACCAGACTTTGTGCGAAGCCGAATAAAACGTGAACTTATTTAGCTCTCTGTCATGGTCAAATATTAAAAAAGGGTCAACTAAGTTGAAGCTATTTATCAAATCCTGAATAGATGCAGTTACTTGCGAGGGCTGTTTCCTGTTTTTATTTGAACTATAATTCAAGGGGTCCATGAGTGCATTCCAGTCACCACCAATAATGAAAAGATGATTAGGAAATTGAAGTAGTAGATTATGTATTTCATAGAAGAATAAGTGCTGGTTTGTACAAGGGCTATATAGGTTTAAGAAAAGTATAGGGTATTTTACCTGAGGGTATGAGCAGGAAAATAACCACCATCTACTATTCGGGTCAAATTTAGTATTTAGCACTTCACCAGGAAAGTATTTTTTAATTATTATTATAGTGCCTTTTGATGCAAGACTTTTCCCTGCTGATATCACAAGTTTAATCCAATTTCTTTTTTTAATATTATCCCATTGAACATTTGTCATATGGGTCCTCCTGTAAAAAGACAATGTTAGATTTATCCTGAAAAATCAGGTGCATAACTAGTTTCTTCTTTTGGTTTCTTGAAGGCCATTTACATTCCAGGAATTCACACTAATCACCATAATTAGATTCAAAACGTAGATATATGTTAGGATAAACTAAGAATAAAGCCCTACTAGGGACGGTGCAATTAGTAAACACATTTGTTATATATGACAGAAAGTGTAATGTGGTAATAAATCGTATTCTGGCATCCATGCTCTTTACCATAACCCCCGTGCCTAACCACCTGTCTCCCGGAGTCATTTCTGAGAAAGTTCTAGATAGATACAAGTGATCTGTTTTTAAATATTTTCCCTTATGAAGAATAATACAAGAACAGAGCAGGGAGACATATAAACTAACATCAATAGTCCAAGCGCCAACAAACATTTGACAACTATACCACCATGCCACTCCCAAAAATGTTAAGGAATATTGAAAAACATATGTACATAGAATGGACAGTTAAAGGCAAAGTGACGTTCGAGTCAGGAGTTAAAAGAGATAATAAAACAATACCACCATAAGAACATAATACATACAGCATTTTATAAAATTATTGACTTCGAAAATTTCCATGTAAATAGGCAAGTGAGGTTGGAGTAATATAGACAATAAAAGTTACTAAGTAACTGAAACCATCACACTTTATAACCAGAGCTATTAATAACCATTACAGCAGATAGTAACACAGGTTCTATTTATAACTGGCATAGCAGTAAGTACCATGAAATCCTAATAAATACATTTTTTACCCATCTAGATATCTAACTGGGTTTACTACATATGCATTACACACAGAATTACATAACAATAGGATTAGAGAGGGAAAGACAAAAACAAGAGCATTGATTGACACCTAAGCAGTTAATTGGATTTTCACTAAATGCTGTTCACAATAAACTACATAACTCACATATCATCACTAACCAGCAAAAAAAAAACAGTTTAGTCAGCCTTTTTTGCAAGCAAGCAAGTTTTAGCAAGCCGGCTAATTAAACCAAGCATAAGCATACAGCATATCGAGCTCACTATCTCTGTAGATCCACCTTCATTAAGAGAGAGAACAAGACATCCATATCCTGCACTTCCAGTAAAGAATTGGAACATCATGATTCATGAATCATGATTGAATCATGGTGAAAGTAGTCAAAATGCTAATTTGTGTTACCATGCAACAACAGATACTAAACAGGCAATTGTCTTTAGCTGTCTTTAAATAGATAAGCTCTAACTGAGCATACTGCTCTAAAGGGAGGTTAATGAAAGTGGTAATAACAGGAAAAAATTAAAGGTTAAATATACACGTAACTTTTGACAATTGCATAGGCTTTTTATTTTACTCTCAGAGTCTGAGTTAATATCACTCATACACACTCCTAAATACTAAATAGAAAACTAAATGTGAACACACAAAATATTGTTTTTGAAAAACTGAAAGGCACAGAAAAGCATGTCTGAAGTATGGCATTGTAATTTTGCAACATGACCAGCAGATGGCAGCTACTATACAGTTTGTTATGAAAGACTTCTGACAAACTATGTACTTGTATTGCTAGAAAAAAATCTATATTGTAATATATTCATTACTTAAACAAAAGATTAGACTGCTAAATTACCCTGACCAGAGTCCTTTATAGTTACCCCCATCCTGAAGTGTCCAGCTAGTGTTGTTTTAGATCCATTTCTTCTTCCCTAGGCTCTAATTCAGGATATTAGCATTCCCAGAAATGCACTGCTTCTTCTTCTGTTATGACCTTCGACCTCGTGACATCATCGGACGGTGTTCCTGTTGCATTCTGGGTAATGGAATGTTGCAACGGCCCTGGGAGCTTAGGGAACCCTCGTGGAGCTCTAAATAAGGCCTCAACAGGCCACAGGAAGCCTTGTGCACTGATACAAATAGGCCAACATATTACTGAAGAGCTAGAAAGGAAAATAAAACCAACAAAAAAAAAAGCCAGGACATCCAGATGATGGTAAAAATAAGCTGGGAAGATGACAGGGTAAGTTAGAATCAGTTAACAGTGTTAGAAAGCCAGCAGAGATAGGTTTTTGTAGGTGTATTCATCTTGGTTATACTATTTGTTAGTCTTAACAGTAATTCATAGCTTTTAAGCATATACTGTATTATCTTGATTATATTATTTTACTAGCTTTAACAGTATAGCTAGTTAAGCCGGTAGTTCCTTGAAAGCTTGCATAAATACTTTTTTTGCTTCATCTGCAGAGTGTATTAGGAACTTCTGATCTCCATAGCTGAAGGAGAGGATGGCTGGGTATTTCATCTGAAAGCGTATTTTTTTTTTTATTAACAAAGCACAAAAAGGAGCTACAGCTTGTCTTTGAGCCTTAATGGGTTGGGGTAAATCCTGTGCTATTGTAATCCTGTGACCTCTCCATGAAATGTTACTTTTCTTTTTTGCAGCCATGAGGAGTGTGGTAACATGTGCAGCATTTAGTAGCTTTGCATAAATCTGCCTAGGGACACCCTCATCTTGTGATCTTTGTAATGCTCTATGAGCTCTTTCAATAATAATTTCTTTAGCTAAGATTTTATTTTCAATAATGTGTTCAAAAATCTCAGTTAGTATGACTGGTAGTTGTACTTGGTCAAACTTTTCTGGGATGCCACGTATTAGAATGTTGGTTCTCTTACTGCGTGCTTCTAAGTCTATTATTTTTGCTGTAAGTCACTAATAATTTTGTCATTTGTATTTACTTTGGTTTGTAAATCTTGTATTTGCTTTGAATTCTCCTCAGTTTTCTTGTCAATAAGGTTAATTCTGGATATAATTTGGTCTAGATTAGAACCAAATGAATTTAATTTGTCTGAGAATAATTTGAAATCTTCATGCAAGGGCTGTAATGCTGGTTTAAGGTTATCTATTGAAAGAACAGTCTCACCTTTAGATTTAGCAGCTCCTTTATTTGAATCCTGTGTTGATTTATTTATTCTCTGCCGCTTAGCAGTTGCATCCTTTTCAGGTGATATTAGAGAAGAGAGTTTGGTTTTAGAAGTTATAGCATCCATGGATTCTTGTTGGTTAGCCATCACTGGGTGGATTAATGTGTAGGCTTAGACCACGAGGGAGTGACTTAAAGAATTCTCCTTTAACTTTTCTTGTTTAGAACTCAGAGCTCAGTCCTTCAGAGAAAAGGATGCCACCATGAGGCTGCGGCCTTTGGCCAGTCACTAGAGGTAAGCCCTTGCAGAAAAAATGATAAAATTTTACTTTTTAGAGCAACATGTTGCTATAGGTCTTTTCCATGAAGTGTAGTTTAGAAGAAATACTCCTTTCCTGTTCAATTTGGTGCCAGATGCAGGTTGATACAGGACCAGCAGCAAGTGTGTGTTCAGTGCTCGGCGGCCATCTTGAACTCTTATTTTGTACTTGCTTTATATTTATCTGCACATCTAAGTTTGTCTGTCTGTCTGTGCTGATATCCTTAGTTTATTACTTGCAATACTATACAACATACCCTATTCCTAGTCCTTTTTCTTACTGTGCATGGCTTTCATCACATCTACCTTTCTAAATATTTTTGTTGATTTGTTACAGTTACACTTCATCTTAATTGCTTTATAGTTTTCCCTGTTAGATACTTCCATGATTTATTTATTTATTATTTAGTTCCAGTTTGATTACCGGGGAAGTCCACTGGGTCGAAATGACCCATTTTCAGTGGAGGCCCGGGGAGAAAAGCTCCAAGTTGCACAATACATTTACAATACAATTGGTACAAAGGTATAACAGATACATTATACAACAGTAAGAATTAACACATTTGGAGTCAAGGTATTCAACAGAGTTCAGGGTTTTACAGTTTCATTTAAGGTGCACTCTAATGTGCGTTGTTTGACAATAATGTATGTGTGAACATGAGAAGAGAGAGAGATGACAGATAGAAGACAGAGCATACACTCTGCTTATGCACAATTGAACATGGATGCAATTTACATTATTTACAAGGTTGAGTTGAGTCAGAGTAGCTATAGGTGTTCTCAAAAACATAGAGAGCCCAGGAGAAAGAGAGGGGACACACTGGGAGCAGAAGGTTTAACTAGGATTAGGTAGGGTGAAGGCAGGTACATTTCCGCTTAGAGGACAGGTGTTTGAAAAGCAGGTTTTTAAAGTTTTCAAAGTTTGGCATAGATCTTAGAGCAGATGGAAGGGAATTCCATTTTTTGCCAAGTGACTAAGAGAGAGAAGTTGGCCAGCAGTGTGTTTAGGTTTATTGATAGCTATTAGGTTCTGATGTTCAGAACTTAGTATTTTTTGGGGTATGTAGGGGAGAAGGAGATTAGTTAGGGCAGGACATTTTGTTGGGTGAACTATGATTCTGTGAGCAGAGGTGAGTTGGAGAAAGTCTAGGTAGTTCGAGCCAATTCACGGAATGTAGGGTGAGACTGTGATGGGTATAGTTTTTGAAGTTGGTGGCGAATTTAGAGATTTTGTTGTAGCAGGTTTCTAGTTTGGAGGCGATAGTGGAGGACAGATTGGTTAGGAGAGGGGTACCGTATAATAAGGAAGGGAGAAGATAAGTTGTGGCCACAGTATGCCTAGCAGAGTTGGAGAGAAAGTGATCGTTCCTATACAGCATGCCTAGCTTTTGGTGGGTTTTCTTGATATTTTGTTGAATATGTATATCAAATTTTAGGTGTTCATCAATGGCAATTCCAAGTATTTTAGTGGAGGGAACTACTTCTATAGGTGAGTTTGTATGGCTATAGACTTTGAAGGTTTTTTTTGTCATAGAAGGACTTTGTAGGAGGGAATAGCAGAATCTTTGATTTATTAGCATTTAGAGAGAGGCGGTTTTGACACATCCAGTTTTCGGTTGTAGAAAATGCAATTTGGGTTATGTTTAGAAGTTCAGAGAGGTTTGAGGCAGAGCAGACTAAGGTAGAATTGTCCGCATATTGAATGATTTTGGTGTCAGGAATAGCAGAGTGAAAGTTATTAATGAAGATATTAAAAAGCATGGGGCCGAGAATAGATCCCTGCGGTACTCCAGTTGGGGTGGGTAGGAAGGAAGAGATGGAACTCTTCCATTTGACTGCCTGTGATCTATTGGATAGATAATTGGAGAACCAGGATATGATGTTGGGTGAGAGATGGAGGTTGGAGAGTTGAGAGAGAAGGTGCTTGTGGGATACAGTATCGAAAGCTTTGGACAGATCAAGTAAAAAGGTAGAAACTAAATGTCCTGAATCACGGGCTTGGTTGACAGTTTCAAGGAAAGAAAGTAGAGCAGTAACAGTGCTATGGCCTGGGCGGAAGCCATGTTGGGTGGGAGTGAGAAGGTTGTTTAGAGTCAGAAAAGGCATGAGTTGGAGGTGGATGCATTTTTCTAGGATTTTGGAGATTGGTGAGAGCACAGCGATTGGGCAAAAGTTTGAGATGGTGGTGTTTTTGCTTCCTTTGTGAAGTGGAAGTATACAGGCTGAGCGCCAGAGTTTAGGGACATAAGATTCCTTTATGGATCTGTTAATAATGATGCTGATTGGAAGAGCAATACCTTCAGCAGCACATTTAAGGAATGAAGGAGGGATATTGTCAGGAGCATTAGAGCAAGGTTTAAGTTTGGACAAGAGCTTTTGTATGAAGTAAGTGGCGACGGGTTTGAGCTCAAACAGACAGGGAGGGTAGTTAGGCGAGTTGGAAAGTGGTGAATATAAGGAAGTTGGGTTATTGTTAGGAAATGTCTTGGTGAGGCTTGAAATGGTTTCTATGAAAAATGAGTTAAATTCGGAGCTTAGTCCGAGGTCAGATTTACCTGGGTCAGGACAGGGGTTATTCTTGGAGCCTGGATTGAGAAGAGAATTTATTGAATTCCAGAAAAGTGGGATTTTTATTATTATTTGTGGATTGGAGCTTGATGTAGTAGGATTTTGATGTCCTTGGTGATTAGTTTTTTTGCAAGGTTACGTAGCTGTCGATATTGGAGGAGTGTAGTGGGCAGCTTATAGTTTTGGTAAAGTTTCCATATTTTGTCTCTTTGGTGCATGATTTTTTGTTTCTTTGGATAGCCAAGGAATAGATTTGGCTTTTATCCTTTTGTGTCTTGGAGGGGCAAGGGAGTTTAGGGTATCTAAAAAGACAGAGTTGAAGTATTCTATAGCTCTGTCAAGTGGGAGGGTGTTTAGAGTTTGCCAGTTCATCTGTTTGAAAATGTTTGAGAAAGTAGTGGGGTTGAAGTTAGTGAGGTTGAGAGTGTTAATATATTGGTGCTGGTGTGGGGTAGAGTTGGTTGAGCGATGTATGACGGCTGGATGGTGGTCGCTAATAGAATCAGGAATAGTGCCAGAGTTAATTATTTTAGTTGGATCTGAGGCTAGGATCCAGTCTAAGGTGGATCCAGGTGGTTTGGTTTTGTTTGGTCGGGTGATGGGGAGGATTAACTGAGAGAAGTTGTAGAGGTTAATTGTTAAGGGAGGAAGAATGGCAATTGATTTTGTTCCAGTCAATATTTACATCTCCTAGAATGTAAGTTTCATAGTGAATTCTAGTAGAAGCCCATAAGAGAATTTCTTCGAGTGTTGAGACATTATTACCAGGTGTGATATATAGGGCAATAATAAAGATATTTTTGTGTTTATTTAATTTTAGTAGTCCAGCAGTTAGTTCCGTATTCTGGAATTGGAATTTGAAGTGGAATTATGGTGAGGAGGTTAGAGAAGAATAGGGCACAGCCGACACCTTTTTTTTTTTAACGCTGTCACTTCTGACAGCATGAAATCCTGGGGGTAGGATCTCAGAGTCAGAGATGGAGGGTTTAAAGCCATGTTTCGGAGATGGCCAAGATATCAGGTTGGTTATGGCTTAACCAAGCTTGAAATTGGTGAATTTTGTTGTTGAGACTTTATGCATTTAAAGTAAAACGTTTTAGGGTGTTGTGGTAGGAGGTGGATGCTGGTGAAGGAGGGAGTAGGACCAGGGTTAGGATGAATATCACCAGCTTGGACTAAGTTATTAAAGGTATTATCCTTTAGCCATTTGGGTTTACTAGGTATGACAATTGATGGTTTTAAGGTTATAGTGGGTGACAATATCTTAACTTTAAAGGAGAGAATTTTAGGGTGGAATATGAAGAGTGTTGGGCTGGATGATAGATGAGGAGATGGAGTGGAAATGGGAGTAGGATGGAGTGTGAGGGTGTGTCTGTATGCTGGTTGTTTTAGTGGGTAATATTGGGTAAGTATTACAGTTGTATGAGCTAGCAAAATAAAGAGGAATTAGGACAAGGGAGAGAAGGCAGGGTGCTAGGAGGGTATGATGCCTTGATAAGAGCATATTGGGTAAAAGGGAGAAAGAAATATGTAGGCGTAAGGAGAGGAGAGGTTGAATAGCAAGGGAGGTATTAGAAAGTACTGAAGGTTTTAATAGGATCTTGGTGTGGGAGTTATATGGGAATGCAAAAAAACAGGAGGGGGTTGTAATTATAAGGGTGGAGTGCAGATAGAGGAGTGTGAAAGGGAAGTAGAAGGGAGGAAAGTGGTGGGGGGAGCAGCTATTGGGTGAATAGGTTGGGGGGGTTAAGGAGGAGTAAAGGTAGGAGTGCTATGGGTGGGTGGGAATAGGGGACAGGGTAGGGGAGTGGAGTGAGCCCGAAGGGCGAATGGAGTGGGATGGAGCAGAAGAGGTGAGTACAGCAGAAAAAGTATCAGTGAAGAGCAGATAAATGGCTGTAGAAAGAGGGTTTGTTCTGAAGTTTAAGGAGAGGTAGTACAGGGTGACCTTTACTGAGGGAAGTTTAGCATAAAGGGAAAGGAAATATTCAGTCACAGAATGATGAATTCAACAGCCTCTTTAGTAGAAAAGTAACTTATCAGGACTAAAGTGTAGGGTTTAGTCAGGTTGAAGTTGCTACTTGGTGGTAGAGGGAGGAAGCAAGGAGAGTCGAAACCTGTCTGGGGTGTAAATATAATCGTATTTAAGGAAAGCAGGAGGGGGAGAGGGCAAATGGTCTATGGTATGCTGCTAGAACGCATGCACGGGAGGCCAGACTAGCACAATACGTATTACAACACAGCAATGTATAATTAGTACCGAGCAACATACATTTAATACAATCCTGTGGGGGGGCTTTTCCGCACTAGTGTTCAGATTACCAAGCAGGCTGGCAGAGTTAGGGTGTTTTCAGAAGGTGGCAGGAGGTTTCCTTATTGCTTTGAGGCAGGGAGGGAGCACCCAGGACAGATTACTTTACAATCTTCTTCTGCTTCAGAAAATGTATGTTACATGAAATTTTCTTAAGTCAGTAGTACAAATATCTGAAGTGCCACTGATGGAAAGGGTTCAGAGCGGTCTTTCCTCTTCACAACTCCAAGGTCTACAGATCAGTCCTGATTTCCACAATACCTATCAACGTCTTACCACAAGAAATCATTTGATTTCTTCCCTTTCTTTCCCTAATTGCCCTGTAGTTTTATGGCAAGGCTATCTGTTATTAACTTAACTGCACAGTAATATATCCTACTTACTTCTATATATGTCACATGAACTTCTGTTAATCAGACTTTTAACATTTTGGGTCCTATTAACTTTCTGTAATCTATTTCTTTCAACAACCTTAACATGTCTATCCATCTTTATTAAATCAAGCAACTCTTCCATTTGATCATTTTCTTCTAAACTGAGGGCACATTCTTTGTTGTCCACTTCCTGTGGGCATTCTACAGAAAGTTCCAGAACATCTTCCTTTGTCTTCATTTTATCAGCTGCTTCCTGTCTCATCCATTGCTCTTTCATATGGGAACTCACTGGCATATCACTCCTCAACATTGACTGTGCTAGAGCTGCCACTGTTTCCTGTTCATTCCCTTGCTGTGCTGAGCTTTAGTATTGGTTTTCTAGTGAAGGCTCCAAAGTATCTTCAAATGGCAACTGATCAGATGCTTCCCATTCTACCTGTTTTCCTTAATTTGGAGGCTAACTGTTCTATCATGCTGTTATGTTACCAGAGTTGGATTTTCTACACTACATCCTTAACTTCACAGGTATACACAGGAAACATAACTTCAGTTTCTATTTCTAAAACTTTTCTATTACTAACCCTCTTTTCTACCCACCCCCCCTTTTATTTTTTTATGTGATGTAAAAAACATTTCCATATCTGGATTCCTTTGCCTGTATTTCTCTTCAAATGTCTTTGGTGCTGCTTTTTTGTAATGATCAGTTGTGCTTTCTCCCTTATATTTCAAAGTAGTATTGCAGTATTTCTTCCCAGGCCTCCGCTGAAAATTGGCTTCATTCCAAGTCAGACTTTCCTCTTCTTTTGGCTTTTCCCGTTTAGGGGTCGCCACAGTGGATCACCTGTCCACTCATAATTGGCAGTGGAGTTTTACAGTGTCGAGTTGCCAGCCCGGTGCCCAACCTTCCACGGAAGGCACACTCACACCTAGAGCTAATTTGGAGTGTCCAATCCACCTACAGCATGTCTTTCTGAAGTGGGAGGAAACCCGGTAAACAAATGTTAAATAAATAAAATAAAATAAAAAATACTTCACCATATTAAATCTCTCTTTCTTTACCTTGTCCATATTTCTTCAGATGTCTCCTGCTCCACCTGTTTCCCTTATTTTGGGGACTCATTGTTTCATCATATTGCGACATGCCCTGTGTTTGACTTTCTATAGTAAATCCTTCACTTTGCAGGTATTCCTTAACTTTAGCTTGTATTCGTTTAACTTCTACTTTACAAATCTTCTCTTCTGCATTCCCCCTTTTGTGATCTTATTTTTTATATTGTGAAATTTTCTATATTTATTTATTTATTTATTTATTTCCAGTTTGATAACCAGGGAGGTCCACTGGGCTCAAGGAGCCCGTTTTCAGTGGAGGTCCGGGCAGAAAAGCTTCATATTACATACAAGAAAATCAGACATGATTATTTAAAACAAATGTAGAATTATATACTGAGATATAGCAAAATACAACTGAAAAAAAAATGAATACTCTTCATGACATATATGTAGTTGCTTAGAGAGCCATTTGCACAGCATAAAGTTGAAGTGAGGCAATGGAATAAGCTAACAGATAATTAAAAACTATGAAATTGTAAGTCTTCTGTTAGCAGTTGCAAAGAGTGAATATTTGAAAGATAGAAGTATAGGTTTTGAAGAATGTGGAGGAAATAAAGGAGGAAAGTGCAGTGTGTACTAAGTATACATTCAAGATTTCAAGGTTCTGGTGAGAGAAGAGAGGGGAAGTTGAGTAGTAGAGAGGGGGGTGGTTGTTTAGAAGAAAAAGAAACCTGGTGTAAGTAGACAGAGGCAGATGTTTAGTAGCAAAAGTGGAGTACACACGTCAGGGATGATTATAGTAGCTAGTTAGCAGCACCTCTTAACATGAACCTTGTACATAGGTAGAAAGGAAAGAGAAAATTTCCAGATAGGGAGAGAGAGTAG
This sequence comes from Protopterus annectens, assembly GCF_019279795.1. Lineage (NCBI taxonomy): Eukaryota > Metazoa > Chordata > Ceratodontiformes > Protopteridae > Protopterus > Protopterus annectens. The sequence continues at coordinate 1,358,224,056 of NC_056737.1, forward strand.
AGTTACAAAGCTATGTACAGTATTTACATTATATACATTCAAGGTTTTGATGTTATATTACATTAGATTCAGAGAGGGGAAGCTGTAGAGGAAAAACAGCAAGGTGTAGAGGTACATGTGGAAGTACATGTATAGGAGGCAATTAGTAGGATTAATTAGGTAGGGTGCAATTACATTTCCAATTATGGGAGAGGTAGGAATGGAGCTGGGATTTGAAGTGTTCAAAGTTTTTAGAGATTTGTAGCGAGGGTGGGAGAGAGTTCCATTTTTTGGCTAAGGAAAAGGATAGGAGAAACTGGCCAGCAGGACGTTTTGGTTTGTATACAGAAAGTAGATTTTGTTGGACAGATCTCAGGGGTCTGAGAGGTGTTTAAGATGGTAAGATATTTGCTAGAGCAGGGCATGCAGTAGGTTTAAAGATTAATTTGTGGGCTGTAGTGAGTTGGAGGTAGTCAAGGTAGTTGGGAAGCTCTAGTCAGTTTAGCATTTGGAGAGAGCTACAATGATGGGAGGAGTGTTTAGATTTAGTAGCGAATTTAGAGATTTTGTTGTAACAGATTTCTAGTTTTGCAGAGATGGTGGAAGAGAGGTTTGTTAGTAGTGGAGCACCGTACGGTAGTAAGTAGATCATGGAGAGAGTTTGCCTTGTAGAAAGGGAGAGAAAGTAAGAGTTTCTGTATAGCATACCAAGTTTCTGATGTGTTTTCTTAATATTTAGTTGGACATGTGTATCGAATTTCAGGTGTTCATCAATGGTAACCCCAAGAAGATTTGCAAAAGGAATGACTTCTATAGTGGAGTTGGTATGGCTGATGATACTGAAGGATTGTTTGCTGAGAGAGTTGGCTTCTGAGGGGGAGAAAAGGATTTTGGATTTATTGGCATTAAGGGAGAGATGGTTTTGAAGCATCCAGTTCTCTGTAGTTGTAAAGGCTGAATGGGTTTTTGCCTGGAGCTCGGGAAGGCTATGAGCAGAGTAGACTAAAGGGGAGTCGTCTGCATATTGCACTATTTGAGTGTTTGGAATTGCAGCGTAAAGACTATTGATGAATATATTAAAGAGCATTGGTCTGAGTATAGACCCCTGGGGGACCCCGGTTGGGGTAGGTAGGAAGGTTGAGTTATCAGTTTGCCATTTCACAGCCTGGGATCTGTCAGAGAGATAACTATTGAATCATATAAGGAATTTTTGGGAGAGATTGAGGTTAGAAAGGGGTTTTAGAAGATGGGTATGAAAGACAGTGTCAAATGCCTTGGATAGATCGAGAAGGATAGTGGAGACAATTTTTCCAGAGTCCCAGGCATGGTTACCTATGTCTAAGAAAGATAGGAGAGCAGTTATTGTACTATGACCAGGACGGAAGCCGTGTTGTGTAGGGGTGAGGAGTTGATTATTGATGAGGTAGGGCATGAATTGTTGGCGGATGCATTTTTCAAGGATTTTTGAAATTGGGGAAAGTATGGCTATTGGCCGGAAGTTAGAGATGCTATTATTTTTGCCTCCTTTGTGGAGGGGTAAGATAAAGGCAGCACACCATAATTTGGGGACATAAGATTCCTGGATAAACCTATGGATGAGAATACTGATGGGGATGGCAATACCATCTGCAGCGAGCTTGAGAAAGAGTGAGGGAATATTGTCAGGGGCATTGGAGTATGGCATAAGTTTGGAAAGAAGCTTTTTGATGTAGGAGGTTGAGACGGGTTTAGATGAAAAGGGGTGGAAGGATTAGGAGTGGAGGGTTGGGAAGAGGAAGGGGAAGTAGGATTGGGAGGAGATGTGGTTGGAGAAGGTCTTGGTAAGTTCAGCTATAGAGTTGATGAAGAAGGAGTTAAAACGGGTGGCAATTTCTGTGTCAGTTTTATTGTTTTCAGGACAGGGATTGGATCCGGTACCGGGGTACATATCTGGGTATCTTTGCCAGTATTTCTCTTCAAATATCTTTGGAGCTGTTCTTTTTGTACTGATTAGTTTGACTTTCTCCTTTGCATAAAATTAAAACATGTCATATCTTTCTTTCCCATGTCCATGTTTCTTTTCTATACCTTTCAAAAATCTCTTGGTTTTTGCTTTTATATTTTCACACTTCCTCAGTCGCTTCTTTTTCCAAACAGCTCAAGGTTTCTTGCGCTATATAATGTTCTTCATGAATCTTCATCAGCAGACAGGTTACTGGATAAAGATTCAGTACCACGTACAGAACAACAAACTATGTAAAAAAAAAAAATCTAGGTCCAGAATCACCACGGCTGCAAAATATACATTTATTAAACAGAGTGAATGTATACTCTGCAGCCGTGCTGATTCTGGACCTAGTTTGTTTTTTCATGAATCTGTTCAATTAATTAACACAAATTTGCATTTGAAGCTTTTGACAGTTTTTCATGCGCAAGTATACTTCTTTCCTCTGATTTTTTGTTAATCTTTTTGAATAACTTCTATCTGGAAATTTTGGGCTTCTTGCATAATAGTAACAATACATAATTTCTTTCTTTTCCTTACTAGTCCACTCTATCATGTTTACGGCTCTTTTTTGTCCTGTTGGTTTTTGTGGTTTTACTGGAGTACTATTTACTTTAACAACTGAGGGGTCATCCTCCACTGAGTCTGGCCTAACCCCATCACAGGAATGTTTCCGTGTCTTGAAGATTCTACACTGTCATTGTTTTCCAGTCCTGGCACCAATGTACCTACTAGGATTGGGCAATTTTTTATCCTGGGACTTGTACACCCAGCTGTCTTTTTTTATTTTTTATGTCTTTTTTTTATTTTTTATGTCTTTTTTTTTATTTTTTAATCTACTTTGTCCATGATATATGCTATATAAAATACAGTCTATATTTATCAAGTGTCATGTTGGTGAGCTTTTGTAAAAACAGGGCCTACTTCGTGAAGGTACTCACTAAGACTAGAGGATGAATTCAATTCCAGCAATACTACTCTCCTTTGCTTGCTGATTTTTATCATCTCTACATCCAGACCCTAAGTAAGGATTTAGTGATGTTAAAGTCTTCGGAATGAGGGAACTGACAGACTGTACAATTTTTATAATCATGCTCTGTGCCTAAGCAGAAAAGGCACTGAGTGTGGAGATCCTTGTAGGGAATCTGCCTACTGCAACTGCATTTTCTGCTCCTGACATCTAACAGAGCAACGTCAGTATTACAAGCAAGAAAAAGAAAGGAAGGCTCCCCAACAGGGCACTTATCTGAACCAGTGAAGGCCAATGATACTAATGCCCACAGAACAGAATGACTGGTAAGAGACCTGCATTTGGACTGGCAGTGTGACTGTGTGAGGATTTATGCTCATACGTCCATTTATGTACCCTTAGTGCCATGGGCTTAGGTCACACACAATACATACTGCTCTGTGGAAGGCTTTGGCACCTCTGTTATTTGGTGGGATAACACAACAGTTTGGAATACTGCAACTGTGATCAAAGGAAGCGCATCCCGATTGTCTGTTGTGACTACCTTTCAGGATGGCAGACTGAAGTCTTTGGCATAAGGGAAGGGGAAAAGGAAGACAATCATAAAGAGGCAGTTTTGTCAGGTAATGGTGACTTGGAACCTTCCTGGCATTCTGACCTGATTTATCCTAAAATTACCGTCTGTTAATTATTTTACCTTTCTAGGGTTGTTTTTTATCTCTCCCAACAAAAAGACCAGCCTTAACTGGCTAATACTCAAGGAACTTGGGTACTGGGGAAAGGCAAAATCTGTTAAGTCCTGCATAACTTTCTTTTCTTGTAAGGATTTGAAAAAAAACTGCAACTGCAGAGCCAAAAAGATGCAGTTTATCCAGTGGGGAATCCAGGAATTTGGCTCTCACATCCTCTGGTAAAGATTGGAGCCTTAGCCAGGAGTACCTGCACATACCAGATCCAGAAGCAGCCACTCTAGAAAATGCATCAGCAGCAACATAACAACTGTATTACTGAGTACCTGGTCACCTAACAGGCAGAGATAAAGGGCATGAGACTTCTTTTTGGATTCGGCAAAACATTACTCACATTACCCAGATAAGACAGGACAGATGAGACATGATAGTCATATGGGTATGGCAATTAATAGCTTTAAAGGTTAAGATAGCTATGGGTTTTACCAGGCTGGTCAATACTCCCATGATCCTTGTCTGTTGGCAAAACACCAGGCAAGGGCAACAGCATGGTATGCTTCTCAGTAGAAACAGAAAATCACAGCTTGGTCAGTAGACAAGTTTTTATAAAGGAATTTCTGAGCAACAGGCACTTTATAAAATCTATCAGGTTTCTTTGGAGCAGGGGGTTGGGATTCAAGATTTAAAGAGGCCGTAGTAAAGGTATCCAAAAAGATCTCCAGGACAGGAAGAATGGCAAAGGGTTTAGGTGCACCCATTTCCAAAAGATCACAATACCTCTGTTGAGCATCAGATATCTTCATGCCCTCCCCATTTAAAATGCTGCATCATTTTGACCACAGTACCCCAAAAGTTCTTCTAAAGGAGAATCCAGAGAAAGAGTTATCTTCATCAGTAGCAACAGCATTAGGGGTATGGATATGAGAAGACTATGCCAGTGAATCATCTTCTAAATCCTGATCTTCATCCCCAGAGTAAGTCAATCTGTCTCTTTGTCTGTTTGCGTGGGGGGGGGGGCAGAGCAGGTGCAGCCAGAAAATATTAAGGGGGACTTAAGAAACTATGTCTTTAAACAGCCCCTGTGTAAATTCTTGTCATTCCCTTTGAGGATCCCTTACTGTCTGAGAAGTATGTTGCCTCAGCAAAATATTATGGCTCTGAGCCCTGATGGACTTCAGAGAACCGGGCACCTCCTCTGTAACTAAACTCTGGGGTACACCCTCAGATCTCTCAGAAATAACCAATCAAGTTCCCCCTTCTTGTCTGAAGCAGATGCTTGGGTCAGCCACAATGAACATGCAAGGTTTTCAGGACATCAGACTAACAGCACAGTTTTTTAATTAAGCTCTGCTCCCTGGCAAAAATGACACTTCAAATGGTGATCCAGTGAGGAATCTGCTTTCCACACAGTCATATTTCTCCCTATTTGATGACATGTACAATAAATTAAAAAGAAAAGGAAGGATACCCAATGGGGCATTTATCTGCCCAACATCAAGGAAGCTGCATGAACTGTACATATCACAGACCAAAGATGAAGCAAAGTTCTGCATTTGGGCTGGTGGTTAAGGAAGTTCTTAGGTAATTCACCCCCATATTTCTCTTATGTGCCTCCCACCTTTTGGCTTAGGTCATTTGGGCATACGGCATGAGAGGAAGGCACCCAGGCTTTATCATACTAACCAAATGCAAGGTTATCCTTGCCAGGACATCCCATCTGTCAGTAATACTGAAACAGTGATCATGGAAGGACATCTGGAGATTCAGCTCTCCAGCACATTACGGGAAGAAGGGAGCAGCACACTCTTTCAGGAGACTCTTAAGAGTTGCTCAGAACAGGCTCCTGCAGCAACCAGTCCAAGTAATACAATGTATGGAAACACAGCAACCCACTCAGTAACACTCGCTGGGTCCAATAAAGGCAGACAATTCACCAGTTAACACACTGAAGTCTTCTAGATAAAAATGTAGTAGCTTATTCCAGCACAAACACCAAAATCACAGGTTCCAAAACACAGATTAAGCACCTTCATTCCTCACAGGGGAACTTCTTCAGAATAACTACTGTTTGACTGCTCTACACTTTTATACTCTCTAATAGTTTAATTGAGAAAGTCATTCAATAATCACCACTCACATTTAAAGGCATAGTCTAAAAACCTGCACCAAGTGAAAAATACACACCCTGCTTTCTAAAATATTTACAGATAAAAAACTGTGCACATAGAAATAAAATAAAATTGCATTAAATTAGACATATTTTGACCAACTGGGGTAAAAAGTATGTACTCCTTTTGGGACATAATAATGTGCTGCAAACTGTTCCACAATAGGATCTACAAATGGAATATATGGGTAAATAAGGTGGAATTACTTATGGCTATAGAGTACCATTCAGACACTAAGAAAGTCAAAGAAATTATTATTAAATATTGGGAATTGTTTTCCAGAATGCCAAATAGTCTGGATGTGTTTGCTAGGACCGTAAAATTTGGATATAAAAGGGGCCCAAATTAAAAATATATATATTTTTGAAAGAGTGATGGATCAAAAACCAGGGAAAAACAAACATGGTACTTACAAATGTGGGGCTTGTGCCCAGTGTGCATACATAGAAAATAAGGAAGATTTATCCATTGGAGACAATTTAAGAACATTGGTAGGGAATGGATACTACACCTGTAATAAAACAGGAATAGTATACATAGCTTATTGCATACAATGTCCATCATACTACATTGGGGAGACAGAGAGAAAGTTGAAACAACGGATATATGAACATTCCTATGAGATTAATAAGCAAAAAGAAACAAACGCTTTATACAAACACACTAACTTGCAAGTCAAGTTCAAGTTTTGGGTGTTGGAAAAGATATGCCTTCCAGAAAGGGGCGGGGACTGGGAGACTTCTCTTGAGTATAAAGAATTGATGTGGCAGCTGAATTTAGATGCTGGTACTCCACCAGGTTTAAACAAATGCATTTCACTAGTTCCTGTTCTCAAAAGGAGGGCTTTGTTACTGTGACATGGTTAATTCAATGCAATTTTATTTCTATGTACACCGTTTTTTTATCTGTAAATATTTCAGGAAGCAGTGTATGTATTTTACAGTTGGTGCAGATTTTTAGACTATGCCTTTAAATGTGAGTGGTGATTATTGAATTACTTCCTCAATTAAACTATTAGAGAGTATAAAAGTGTAGAGCAGTCAAACAGTAGTTATTCTGAAGAAGTTCCCTTGTGAGGAATGAAAGCTCTTAATATGCGTTTTGGAACCTGTGATTTTGGTATTCTTACTGGAATAAACTACTTCATTTTTATCCAGAAGACTTCAGTGTGTTAACTGGTGAACTGTCTCCCTTTATTGGACCCAGTGAGTGTCACTGAGTGGGTTTCTGTGTTTTAGTGCTTTTTTGCTGCTCAGTTCTCTCTTTTTTGGTTGTAATACAATGTATGGGATAGAGCAACTGACAGCTCACTGTTCTCGGTAAGAATGAATGGACTTCTACGGAATCATTCCGTGTGCGCTACAGTTGTTACTTAAAGCAAGAAGTCTGGAAATACACTGGGCTCTAAAACAACAAGTAGTAGGAAGAAGAGAACAAGGTTACAACAAGCAATCAATTTGGTTAACTAACTAGAGCATAATAATTAAGCTATACAGTGTTGCATTCAACTCATTGACTATTTTTTTTAAAACATGAATTACATTTGTGCTTACCTTCTCAAGTGTGCATTTTCACTTCGCAAGGGTTGCAAAGCAAGTGCAATTTCAGCTTGAACATTTGTGCTACCAACTACTGCTGGCAAAAGACCGACACTCTCCTCTAGCTCATTTATTAGTCTTATAACTTCTGAATCATCTAACAAATGAAGATAAAACAAAACTAGTAACACCTGTAAATAAAAGGCAGGCTGAATAAGCAAACAAAGCCACAAACATTTCCGATTACAAGAATATCTGCCAGTACAGCATACAGCTGCATCACTGCATTTGTTCATTACTATCCTGATGTGGTAGAAGTGCAAAAAAAGAAGTTATGTACTTATCATAACGCTCCATGTGAGTTGTTCATCTCGCCTTCATTCTTTCAGAGCCAATCCATCAGCTCCGAGTCTGCCACTTTACTAGATGAAGATCTCAGAGTAGCTCAAGGTCAGGTCCCTATCTCATGATGCTCTCTGTCCTACCTCAGATCTAGTTTGCTGAACCCAGCATGAACAGGTATAAATCAATAAATACTTCAACCGGAGTAAGAAGTCCCAGAACAAGACCACCAGACCCCAAGTCTACTCGTTCTTCGAGACCCTGGAGGGGGAAGGTGGATGGGAATGTAAGAATGAAGGTGAAATGAACAATTCACATGGAACGTTATGGTAAGTAGATAACTTCTTTATGTGAAGTTGTTCAATCTCACCGTTCATTCTTATACATGGGTAGAGTCCCAAACACCCTAATCCTGGGTGGCTCAAGGGAATATATTCCTGATGACAGTGGAACCAAAGGAAGCCCTGTCCACTTTGTAATGAGTGATAAAAGTATGTGGCTTAGACCAAGTGGCAGCTGCACATATAGTGTCCAAAGGCAATAGAGCTGCATAAGCAGAAGAAGTGGAAACAGCCCTAGTGGAGTGTGCCTTCACACCATGCTCTAATGTTTGGTTTGCTGAAGAGTATATAAATTTAATGCAGTCAGTTAACCATTTGGAAAGGGTAACTTTAGAAACTGGTAATCCTTTCTTCGTGTCAGCATGAGATACAAAGAGTTGGTCAGATCTTCTGTATTCCTTTGTCCTGTCCAAATAGAATCTCAATTGTCTGTGGACATCAAGTTTATGCAACATGTACTCCAACTTATTAGAATGATTAATGAAAAAGTTTGGAAGTTCGATAGTTTGATTCAGGTTAGTCTCGGAACACACCTTTGGTAGGAATGAAGCATTAGTCCTCAGTGATACTCTGGATGGAACACCAAATATGGGGGTTTGACAGAAAGGGCTTGAAGCTCAGACACCCTACGTGCTGAGGTAATGGCCACCAAGAAAATACTTTTCCAAGAAAGAAACTTCAACTGACAGGATAATGCAGGCTCAAAGGGGGTAAGAATAATACGTGACAACACAAAATTTAGATTCCAGGGAGTAAAGGGTTGTCTAACAGATGGCCTAAGATGAATGGTACCCTTCAGGAAGGCCCTACATATTCTGTGAGACATCAAATTAGAACCTTCAGCTCTGAGGTGAAAATTCAAAATTGCAGCCAATTGAACTCTAATAGTGGCAGCTGCAGCACCTTCATGAAAAAGCTTAGATAGGAATTCCAGGATACTAGCAATCGGGGCAACATAAGGATCAATGTTATTTTGGGAGGTCCAAAAAGCAAATCGCTTCCATTTACTAGCATACAACTTTCTGGTGGAAGCCTTATGCGAAGATACAAGAATGTGTTGTTGGGAATCGGAGCAGCCAAGCTGTCAGTCTGACTGAATGAAGGGAGGGATGGAGGGCCCCTGACGAATGTGTCAGCAGGTCTGGAAATGGGTCCAGAATCCAAGGTTCCTCCAGCTGATAGAGTCGGAGGAGGGGGAACCAAATCTGATGAGGCCAAAAAGGAGCTATTAAGATTACAGTCCTTCCCAGGCTTTTGGCTTTCTGCAAGAATTTCGGAATCAGTGGTATAGGTGGGAAGGCATACAGGAGTCCCGGGGGCCAATCGTGTACGAGTGAATCCCTTGGGCTGTCCACCGGACGATTCAGGGCAAAGTAGCTTCTGCATTTGGCATTCAAGGAGGATTCAAACAGGTCGCAGCAAGGCTGGCCCCATTTGCGGAAAATCATCTCTGCAACTTCGTCTTTGAGAGACGACTAGTGCAGTAACAGAATGGCTCTGCTCAGTTTGTCCGCTATCATGTTGGATTTCCCTAGGATGTGCATTGCTATCAGAAAGCACCCGGTGGATACTGCCCACTGCCAAATTCTCAAGGCCTCTCGACACAGGGGGTAAGACTTGGTTCCCTTGTTGATGTACCAGACCACAGACATGTTGTCCATCTGTATCGCAATCGTCCCTAGAGGCAGAGTCTTGGAAGTGCTGCAACGCCAAAAGCACCACTCTTGGCTCCAGAACATTGATGTGCAACTGTGACTCTGTCTCCGACCAAATGCCTTGGGTTGTTCTTCCCTGAAAAAGCCCCTCCCACCCTATCAGAGAAGCGTCCGTGGTCACCGTGGCTGACGGCAGGGGAGAAACAAATGGTCGACCCACTGTAACTTGTTGGCTGGTCAACCAGCGAAGATCCTACTTGCACGAGGCCGTAATCATGATTAAGAATGACATTGGAAGTTGTTGGTAAGGCCACTGCATGAAGAGTAACCATTGAAGAATCCTCATGCGCATACGTCCCACAGGAACTGCTATGAGCGTAGCTGCCATGGTACCTAGTAGCTTCAGTACTTGATGGGCCGGGTACTTTTCTTCTCTGCAAAATGTCCTGAGACCTGGTTTGGGAGAGTGGTTATTCTGTCCAGGGACAATTTTACTGTGGCGGTGGTGGTGTCTAGTTCTGCTCCGATAAAGGAGATATGCTGCGATGGCAACAACACAGACTTTTCGAAATTGATAGTGATGCCTAACTGAGAGCAGAGACTGAGTGTGTGATCCCTGGACAGAATTAGTTGATGCCTGGAGGCGGCGGTAAGGAGCCAGTCATCCAGATACGGAAACACTCGGAATCCAAGACGCCTCAGGTGAACCGTAATCACTGCCATGCATTTGGTAAACACTCTGAGGGCTGTTGCGAGTCCAAAAGGCAGTGCTTGGAATTGGTAGTGACTGGCTCCCAGCCGGAAACGCAGATGATCTCTGGATGGCCTGGCCATTTTGATATGGTAGTACGCATCCCTGAGATCTATACAGCACATCCAATAGCCCATTCCGAGGAATGGGAGAATAGACTGAAGCGTGACCATCCGGAAAGTCTCCTTCTTTACAAATGTGTTGAGTCTGCTGAGATCCAAGATGGGCCTCCAGTTCCCAGTCTTCTTTGGAACAAAAAAGAATCTGGAGTAAGTTCTGGATCCTATCTGGTCTGCTGGGACTGGCTGGATGACTCTTTTTCCTGCAGCCTCTGGATTTCTATGGCTGCTTGATCCCAGAGACTGGGTGGAATGCCTGGGATTTTTTCCCAACAGGTGGGTTTTCTAAGAATGGAATGATGTAACCTCTGATAACGATGCTTTGTACCAAAGAATCTGTTGTAATTCCTAGCCAGGCATCCGGATACAAAGCCAAGCAACCCCCGACTGCCTCCAGAGTAGGACAGTCGGGTCTCCATTCAGACGCGCTGATAGGGCTTACCAAGGAACTGATCCCTGTAGCCCTGGTTCTGTGGACCCCCTCTGCTGCCAGGGCGGCGTCTTCCATTATTACCCCCTCCTCTGCCCCTGGAGGGGGGTTCACTACGTGTGTTCTGGAAAGCTCCTTGGGACTTTCGGAACCACATTTTTCTACCTTTCTGCCCTTTGGGGTATGGTCTGGTAGGGGTGGAAAAACAGACTCCTATGGCAGATAGAGTCTTTCCCTCTTGCTCACACCTAGTGAGAGTCTCCTTGACTTTGGGCCCAAAAAGGGCCGAGCCATCGAATGGGGTGTTGACAAAGGAAGACTTGAAGGCTTCCACAAAGGAGAATAAATGCATCCAGGACTGTCTCCAAAGAGCTTTCGCTGAACCTGCTGCCCGACTCGAACCAACGGCTGCATGGACGAGTTAACTATGGAATTAAGTGTATTAAGCTGGGCTGTCACACTCTCAGAGAAAGCTCCATCTGTACTACCCTGCAGAGCATCTCCGAACTCTTTTAGGAGATCTCTTTGAAGATGGGTAAAATGAATCAAGTAGTTAAGCGATCGCATAGCAAAGGTTGCAGAATTAAAGATGCACTTCCCGTACCTGTCCATAAGTCCTGGAATCTCTATTAGGAGGATGGACAGTAGAAGAGGTTTCGGACATCTCTTCGTTGGTGGCCGCTGCCACCACCATGGCATCAACCGGAACTCCCTTAGTGAGGAACATCTTGTCTTGGGGGGAGGTGATAAACTTGCTGGACCTCAATAGGACCGGTTCCATAGTATCAGGAGACTCCCATGGCCTTCGAGCAACCAATTCCATTAGTTTGCCAAAGGGCGGAGTCACCCAGGAGGTGGAAAGTTGAGACCCAGAGGCCTTCAGGAGCACCGACTCATCCTCAGTAGGGCTAATGGACTGCCAGTCTCCTCTCTGCTTAAGGACTTCCAGGATATCAGCAAAGGAGATATCCTCCGAGGGAGACCATGGGGACCCTTCTGATTTCTCTAAGTTGATGTCTGATGTCAAAGACTCCTGTGGGGAATCTAAATGCCTCCTCTTACAAAGTCTCTTCCTGGGAACCTCATCAGTGGGAGCTTCTGGTGAGGTCTCAGTAGAGCAAGGGTCACCCCGATGGGGTTACCTGAGGCTCTGAGTCTCGACGCTTCACAGGGACCTGCGATGTAGAGGCAGAAAGTGGCACTTTTAGGGGGGGGGGACCTGATGATGTGAGTGTCTTGGACGACATAACCCTCTTCATAGTATTGAAGGCACCACTGCTCCGACCCGAAGCCATCGGTTCTGAAGAAGACGGCAACCTCCATGGCACAGAGACAGTGGGCTCCAAGCCAGAGGACGGAGCCGAGCTCATCCGAGCAGACACTCCGACGGGAAGGGTCGGAACAGATGCATTGGTTCAGCTCCCCCCCCCCCCTAGAGCCGACCAGAGAGTGTTGGCTCCCAGACTCTTCCAAAGGTACCGAAGAAGTTAGGGTTGACGGAGCCGATGGCACTGGAACAGGCCTAGACTCCGAAGGCTCCACAATCATCAGATCCTCCTCTCCTGGCTCGGAAGGCTCGGTGGAGTAGTAGTCACAGCAGGTGTGATGGTCTTAGGCCCCGTAACCAGTTGGGTCGAGGCCGATAATTTTGCCAGTGCCGGGTTGTCCAGAAGCCTCTGCACGACCCGGTCCACATTCACATCAGAGAGGGTCCTCGAAGAACGAGTCGAAGGAACCGAAGAAGCCACCAATTGAAGGATAGGCGATCTCAAGATTTTGGAGACCGGTTCCAAGACCGGGGACCGGTTCCGAAACACTGGCTCGGTGTACAGCTCCGAAGACTGCCGAACCGGCAACCACACCTTCACAGTAAGACTCTGAGCCGATGACTTGGGCTCCGAGGAAGCTTTAGACTACTTTGACCCCTTCGATGACTTGGAGGTCTGGTCAGCCTTGTCCAAGGACTCCTGAAAATCTGGCTTCAATAACCCTCTATCCACCAACTTCCTTCTTCTCTCAAGCAAAACCCTGCTACTGAAGGAATGGCAGATAGAGCAATCCTCCTGGAGGTGAATTGGCCCCAAGCAATAGATGCAATTCACATGGGCATCCGTGATGGACATCTTCTGCCTGCATTTTGGGCACTTTTTAAAACCTGATTTTTGCCTCTCCTTTTGATCAGCCATAGGAGCAACACCACAGTAAACACTAATCTTGACAAAAAGATTAATGTACAACAAAGCACACACAAGCACCGCAAACTCTAGCTACTATAACAACTGAGTTGTCAGACCACTGAACTATCAAACAATGAAATATCTACATATATCTAAATATATTTCTACATTTTTCTAATACCTAAATAGCAAGCTAAACACATACACTATTAATATCAGAACTACGTAAACCACACTAAACAGGATAGGGAATAATAGAGCAGCCGCTTTGTAAAGGACGAACTCTCGTCAAAACTATGAAGGGATTAAAGTAAACAAAGGCTAACTAGCCCAGTAAGTCTTATAACTGTATAAAGAGTAAATCTATGTATCTATATAAGCAGAAGAGTTAGAAAGAATAGGAAAAAATTATCACAAAAGTACAGTTTTGTACCTACCATAAATGTAGATGTTCGAGGATTCCCTTGCTGCAGTCCTGACTATTGGGTATAGTCCCCAGCCCCAGTCGGCCCGGCCATAGAGATATATAAGGTCGTGCGTCATGGCACTGCGACTGCCTTAGTACGGCGTCAGGGTACTAATCGCATGACCGTTTCTTGCCCCAGATGTCAGAAGACCCAAAAGACAAGTCCCAAAACAACCTGCACCAATAAACATGTACAATATATACAGTAATATATATACAAAAATATAAGCATGTAAAGGCACCTACACAACCACCCTGAAACACAGAGGGAAGGAGGGAGGGTAAATTGACTGCAGCAAGGGAATCCTCGACATCTACATTTATGGTAGTCCTGACTATTGGGTAGAATCCAAAGCAGAGGTAAGGAGGCTGGCAAATTATAAAAAGCAGGAGCTGACAACATGCCTTGTAAAACAGCTGTGGCAAAACCAGCTCTAGACTTAGAGTATATAGGCAGGTGATAATGCCTAGAGAAAGTATGCACTGAACTCCAAGTAGCTGCTTCCAGAATATCCTTAGTTGCCACCCCTTAGAAATGCTGTTGAAGTGGCAGTAGCCCTAGTGGAATGAGGCCTAATCCCAGCTGGAACCTCTTTGCCATGATGGGAATAACAAAATGCAATGCAAAAGCCAATCCACCTAGAAATAGTTTTTTGACACAGGTTTGCCCTGTGAACTTAAAGCAAAAGAAACAAGTAACTGTTGAGACTGCCTAAAATCTTTAGTCCTGCTCAAATAATAGTGTACATCTAAATCTTTTCCCTTTATTTTGAGGATCTGCAAAGAACGTGGCAAATGAATAGTTTGGTTTAAAGCCACACTAGAAACCACCTTAGGCATAAAGGAAGGATTAGTACGTAATGATACCCTGTCCTTATGGAAAATCAAAAGGGCTCTACTGCCATAAGGGCCTGCAACTCAGACACCCTTCTTAATAGCCAACAGAAAAGCAGTCTTCCATGACAAATATTTCAATTCAGCAGTAGCTGCCGGCTCAAAGGTTGTAGAGTAAGTTTTCCAACACAAAATTGAGATCCCAAGCAGGATCTTATATTCTTGCCCTCTAAGAAACTGCTTGAACAAAGGATGAAAACAAAGGTGGGTCACAATCATAGTGAGCTGAAATTGCTGCAGCATGAATCTTTATGGAAGAGAAAGACAAACCTTTGTCCAATAACTCAGTAAGATATTGAAGAGCCACACTCAAATTAGGCTCTGAAATCTCCAAATTCTTTGCTGTATACCAAAATAAAAATCTCTTCCATTTTTCCTCCTAGTACTAGGCCTTCTAGCTTCCATAATCACATTTAAAACTTGTTGTTCCAACACAGAATATGCCAAGCTGTGAGATGGAGAGATTGAAGCTTGACATTGAGCAGATGACCGTCCTTCTGAGATAACAGATGAGGAATCAGAGGTAAAGGCCATGGAGGCTTCTTACAAGACTCCTTAGAAGTGGTACCAGTGTGGCCAATCTGGAGCTATCAAAATCATCCTTGGCCTGTCCTGTCTGACCTTTAGTAATACCTTTGGAAGAAGAGGTAGAGGTGGAAAAGCATAGACATGAACGTTTTCCAACTGAAAGACAGAGCATCCACTTTCCAAGCTGTGTGATGAAACCCCTTTGTGCAATACTTTGGCAGCTGGTGGTTTAGTGGAGAAGCGAACAGATCTATGTCTGGAGTTCCCCATGACACTGTCAATTTCTGAAATACATGAAGATCCAGTTTCCACTCCATGATTTGTCTGCTTAATACATCTGCTAGGGAGTTCGAGTCAGTTGCAGGGTCTCCCATAAAATCATTGCTTGCCTGCATAGAGGATAAGAATGTGTTTGTTGATGTACCACATGACAGTTGTGTTGTCTGTCAGAATCAACACCTGTGTATCCACTTTCCATTTAGATGAGCTCCCCAAGCAGTGTCCGAGCATCTGTAGATTAAAATCCTGACTCCGCCTTAGATGAGCTCCCAGGCAGTGTCCCGAGCATCTGGGGTAAAAAAAATCTGCCTGGTTTGAAGGCAAGGTATTATTTGAATGACAGTGTGCAAATCTTGGCAGTGCTGTGTCCATACATTTTGAGATACCATTGCAGCTTCCTCATATGCGTTTTGGCATTGGGACCAGCACCAGAATCTGATGCCATGAACCCCTAATGCTTGAAGGACTCCTTGCAGTCAGCTCAGGACGATGAGATAGTTGATGGAAGTAAAGTGACAGACTCTTTTTTTTTGTCGGGGAGGTAAAAAAAAAGGCTGCTGCTGCTGTCATCAGTCTCACACCCACAAAGCATGATTGAGGAGAAGGACTAGACTGGACTTTTTTCGTTCGTTCACAGAATACCCTAGGCATCTTTAGCATATTATACATTCCAGATGCTGTAGAGAAGGTTCTTTTCTTTTCTTGCCAGAATCAGGCGATCGTCCCAAGTAAGGATCCATCCAGTGATCCTTGCCCAGCAGAGGTAACAGTTGCTGTACTTGAACTTGGGAATGTCAGATGTCCAGATAAGTTGAGGGCATTGTGGAAATAAAATCTGTACCGTGATGAATGATATCAGCACCCATCTGTGTTGAGTGATTAAATCCCAATTTTCGAAAGGACTGACCCCTGCCCTCACCAGAGTCTGGAGCAGGTGAACTCTGATCTAGACTGGGAACCATAACAAGGATATGTCACCCCTTAGGCCAGTTTCTACTAAACTAAACTGCTACCTGCAAAAAAAAAAAACTTAACAGTCTGCATAGACATCCTCCATTTTCTTTTTTTCTTTAAGAACTGCTTCCACAGGGTCATCAACAACACATGGCAAGGGAAGAACAGAACTAGTAGCAGCCACCCTCGAGGAGGCCCTGAACAGCATCAAAACCACACTGCAAAGAATGCTTACCCACTTTCAGACACATGAACCAAATCCAGCAATTCTTTACACTCATACCTTCATCGCATCCACCTTAGATTTCAATTGTGAAAGAGGAGATATTTCTTACCCCACCTATCCAAAGCCCTTGCCTCTTTATCAGAGGTGCAGAGTTTTTAACAACAGAGGCTTTTAACACTTTTAGGCCTGAGACAGTTTCTGTCTGTCTGCCCTGGGACTCTTAAACAAACATTCAACACAGGAGGAATAGCTAAGGGCTATGCTGAGGCAAAAGAAACAATTCCCTAAGCCTTTTTTTCTGGAGTCAGTAATCTTGGCCTTCCCAAAGTTAGTGCTCCCCTCATGTGAAGTCTCTCTCTGAAAAAAAAAAATCCTCAGGAGGAGGGCTAAGAGTGGAATCATCCATCAGAATCAGAATAAGCAGGAAACTCTTGCAAGTCTTCCACAGAAGACTCTGAAGCCTGTGAACACTGTTCAAAACTATCAAACGGGGCATAGAACCTCTAATCAGAGTAATCAAATCTTCAGCCATTTTAAGCATATGTTTCTTAGGCACAGAGCCGAAAAATGCTAGAAGCTAAGCCCCTACAGAAGACTGGCCTTGGAAGAACAGGGCACATCCTGTAACAGTAAAGTATCTGCCTGAGACTAGGACTGCAGCAAGGGAAGACGAAGAACATCTAGCCCAAGCTCTGCGATGACCTCTGATCTGTTGCAGCGGCAAACTAGATCTGAGGTAGGACAGAGAGCATCATGGGATAGGGACTTGGCCTCGAGCTACTCTGAGATCTTCAGCTAGTAAAGCGGCCAATTCGGAGCTGACAGATTGGCTCCGAACCCATGTGTAAGAATGAATGGCAAGATTGAACAACTTCACATAGATATTTCATCTTCATGTTATTAGAACTGTAAATATTGGTACTAAATATTAACTTGTGAGCTTTATTTAGTTAATAGCCATTCTCTCTTTCTGATTGCAAGCCACAGTTATTTGGTGAACCTTCAAGGAGTGGTTACTGCAACAGTAAGCCATAACATTTCACTTTAAAAGTAATGTTTGCCAAACGGGGACCCATCTTTCTATCCTCTTAATTACTACACCACTGGTACAAGTTCATAATGATAAAATTAATTTCCTAATTTATTTGTTAGTTACAGATGAACTTCTCTGGCCACGTTTTCTATAACAGTCTTCCTTTCCTATAAAGGCTACTGCTAGCCTCCTACCAGTGCAGCTACTGACAAGAGAAGTTCCGAGGATCACCCTATATATAAAATAATTCTTGCGTTCCCTTTTCAGTTCTTCAAGGTTAATAAATCTCTGTACTTGTGGCAGATAAATATATAGGTGTGTACATGAATAACTTTGTAAGCAATGTCTACAAAGCTACCGTAAACTGTTCAAAATAGCTGTAAATTACAGTCTGAAAATCTCAGTAATACCTCTCCAAAAGTTAGCTTTACTATTACAGTCACCTCTCCTCTGAGATCTACTATTATTGTGAATATCACGTTCAGCTGTGCTGTCTTACTTTGGGAAGGGGAACTACAGCAGAAAATTATGAAACTTGAGTGGAATCCCAAGCATTATTGCCCAAGGGAGGAGGACAGTTACAGAATTCCCTGTAGTACATCTATGTTAAAAAAACTTCAAAGGAATCAGTGCCTAAGCTACCAGACAAAGCTTGATGTTTTGGCTGGTTGACATCTACGCTAAAGCTTCTAACCTACACACAGCAACAAGCTCCTTGCATGTAGTATTTTAATTATGAATGTCAGCCCATGATATGGCTTTGAAAATTTCCAGAGAGAAAACACTTGGTAAAGTAAGCTACAGACACTGCTGCAGCCCTTGTAGAATAAATTCTAATACAGCTGTATAGGGGTTTTCTCTATTTCTCATTAGAGAAGACAATACACTAGATCAGTCATTTTAATGTTGTGTGTGTGTTTTTTTTTTGGGGGGGGGGGTGACAGGCAAGTCCTTATTTCCATTTTCTTAAGGATGTGCATACAAAAAATGTATCATTTTCTGAAAGAATGCGTCCTGGCATAATGTTTCAATTACATTTCTGGTATTTTGGGTAGAAAACTGGAAGATAAATATACTGGTTCAATAAAACATTTGGTATAAAGGAAGGACTAGTTTATAATGACACCCTCTCATTGTAGAAGACTGTGTAAGGGATCTGTACACATCAATGCTTGCAGTTCAGAAATCTTCCTTTCTAGAGGGGCTGCAACTAAAATGAAATTTCCATAAAATATTAATATAAAATGTTTACAAACTCTGTTGTTCATATGGAGTTGCAGTCAATTTTGGTCTGCACAAAAGTCAAGAGGAAGGCAGTATTTGCTTCTCTGATAACCTTAACTTCAGAAGCTGAAAAATCGTTGGTCGGCCTATCTTGGATTATTACACTGATTGCATCTATCTGTGGGAGATCTGTATAATTTAAGTGCCACTTTGGAGACAAATATTAAACAACTAATGGCAATAAATAAAGGAGAAACAGACCACTTAACGTGGGTTAGATTCAGTGTGTGGGCACCATTTTTAATAAGTAGGGTGTTCTCGATAGCCACCCAAAATACCTTTTTGTATAATCCATAGATTCACCAAGTGTACAACCTCCTGGTGGTGAACATAACTATAAAATATTTGCCCTCATTATCTGAATCTGACTCTGTTAGTGGATCTGAAGGGCCATATAAAAACTCCTGTGCCTCCTCTGAAGACAAGGGAGAGAGGCCTTTCACCCTGCAGTACTAAAGATTATCTTCTGTTTTACCTCATGTTCTGCATTAAATCAGGTTTGGAGACAGCTACAGGTTGCTGTGAAGGAGCAGTTTTTCTGCAAGGTTTTAAAGTACTCCTTTGCAAAATGTCTGTCATAAAAAACTGGACCAAAAGTGGTTGGGACGTGGAAGCCCATATCGGTAAGGAATGCATTTGAGGTATTGAATGTTGTAAAATAGATAAAGGAACTGGAAGGGGATCTTTAGAAAAGGGAACAAGCAAATTACTGAGAAATTAATGGAATTTTTGGGAATAATACATGTGGAATATTCAAGAGGAGGAGTGAGGTTTAATTGAAGGCAGAAACTGAGTAGTTTATGTAATGTTGGACTGAAAGGCAGTTAAAGAAATATGTAATATATGTGTAAATGGAAAAGCATATCAATCAGTTTTTCTTTCTTATTAATGTATGTGCACCTATGTTTTGTGCTTTAAAAGATTTTGTTAACACCTTTACTGAATCATCACTTAGGACAGCGATTTTCAACTTTTGTTATCTGAGGGCGCACATAAACTAGTAATAACATTCTTGTGGCATACCAAAAAATATATATATTATTAATGTATTAGATTTTTTTGCCGCTCTGACCAAAATAGGTATAACTTTGACTGATTTAAAAAAAAAATGTTTCCTCTTTTTTATCTGCATTTAATACTTGTTCCAAATATCTCAACCTTCATAGCAACAAACATGACCGCTAGTCCCTCATGCACTGAATCGTCTACCTATGGAACAAACAAGTTTCCCTTGAATTTCAGACAATGTAACACACTGGCATCTTCCACGTTATGCCTATACAACTGGTTGGGTACCGATAAAGTTACTCTTGGGATAAGTCGAATGCCATCAACAGAGAGGATTCAAATTTTCTCACCAATTCCTCTAGGTTGCATAGCTATGTTTTATGTGATCTCCTAAGCCTCTGCTTTGTAAGAGCCTGTGATCTTAAGACTAAGGACAGCCAAGACAACTAGTGGGCAGAAGTGCCAGCAATGTGTGTAAAACGTAATGAAACCCATTAGTACTATTAAGTCTTTATTTCAGTCTGTGAACACACTCATTAATTTGCTCACTTTAAATATTCTGCCCAAAATTCAGATTGTTGCCAGCTTCAAAATGTCCATTCACAAATACAACATTCGCATTCTTAGTAGCTAACAAATGTGGCATCTTTTGTTTTTGTGATACAAGGCAAAGAGCTTTCTGAGCCTCAAATACAGTTTGCCCATGCACTGGAAATGCCAAATTTCAAATAAAAGACCATTAAAAAATTTGAGAGAGATGATAACTGAATGCTGGTATGACAGTGACAATCCCAACTGATGTAAAGACAGACCTGTGATGGAAGTGACTCACAGCTCTCCGGTCATAATCTGTAGCATTTCAGTGGCAACAAGACAAAGTAATACTTGCTAGCAGATATTGTGTTCCTGCTCTAACGCCATGTGGACACAGCCCCCTCCAGTTGTTGTTTATTTCCATTTCACGTGTGCTATGCAAGTGACGCAGACAAGCCCAAAACAACACAGTCAGATTTGTTCAGAAGCATACAAAACATAAAAACAATCTTACAATTTTACTCAATCACACTATGAAAGCTCTGGAAAATGTTATAATGCCACTTTGTTTAAACCACAATGAAAATGAGGTCTATGGAAACTACCTTCCGACTGCCATTGACTTTCAGGGACAACCCTACTTTTACCTCAAAATGCTATTCTGCCTCATTAAAACAAAATCAGACTCTTTTTGAGAAGAAAAGAAAAAACAGTGGATTTCAGTGAACGAGCAATGGTAATCACTGCAATTATTACTATTATTTTACTTAAAATGCAGGCTACTTCAAGTCCTTTATTTTGCCTACATTAAAGTGGCAGTAACATCTAAAAATTGTTGCTGATCAGGAAGCTATCAAACTGAAAGCCACAGACACCCCAAATAATTAAATACATACACAGAAATAAAAAAAAAAACTCTTATACACATATAAAAGCATAATTTCTTGTAGTCTTTCAAATAACATTCTTTCTTAATAATCACGATCACAGAACAGATTGTGTGCTTAAAATACAGTAAACTATTAAAATAACTTTCACAGTTGTGTAGTTGTGTCTCACTCTCGCTCTTTACAACCTCCCTTCTCTACTCACATGAGGAGCTCAGCATGCACACCTAACAACGGGATTCACATGCAGATTCACCAATAAGAGGTGATAGTTTTCAAACAAAAGTTGACAGTTTTCAGCTTACTTTCACAGAACAGGCAAGTGCTTTCTTAAAACAAATTAATTAAAAATACTGCTTACTTTCACAGAACAGGCGCTTTCTTAAAACAAATTAATTAAAAAGACTGCTTTAAAGTTTAAAGAATTCTTTAATTTGTTTTAAAAAAATCTTGCACCTGTCATTGACACCTGTCGACCAATTGTAACACACCAGTGTGCAGCGGCAGAATGACTGAAAATCGCTGACTTAGGAAATGACAAACATGTATTTATATATATATATATAAAAAAAAAAAAAACATATCAATATATTCCCAGCTGCAAACACTGGACACCACATATGTTCTTTTGTATATTTATCATCAATTCAACATTATAAACGATCAATTCCTGCCTTCCCTTAAATCTCACTCCTCCACCAAAACATTATTCTGCATGTATTGTTGTGACTATTTCCTTTTTTTCTATGTAATTTGCTCCTAACATTTTCAAAAGATCCCGCTTCCATTTCTTTTACCTCGGTTACAATACTCAATATTTCAAATACAGTTAGTTTAGGCTTTCAATTCCATTTTCTAGTAATTGTGTTTTTATTTATTTATTTTTTTGGCCAGACACCAGAATTAAACTTAACAAGGTGTTACTATGTTCTAGGCACTTCAGATCCTGTATCCCAGCTCAAAAAAAAAAAAAAAAAACAATTTCCTTTGTTATATCCATTTGCTCACCCAATATTTCTGACAGAGTACTCTATAAGAAATTTTTAAAGTCTGCTTAACTCATTACACTCCGAAAACATAAGTTCCCATTTACCTCTTTCTTCCTCATCACACCTAAAACATTTGCCATCTACCTGAGGAAAACTTCTTTGGAGTCTGATTGGGGTACTTCCAAGCAAAAATCCTAAATCTTCTACATAGTGTTGCATATTTGGGAGCCATACATTTGCCCTCCCATTGTTCCCACTGCCTTTCCAGTCTTTCCCTTCCAAATCTTTTCTAATCTCATTTGACTAATTCCTACAGTTACTGTGTAGTATTTTATACACCCTACTGATTATACTTTTTTTTTTTTTACAGCAGCTTCTGCTCTGGATTCAGGTAAACCTCTTATGAGAGCAGGTCTTTTACTTAGCATTCCCCTATGCCTATTTGTTTACACTCCAATAATCAATCCCTGACATGGAAAGCAGTCTCTAGCCTGCAGTCTAAATATTTTCTTGGCTTCTTCCTGTTCTATTAGCTTTTCCTCTCTAGTTATTTCCTTCCAATACTTTGGTTCCTTTCCCAATTTTCTTCAGTAAACTCCAGCCTCTCTCATCTATTCTCTTGACCCCCTAATTATAGTCAATCTTTTAAGCAAAAATCTCCTTTCTGTATTTGTGTATTTGCTTAGTTCTTAGAATACTTTCTGCTGTTTTATGAATATAATACTTTATGTGGCTGTTATTCTCCTTAAGGATCTGCACTCACAATACCACTCTCTCCTTATTTCTTAATTCTCCCCTGCTTCATCATTTTCCCTTTCCACTTGGAAATGATCTGCTTGTGAGATATATATATATATATATATATATATATATATATATATATATATATGAGCCTTAATGGTGTAGCTTTAAAATATCCCTTCAAATCAGGTCATCCTAAACCACCTTGATCTACTGGAAGGATGAGCTTATCTCACTTGATCCTTGAATTTTTCCCCACACAGATAAAATCCTTCAACTCTTAATTACTGTCCACAACTTCTCCTCTGGTTGATAAAAACATGCCTGACCTGTATATAGAACTAAAGGGACTAAAAACATTTATACTGCTTGCATCTTGCTATCCATAAACACGGGTTTCCAGTTTTCCAGTTTTTTGTATTATTTTTTTAGTCTCTTCCCCCATATCCTTGACTGCCATAACAGAATCCTTTTTAATCCATACTCCATTGTACTGTGCCCCCATAAATATGCGTAGTGCTGGACCAAATCATCTGTGGGTACACAGTTTATAACTATAGCCTTTGTTTTATCTTCATTAAATTTTGTATCCCACAGCAATGAGATGTCCTTTCCTGGTTTTATCAAGTACAAAATAATATTGTCTGCAAGTAAAACCAACTTTTCTTGGTCATCATACCAATTATATCATTGAATTTCTGAGTCCCTTGTTTTCTTTGCCAATAGCTCTAAATATAAAGCAGACAACAAAAGGGGAAAGAGGGCACTCCTGCCTGGTGCCTCTGTTCAGACATATCTGCAGCTATGTCTTAAGTGATATTTTACTAAAAGTGTTTTTAAAAAGATGTGCAATGTAAAAGGATTGTGTAACAAAATCACACATGCTAGGCACAGGACAGATTTTATCAGCACAGGTACCAAAGTACCTGATAACTATGTCAGACTTAAGTGGAACGTTTTCTCTATAGTATGCAGTAGTGATGCTAAATTTACCAAAGGGTAACAATCACTTGTTAAAGGTGAACGGCATATAAATGTCCTTCCCAAATTTTCACACAGAATGGTAGGGATGAATACTAAAAACATTTGTTTGTAAAAGTGAATGGCACTTTCCTGTGCTTTCCATAGCTATACAATGGATTATATATCTGAAAGGTGGACAGGGGGGCTCAGCAGATTGGAAGGCTTTTCAAGGGCTGCTGTAGGGAGAATGGAATCTGGAATTGGAGCTGGGGCCCAACAGTTCATCTTTAGAATGTGACAGGATCGTGTCTGGCCTCTTTGAAAAATGTGCCACAATATCAGATTATTTCTATGTGGTCTTGATGGCAACAGTCACCATATTATCATTAAGGAACCACCCAGGAGGACGGCAGGGAGTCAAAAGGCCTCATTTCAGTATCCTTTCTGGAGATGCCATGGAGTCTATGTGTCATCTACCATGATACCTCATCATTGTGTTCACAGGGGCATAATAGTTGCAATCAACCTCACAAATCCAGGGTCCAAATTTCGATCTTGATCTCTGGTTACTGTCTACACAAAATGTACATGTTTTTCCTTGTGCATGTGGTGTTCTTCCTACTCGCAAATAACATGTTGAGTGGCTGATGAGGTGGATGAATAGGTAAGAAAGGTGTCATTTCAGTAGCAGAAAGTAAAAGGGTTTGAGACCAGTTGAACTAGAGAGGTATGCGAACAGAAAATGCCCAAGAAAATTGAACACAGTCACAGTAAGCAGCACAGACTAAGTGTGGCCTACTAGAGGAAAAGTTATGTGGAGCCAATCAATTCTAAAGGTCTGTCAGGTTAGCACTGAGGATTAAGGCAATCAGCTGCTAACAAGCTGCTTCCTGTGGTCCAGGGTTTGTTTCCTTCAGCCTTAATTTGCCTAACGTGTGACCTCGAGCAAGTCACTTAAACAAGACAGTGCTCTTTAGGGCAATTGGGAAGCTGGGCAAGGCTATTCACTGGTCTACTGGACAGCATGCCTAACAAATACATATGAACTAATGATCCTATTTCTTAGGATCTCATGAAATTTGATTTTACTGGGGGAAATCTGCACCATTTCCATTCTATATGTCTGTGGTGGGGAAATACATGGAGAATCCAAGTGCCTGTTTTTGCACTTATCCATTTTAAATGTCCTTAGAGGACAGGGGACCTAGGTGGAGGAA
Organism: Protopterus annectens; assembly: GCF_019279795.1. Lineage (NCBI taxonomy): Eukaryota > Metazoa > Chordata > Ceratodontiformes > Protopteridae > Protopterus > Protopterus annectens. The sequence goes on from NC_056737.1 coordinate 1,358,249,202, forward strand.
AGAGACAGACTAGTTTCAGATACACTCATGATTAATCCCACAAAGGCCTTTCACATTCTCTGCCCTGCTGCCAAGAAGGTTGAATGGCTGAAAGGATATGTAGAAAATGATTTCCATTTGAGGCCAAAGAGGCACTGATGGTGTCATGCACAGAACAGCCTGCAATACAGCTATCAAATCTTATATCAAAGTGACACTTGATAAAGATGGCACCAACCTGACTACATGAGGCCAAAGGTAATGTAGGCCACCTCTGAAGTGATGAACTTGACCCTGGCAGGACAATCCTGAACATCAGTGCTGATGGACCCACTAGGCTCAAGCTTTATGCAGAAGCCCTTGAGGCTAAGAGCTCAAAAGATGAATCATCTGAAATCAGCAATGACCCTGACAAGGTCAGCACTGAGACTGACGCCAATCATTTGATCTGACTCCTGTGGCCACAAAGATCCCAAATACTACAGAATCAGCTTCAACACCACTATCAGTTGCCTCATCAAAGCAGAAAGCATCAAACAAAATGGTTATGGTTCTGGGATTGAGACCACAACCCACCTCCAAACTTACAGGACAATGAATGGAACAGGTGCAAATACACTGGCCAGTAAATACAGCTGTAGTGAAAAGGCTAAAAGAGAAGGCAGGGAAGAAGTGCCTCCATCCAGTATGGTACCAGATAGGGAATGCATGGTACCTACTTCCTGCTGCAGCTTATAAAATGTTCTTAAAATCTTCTCATAGTCAGTGTTCAACCATTACACAATGACAGTGTCTGGAAGGTAGAAGTTTCCATACTTCTGCATCTGAAAATGGAGAGAGACTGTCCTATCTGCATTTTCTTGCTGCCTTTAGCTAATTCCGTCTAAAAACGCCGATTTTCTAGAGTGTCTGTGATTTAAAAAGCTTGTTTCAGCTACATATTGTACTTATTTTACTGCCTGCACTTTAACAAAGTCGTTTTTTGTTTAAATTACCTGTTTAACTGTTGTAGGCTACACACTCAAGTGTGATAGCCATTTGTGTGCATTTAGTGTTTTTTTATTGTATCTGCTTTATTTTCTGAAAAAAAAAAACAAAAAAAAAATATATATATATATTTGTTTTCCCGCCTTTCTAAGCTAGTTTAGTCCAGTTTTCAGGTTAGTGCTGAATTCAGGGCTGTGTTACAAGTTTCTGTGTTTGCCCATACCTTATACTTGGATAGAAGGAAGTTTCTCTGTTCACTGTGAGAGAGGGAGCTTTGAGCAGCCTATCTGTCCCTGGAGGAGTAGTTTCAGCCCAATAATTAGTAGTTTATTGGCCATTTTGGGCTAATTTTCATCTCTTTCATTTCCCTGCTATAAAACCCGCATTTGCTAAGGTATAACTATTCCCGGCTCCACAAAGTCTACTCTTCAATTTTTCCCTTGGAACTAGACAAACTTTCAACTTAAGCACTCAAATCATTCACTTCTCATACCTGCACTTGGCAAAAACTCATAGCAAGCACTAATAAACCTTAGCACTAGACCCCCCCTTAAACTGTAGAGAAGGTCAAGGCTCTTTATTCGACCTTACCAGCCAATCAGTAAAACAGTTCACTGTACCTATCTAGGCATGTTCAAAGGGCAGTTTCAGGTGTACTCTCCAGTCCAACTGGTGAATCTGGGCATTTTGAGGCAATGTTACTGTTGCCTCATGTACACAGACAACCCTCTCCTCCTTCCTCCAAACACTAATACATGCGAGAAATGCAATTATACAGCCAAAATGGAGGCTAAGCTCTCTCAACCCAAGACTGGACCAGGCAGTCAAGAGGAGAAGGGAATTATTTGCATCACACCACCAGTCTCACACAGACCTATAAAACCAGCACTGGCAAAAAACAACATAAATACACAAAAACATACTCGGAGGCTCTAAATAAAAATCTGCAAAAGCAACAGAGACCTCCAAAGCAGACATCCAAGCAACCTCCACCCCCCAACACGAACCATGAAACACATACTTCACAAAAAGTACAGTTGTGTACCTACCATAAATATAGATGTTCAAGTGTATTCACCATTGCAGTCATTACACTTGGGCCATCCTGCTGGCAGGCTACCTGCAGTCGGCCTGAATTCCAAAGTCCCAGTCCAGCGTCGACCGATGTCGCCTCTTCCCTGACGTCAGTGCACCAGGGGCATATAAGATGCAGCCAACGCCATTTTCTTCAGTCTTTCTTGCCCCAGATGTCAGGTGCCCCCAAAAAGGTAGGCTAAAAACATTGCTTATACAAAGCATGCACTAAAATAAACAATACCTTCATCTACAAGCAAATACACCACATAGGTTGTATAGAATAGAGAAGTACAGATAAGTCCCAGCAAAGAAAGGGGGATGGTGGGTGAGTAACCTGGACTGCAACAGTGAATACACTCGAACATCTACATTTATGGTAGGTACACAACTGTACTATGTTGATCGTGTTTCACTGTTGCAGTCATTACACTTGGGTTGAATCCCAAAGCTGAGGTTGGGCGGCTGGGTCTAAACAGGATTAGGAGTGGCTATGAGGCCCTGCAGAATTGCAGTGGCAAAGCCTGCTCTGGATTTAGAGTAAAGAGGTAAGTGATAGTGCTTGGTAAAAGTGTGTACTGAAGTCCAAGTTTCAGCCTCCAAAATATCCTTGGTTGGTACTCCTCTGAGGAAGGCTGCTGAGGTGGCTGCTGCCCTGGTCAAATGTGGCCTAATGCCCTTAGGCACTGATTTGCCATGTTGTGCATAGCAGAAACTAATGCAGTGTCCTATCCATTTTGAAATAGTCTGCTTTGAGATGGCCTTTCCTTGTGATCCTGCAGCATATGCCACTAAAAGTTGCTCAGTCTTTCTGAAAGCTTTAGTTTTGTCCAAGTAGAAGCGTAGCTGTCTGTGTATGTCCAAAGAGTGCAAAAGTTTCTCCCCTTTATTCTGGGGATTTGGATAAAAAGTAGGCAAATGAATGGTTTGATTAAGAGCCACACTGGATACCACCTTTGACATAAATGTTGGGTTTGTCCTTAGAGAAACCCTGTCCGGATGGAAAATGATAAAAGGTTCCACAGCCATTAATGCCTGTAACTCTGAGACTCTTCTTGCTGAAGTTATTTCTAGGAGCAGAGCTGTTTCCCATGATAAGAATTTTATCTCGGCTGTATTGGCTGGCTCAAAAGGAGGCAGTGTGAGTTTCTCCAAGACAAAATTGAGGTCCCATGTAGGTATCTGTGCTCTCCTTGGGGGTCTTATGTTTTTGGCCCCTCTGAGGTACTGCTTTAGCAGTGGATGTGAGAAAATAGGTGGTTCCGTATTGTAATGAGCTGAAATGGCCGAGGCATGGATCTTAATTGATGAGAAGGATAGGCCTTTGTCCAGCATCTCAGTTAGGTATTGTAAAATCTGAGGAATACTTGGAACAAGTGGGTCAATTCCTTGTGCTTGGTTCCAAGCAGAGAATCTCTTCCATTTTTCTGCATAAGATTTTCTGGTGCTGGGCCTCCTGGCTTCCAAAATAACATCCATAACTGCTTTTGAGAGAGGTGTGTTCTGAGTGGTTATATTATTCGCCATGCAGCCAGATTTAAGGTTCTGAGTTGGCTGTGTAGGATCTGTTTTGTTGGGTCAGAAGATGAGAAATTTGAGGTAAAGTCCAGGCTAGGCCTTGAGACAAGCTCTTCAGGATTGGGTACCAGTGCTGGCATGGCCAGTCTGGGGCAATCAGTATAATTTTTGGCTTCTCTTGTCTGACCTTTAGGAGTACCTTGGTGAGGAAAGGCATATACTGTAGGGTTTTCCAGCTGAATGATAGAGCATCCACCTTCCATGCTTGTTTGTGATACGTCCTTGTGCAGAATCTCTGTAGTTGTGAGGGGAGGCAAAGAGATCTATGTCTGGGCATCCCCATTTCCTTTTTATCATGCTGAAGACTTGTGGATCTAGTTTCCACTCGTGAGGGTCCATGAGGTTTCTGCTTAGTTCGTCTGCCAGAGTATTTGTCTTTCCTGGCAGGAATTGTGCTTGCAGATGTACTTGATAAGTCAATGCTGTGTTCCACAAAGTCATGGCTTGCATGCAGAGGGGGTAGGAATGTGTGCCCCCTTGCTTGTTTATGTACCACATGACTGTAGTATTGTCCGTCTTTAGCAATAGATGTCCTGGATGGAGAAGATCCTTGAAGGCTGTCAGGGCATTCTGTACAGCTAGCATCTCTTTTTGGTTGATATGAAGATGCATTTGGTTTGCGGAACACGTGCCCGGAATACATTTTCCTGCCATGTGTGCCCCCCAGGCGTAATCCGATGCATCTGTTGTTAGTGTCTGCCTGGCTGTGGGTAAAGTGAATGGCTGTCCCTTGTTGTGGTGACAGGCCACCGCCCACCATCGAAACTCCTGTTGCAGGCAGGGAATGAGGGTAATTAATGTTTCCAGGCTGTGGCAATGTTGAGTCCAAACACTTTTTAGATACCATTGTAGCTTCCTCATATGCAGTCTTGCATATGGAATTAGCAGAATGCAGGATGCTATGAAGCCCAAAGCCAGCAGAATTTTTCTTGCCGGTAATTGGGTTTTTGTTGCCATGTTTTCAAAGTAATAAGTCAGTTGCCTTTGTCTGGCGTGAGATAAGCCATCTGGGCAGTTGTATTTAAGCTTGCACCCAGGAATATTATCTCTTGAGAGGGTAATAGTTTTGATTTCTTTTTGTTTACTGTGTACCCTAGGCAAATTAGTAATCTTTTTACAAACGCCAGATGGTTTAGTAGAATGTCCTTGCTCTCTGCTTGAATAAGGCAGTCGTCCAAGTAGGGATAAATTTGAATTCCTCTTTGTCTGCAAAATGCAATTACTGGTGCCAGGCATTTTGTGAAGACCCTGGGCGCAGTAGATAAGCCAAAGGGCAGTGCAGAGAATTGGTAGGGCATTGAGCCAGCTATGAATCTGAGGTATCTTCTGCAAGACTGTCTGATTGGGACATACAGGTATGCCTCTTTGAGGTCCAAAGTTATGAGCCAAGCCTTCTTGCCCAGCATGGGCAGAAGTTGCTGCAGTGTCCACATTTTGAATTTTGGAACGTCCAGAAAAGTATTTAGAATAGACAGGTCCATTATTGGTCTTCATGCTTTGTTCTTTCTGGGTACCAAGAAAAGCCTTGAGTAAAATCCTTGTCCCTGCTCTTGCTGAGGTACTCGCTGAATAGCCCTCATGTCCATGAGAGATGAAATTTGTTTTTGTGCCTCTGCTCATTGATTGTGTGGCAGGTCTGGCATACCTTTTGCCTTTGGAAGGGTGTGAAAATGGAACCTGTAGCCCTGAGAAACAATATTCAGTACCCATTTGTCCTTAGTGATCATGTGCCAATTGTGTGAAAAAAGTGCTAGCTTTCCCCCTAAGGGTGCTGCCAAAAGATAAGTGCTTGGCATTGGCAGTGGGAAGTCATTGGGACTGTTTTCTATATGGTTGTGATTTGTCTTCTCCGCTTTTGGAGGTAGAGGCACCCCATTGTTTAAGCCTGTATGAGCCTTGGGGCTGAGATCTGCCTCTAGGGTGTCTGTATCTGCCTCTTTGTGGTCTGACACTGGAAAGGACCAATTCTTAGAAGGCCAGTTCCTGCTAAATCTTGGTGGCTGAACCTGCAAGAAATCCTTTACTGTCTGCATAGATTTCGCTTTACCCTCCATTTTCTTTAACACCTCTTCTGCCTTAATACCAAACAAAGTATCACGCTGTAATGGAGCATCCAATAATTTTGCTTCAACATGATCAGGCAGATTCTGTTTCTTTAACCAAGCATGCCTTTGAATGACAAGAGCCTGTAACAGTGGCCCTGCAAGAGGCCTCTAATGAATCAAAACCGCATTGCAAAGTATGCTTTCCCACTTGTTCAGCTGCATGCAATAAATCCTGCATTTCTTTGTTTTCAGGACATTCAGAGTTTGTCTGCATTTTCTGTTTTAACAGAGACATTAGGTATTGTTGATATTTAAGCATATGAAACTGGCAATTTAAAGCCCTTACAGCCAAAGTAGCAGAGGTGTACACTTTTTTCCCCCATCTGTCCAGTGCTCTAGAATCCCTATCAGAGGGGACAGGGTTTTTTGCAGTGGAAGCCTTTACCCCTTTGGGACCCTGAGAAATAGTTTCTGGGTCAGCAGCAGGGTTTTTACATAGAAATGTGTGAGAATCTGGAACCCTATAGTACCTATCTGTCTTAACTGGTGCAGGGGGTAAAGAGTCAGGAGACAGACTGGACTCTGAAAATACATAATCAACAATGTCTAGTACAGGTGGAATAGCAAGAGGTCTGTGCTGAGGCAATAAAAGAAAATCTCTGATCCTTTTCTTAGATTCTGAATGATCTCCCAGTGGAAATGCTCCCTCATGGTGTGCAGGGTTTCCCCAAAAGAATAGTCCTCAGGAGGAGAGGCTGAAAGGATAGTCCTCATAGGGAGGAAGAGAGAATCCCTGTTCTGAAGAGGAGTCAGAGGAAATGGAAATCTGATCAGAGGAATCATAATCAGTGTCTTGCCTAGGCCTTTTATCAGGAGGGGGATGGGAACCCCTGATCAAAGTAATTAGGTCTTTGGCCATTTTGAGCATCTGTTTCTTAGGCTTGGAAGTCTGTCCATGAGAAGGCTGTACTTGTTTCTTTATCTTTAAATCTGTTTTAGTCTTTGTCTTGGATGCTGCGGTTGGCTTGATATAAAGCTGTGTAGGTCTGAAAACACACTCAGAAGCAGATTCCTGCTCAGTGGCTCCGGACCCATCTGAGGGATTAATTTCTGAAGGCCCAATACCTTGAAGTATCCAGAGGCCTAGCTGTCTCCACGTGGGAGTCGGAGGCGGCCTGTGGCTCTGAGGTAGCGGGTGTTAGGGGCTGCGAAAGTGCCTCACTGAGAACCGGCGACTGGCCTAGAGGAGGCTTTGTCGTCGGTTTTGGACCTCGGATGCCTGTCCTTTTCTTTTTCCTTTTGCTTTTTATGAACTCCAGTCATCAACTGTTCCAACGGCATTATATAGTTAAACCTTCGGTCAAAGTAATGAAATGCAAAATCGTACCGACGCTTAATAGTGCGTTGGTTAAATCTAGCACAAAACCGACAACTAGCAACATCGTGGTCAGGGCCTAGGCTAGGAATACAGTAGGAATGAAAATCCTTATGAGGTATTTGCTTCCCACAAGAAATACAATTGTTAACTTTTTCTGACATCGGTGTGGAGCAAGAAAAAAAGTTTCCTCAACGGGGTACTTAGCTTTATTGAAGACTTCGGATCTGAAATTCAATTTTGAAAATCTCAGGAGTTGGCCGACCAGCACTTGCGAACTGCTTTTGCTTCGGGCACCGCGCGGCAAGAAAGACTGAAGAAAATGGCATCAGCTGCATCTTACATGCCCCTGGCACACTGACGTCAGGGAAGAGGCGACAGCGGCCGACGCCAAACCGGGACTTTGGAATTCAGGCCGACTGCGGGTAGCCTGCCAGCAGGATGGCCCAAGTGTAATGACTGCAACAGTGAAACACGATGAACATCCAGTGTGCCATACAAGCACAGCCCTTAAGGCAAAATAACATACCCAACAGACTAGTAATAGGTGACTCTATAGTCAGGCACACTGACGTCCCACTCACTAGGCTGAACAAGGAGAAGGTTACTGTTAGTTGCCTGTCGGGTGCCAGGATCCGCCACATAACACAAGCACTCAGGTCACTCCAGAAGAAGTACAAATATGACTCTGTCATTGTCCATGTTGGTGTGAATGACCTGAGTCGTACCTCCCTGGACTACATGAAAAGAGACATGGAGGAGCTCTCTGATCACATAGCCCAGGCTGGTATGACCCTGACTAGCATCCTGTCCTCACCAAGAATGATACCAAGGTACAGAGAAAAAATTATCAATTTCAACAATTGGCTAAGCTTCTGGTGTCATTCAAAGGGGATTTAGTGTCTGTCAGCCTGGGATGACATGCTCAACAAGCCAAACTGCTTTGCTAGAGCCGGCTTGCACCTGTCACCCTTACGCTTTTGAATACTGGCCAAGGCTCTTGCCAACCCCATAGTGCCTTTTTTAGGCAAGGCTCAAAAGATAAACCCACCGCCGTAAATAGCACAAGTAACAAAAAACTGAGGGTAATGCTGCTCAATGCCAGAAGTCTAAACCTCAAAATGCACGCACTCGAGGCACTCGTCAGTATGGAGAAAATCGATATATGTGCAGTAACAGAAACCTGGTTTAAGGCTCCAGAGAGCACTCCAGCACTACCAGGCTACAACTCATACCATACATTTCAGCCAGAAAACCCAGACCGAAATACAAAAGGCGGAGGAGTATCCATATTCATCAAGGATACCCACACCTCCAGGTTAGTGGCACAGCATGATGCTTCAGAGATCATCCATTTGCAACTAACAACGGGCAAAACTGCTATTCAAATTACAGCTCTACAGATCACCCACCATTTCCCAGGACCCCTACTCTGCATTCCTGGAAACACTGGGAAACATAAAGGTCCTACCAAACACCCTGATATTGGGTGATTTCAATTATCCAAACATTAACTGGGAAAACTACTCAAGTACGAACTCCCTGGCCCAACATTTCCTAGAATTTATAAACTCAAATGCCCTGGATCAACTGGTTAACACCCCCACCAGAGGTGACAACATATTGGACCTGGTCATCACCAACATGGGCGACCAGTGTTCCACACCAGAGGTCAACCCCTCGCTGGTTAGATCTGACCATAAACTAATCACTCTGGATATCTACATTCCACCACCACCCCCGGTTAAAGAAACCACTGTGAAAAACCTTTCAAAAGCAAACTTCACGTTACTTAAGACTGAGGTGGGAAGTTTCAAAACCCCCATGCTAAAGGATAACGCTGTCCAAGCTGCAAAATCCTTTACCAATGCACTCTACAGGTACCTACAAGAATGCATAGATCATGCTATCCCAAACAAAACCAAGACTCACTCCTCCTAGAAAAGGAAACCAGTCTGGTGGAACCCTGCCATAAACAAGCTATACAATAGAAGGAGGAAACTAGTACAGAAGAGAGTAAAATCCCAAGAAGGGAAGACATCCCTGATCAGTATCAGCAAGAAACTACGTTCCCTCATAAAATCATCCAAGGCTAGCTTCTAAAGAAAAACTGCCATGGACTCCAAAGATAACCTTAGCTATGTCAAGAATCTAAGTGGCAATTCTCAGATCTGCTCGGAGTTGGTGCAGAATGGCAAAAAATACGCTGAACCGACTGATATAGCCAACATCCTGACAGACAGGTTCAGTACAAACTTCACCCTCCTCTCACCCCCCAAAAGGGCCCATAACTATACCAGAAGAATAGGTGAGGGGCTCTGCCTAACATGGACTGGGATTCTGTTCCAGAGTGTAGGAGCCTCTGGGTTATGAATCTGTCCCTCCAGCACGTTCTATTTATTTTTCTGTGTTGAGGTTAAGTCACTTGTTTCGTGGCTCCTGATGGGATGGGATTTTTCTGAGGTGGAGCATGTCCATTAATTCAAGGATTGGACATGGCCTTGTCGTCAGGCTGAATCACCTCTGAGTAGGCGGTATCGCGACTGAATAGCTGAGGAGTTTTTTTTTTTCGGCAGCAGTGAGCATATGACATATGTTTAAGACCTCTTGGTGAGGAACTTTTTGGTCTTTGGGTCTCTCTACGGTGTGCAGGTGTCGGGTGAGATACATCCCAAATGGAATTACGATCATTGGCCTGATAGAGAAAAATTACAGGGCACAATGCTCTTGGATCTTCTAGATGATGAACCCTTCATGATAAGGTGGGCAATGGATCCTAAGTAAGGTCTAACCACTTTGGCAATGTAGTGTCAAATGAGAGTACTGTCGGCCTCCTGATTACCTGGGTCCCTTACCTCTTCCGTGCCCAATGGTTACGCCTCCTGTATTGGTAATTTTGGTAATACCTTGTTTTGGTATTTTTATATGACTATATACATTTTTTTGGCAGGCATTATCCAGCATGGCTCTGCTCCAATTATCCATTTCTTTGAAGGGGCTCTGAGTATCAATGTTTGTGCTTCCCAGTCAATTATTTTGTGATTTGCGATCATCTGCAGAACTTTGTCAACCACAATCCTCCCCTCTGTAATACTGTAAAAGGAAAAATAAATGCCCGAGAACAAGGAGGGACCCAGGACTGAGCCTCTGACACACAGCTTGTGACTGGCTTAGGAGTGGGACATAGCTCCACTGTCCTGAGCTCTGCTTCCAACCCTTCAGCCCAGTTGCAACCCATCTTGTTACATTGGGGTTTACATTTGATGATGTGAGTTTGTGGATGATTGTGTTGGGGTTTTTTGTCAAAGGCAAGGTGTCAAAGGTCAGTGAGGGCTGTGTGAAGTGCCTTACCCTCATTTCAAGCCTTAGTGACAAGTTCAAAAAGTCGACTCAGTTCAGAAGAAGACCGCTTGACTAAGAAAAGGGTGGAGGGTAGGATCCATCTTCTGTGAGTGTCCAATGTTTTTGAGGTCCAGTTCATAATGATCCCTAGGTTCCGCTTTGCAGACCAGGCTCGTCAGGCTTATGGGCGGCAATTTCTTTGTGAAGCTAGAACTGGGCCCGTGTGAAGTGGGACTTTGTGAGTGGCCATACTCTTGCGAGTGCGTATCCTGTAGGCCTGCATTAATTAAACAGCCTTATGTGTGGGTTTAGTTGACCTTGAGTTCATGGTCAGCCTCCTCACAGACACCATTTTAGCCCATTGATTGGGTAGCTTCAGGCTTTAGCACCTGAGACCTGGGAGCGGCTTGTGTTAGGGGCTACACTCTGCTGGGATAGAGATCTCTCCTTTTGGGAACCTGAGGAGAAATTTGCTGGGAACCTTTGCTTTTGGGAGGGTGTTGGCTTGTGTCAGTGGGTTCAGTGTATTCAGTGTCATTTTGGACTAACTCTGAGCATATCTTTGAGTCATTTTGGAGGTTTCTAACATCTTTAAAGAATTTCCATATTTTGTCTTTTTTGTCATTTCGCGATTTTTTATGAGTTCTCCTTTGTGGATTTAGGAGATTTTTTAGTTTTTGCTAGTCAGGGATTTTTTTGCCTTTGTAGTTTTTTTTTTTGCTGTGTCATGATGTGTTTTGCTCTAGGGCTTTTAAAAAGTTGCTTTATCATTTTTGGGCTTGCAGACCCGGTGCAGCCTGCCTTTTGTTTGGGCAGATTCTTGGTTTATTGCATATGCATGATCCATTTGGGTTGAATTTGCCCATGGAATTGCCATGCAAGGGAGGCCCAGAGTGTGGGCCTTGTGTGGGAATGGTGACTAGTTGTTCCATTGCATTTGAGTTTATGAATTCTCTAAGAACCTGGCTAGAGTGTTGTGGGGCTTGTTAATGTTCCCAGTCTATGTTTGGGTAGTTGAAGTCTCCCAAAATGATGGGTATTGGAGGACATTCATACTCAGTGTGTCTTCAGGAAGGCTGTGGGGTTCCTGAGTTTGAGAGGAGGTGGTCTAGCATGCTACACAAACTGAGGCAATTTTTGCCTGGTTAGTTGCACCCTGGATAGTCTCCGATGCTTCGTGCGTTACCACTAACCTGGAGGTGTGGATCTTTTTGATGAAAATGGATACTCCTCTCCTTTTGTGGTTCTCCAAAGTTTGGGCGAGGCATGACATGAGGTGATAAAACCTGATAGTGCTGGGGTGCTCTAAAATCACAGACACTCAGGTTCAAACAGCCCTTTCCAAAGCCAAAAACGCAGCATCAATGGGACCGGACGGTGTCCCAGGCTGCGTACCACATGAGCTCAAAGATGAACTAACCTCTCACCTAAACACACTGCTTAAACTCAGCCTCTCCACAGGTTAAGTGCCCACAGAGTGGTGCACAGCAACAGTTATTCCACTCCACAAAGGTGGAGCCACAACGGACCCCGGGAACTACCGCCCTATAAGCCTGACTAGCTTGGTCTGCAAAGCTATGGAGCGCATCATCATGGATCTTATTAACAGAGACATTGGAAACCTCCAAACACTGGACCCAACCCAGTTCGGCTTTGTTAACGGTAGATCATGCCTGCTAAACCTGGTGGACTTCTTTGAGACAGTTACCAAGGCTTTAGACGAGGGAAAGGTGGTCCCACAGCCTACCTAGACCTCGCAAAGGCCTTCGACACTATTCCCTACTAAGGTATTATAGACAAGCTCACCAGCCTGAACAAACCCCTACATCACGAGATGGGTTGCCAACTGGCTCACGGACAGAACCCACATGGTAAGAGTTGCAGGAGCTAGGTCTGACTCTAAACCTGTTACAAGTGGTGTTCCCCAGGGCTCAGTCCTAGGACCCCTCCTGTTCGGCATATACTTTTCAGAGGTACAGGCAAGCACAGGAGGACTATAGCTCACCAAGTTCGCAGACAACTGCAAACTAGGTGCTATAATTGATTCTCCGGCTGACACAGACATCCTCCAAAAGGGTCTCACTGAGACAGACACCTGGTGTCAAAACCATGGTCTCAAGCTAAATGCCAAAAAGTGCATAGTTATCCCCTTTGGAAAAAACAAAGTACCCACAAACTACCACATAGGTGGTAGCCCCCTAAATACGGAAGACATAATAAGGGATCTGGGGACCCAAGTAGATAGTAACCTCTCCTTTGATAATCACATTGCCAAAGTGGTTAGAAAATCCTTCTATGTGGCCCACCTAATCACAAAAGGGTTTGCATCCAGATTGAAAGAGGTCATTGGGCCCCTCTACGCATCACTCATCAGACCCATCATAGAGTACAATGCCCCATTTGGGATGTACCTTACAAGACACCTGCAACAACTGGAAAGACCACAGAAGTTCCTCACCAAGAGGATCACTGGCCTCAAGCAGATGCCCTATTGCAGCTTGACTGAAGAAACTCCATCTGTACTTAGTTGCATACCGCCTACTCACAGGTGATCTCTGCCTGACATACAAGGCCATGTCCAACCCAGAATTGATGGACATGCTCCACTGATGGACATGCTCCACCTAAAGAAAACCATATCCCCTCGAGCCACACGCTCCAGGGATCTAAACCTTACCAGAACAATAAATAGGACATGCTGGAGGGATAGATTCCTGTCCTAGAGACTTCCCATGCTCTGGAACAAGATTCCAATCTGCATTAGGCAGAGTTCCTCACTAACCCTCTTCAACAGAAACCTTGACAAATGGATGGGAAACAGAAAGTTTACCCCAGGGATCACTTCAATGGCTCTGCTGGACAGAGGCACAGGGAACTAATCTAAGATGGCGGCGAAAGCCAACGCGTTCTGGCTATGCTTATAAATGCCTTCAGGTAGATAGCCTAGTTCCTACCTATGACCCTATCTAGTCAATATGGAGGATGAAGCATTAGCAGTAAAGACGGATGATTTAGAAACACATGTAAGAAAAGTGATGGAAGGGATGGACTCTTCCACACTAGGATTTCTACTGACAGGAGATTGAGATACCTTTGGAAGAACTGACCCTATCTTTCCAGCATTTATGTCTTCTCTCTCAATACTTTATCTTAGTTTTAACAGACAGCAGAAGTGTCCCTCAGGTAACAACCAAGGAGAATGCTCCAAGAGGGTAGACCTAAAACATTTAATCAACCTTTTAAAATTAAGTTGTTTTCTCTACTTCTGGGAGTCATAGGGTCAAAGGACTCCCAGAATTTCTATTTTCATCTTTTAAATGTAGACAGACAAAACAGGAAATATTTATTAAACTCCTTTGGTAACCATAACTAAAAGAACCAAGAGCCACCACTGGCAAAAGTAAAGCAATTCCAGCAGTGAAAATGTTTGCTAAATCCAGATAAGAACATAAAACAATGCACTATGCAAAACTGTAAGGAAACAGTAACATTTTTTAAACACAATACTACTGAAGAAGTTAACATTTAAACAGCAATTAGTACAGGAGTAAAACAAAACTTATCTTCCTTTTAAACAAAGGAGCCAGTACAGTTACTGCCAAAAGTAAAAGCAAAGCTAAGATATGTGGAAGTGTGGCAAAAATTTTCAAAGCATGGGGTACGAAAACTAATAGTTCTTAAGGATAAATAAAGATTTGGTATTACCTGACATACATTATATATAGACACTGACACACACACACTTTTACACACACAGCTAAAGGCAAATTTTCATTGATGGATGCATGATGACCCGTAAAAGAGATCTAGACAGGAAGCTAGACAAAAGAGAATTAAGGGTAAAGGTGAGTGCCTGTAAACCCATGGGAAAGTTTTAGATGCCAAGCTAACTGAAAGCCTGTGGTTTAAGTCTGACATCCTCAACTAAGATGTACGTCACTGGTTTCTGAATGATGAAAATGTTATGATAAATATTCTGCATATTCTGCAGAAAAATAGCCAGTCCCACAAACTTAAAAATTGGATACATGATTCCAAATTAAGGTTTCCTCCTTGTGATTATTTAGCCAGCAATTTGAGCCTAAAGGGAGTAAAAAGTGCACTTTTTAAAGAGCTACAAATACAAATAGCTTTCAGTGTGTTCATATAAAGATGGGATTTCTGAAGCAGCTATCTTCCATTATGACTTTTACAAACTTGACTCCAACGAAGTCATAAGTAATCCATTGCCTAACAAAAAGGCTGGTTAGCACCAACCTGATACAGGAAAATAATCTGCCGATAAAGTGAAGTGATATTTCAGTTAAATGTAGCTTTAATAAGAAAAATAAAAACAAAACAGTGGCCAGCAAATGCTAAATGCTTTATAAAAATGTTACTGAATACTGCTAGAGAAAACTTTCCACACATAAAATGAAAAAAAAAAACAACAACCATACAACAAAACTATGCATTACCTTGATCTGTTGCAAGTGCCTTCAATTCTCCTAGCAAATACCTAATAGTTCGAACCTTTTGAGCAGTTTTTTCAGGGCTTGTCTTTTTCAGTTTCATCAACTTACAGCTTTCAAAACTAGTCTGGCAACTAGTGTCTCTTACTGGCACTTCATCAGTTGCATTCTCATCTTCCTCACTTGTGGTCTCACAGTGCGCAGCACTAGACATGCCATCAGATTCTACAATCTCTTTATGTGTCTTGATCTTCCTTGGGCTAGCAAAAGCTGCTTTCTGCCTTTCAGCATCACCCTGTTGCAGCTGATTCAGGTGCTGCTGTATGTATTTCAACAGCTCCTGCTCTCTAAATTGTTGATTACTTGCTGCTTGCCTTAATTCTGCTGAAGCACTTGGTGGTGTGGCTGTGGTAAACGTCATCACTGCAGGGATTGCTGTGCCGGTTAATGAAGAAGGAACGGATATGGCAGGAGCAGAAGAGGGTGGTACATCTTTAACTCCATCTCCTGTATGAGTAGTACATTGAGTACAAAGGCCAGTGGGTATAATCTGCAAATTTAAAACTCATATTACACTAGGGAGAGTATGTGGAGTGTAAGTAACATTCATCTACTTTCCCATACCAAGACCTGACACTGAAAGCTAAGTGTACAGTTTTCAAATTCTTCTTAATTACAAGAGAGAGAACATTTTCAGAAAAAGCTGCAAGACTTGTAACCAAACCTTATATTTCCAGAGTCTACTGCAGCTGCACATAAAAAAAAAAATCTGCATTTGCAGACTCCATTACAGCTGTATGTAAGCAGATAATGCATCCAATTCTATACTACAGAATGTGAGCTAAGCATAGTCATTTTTTCTATAAAATGTCTGCAAGAAGTATTGATATAAGGACCACTGCTCCTGTATCAACAAATTCAATTTTCTATCTGACAAGTGACCATTGGCAAAAGAAAACTAACATTGCTAACAATCAGGCTATGATCGTCTGAATTCATCTGTGTTAAACACACTATCCCAAGTTACTGCAATCATCTGTGAATATCTGGAAATTATGGCCACAGAATTGAAATGAAACATGAAATTTGTCAAGCGTTATGAAGATGTCACATGCTTTACTCTCATCATTTCCTCCACCTTCTTTGAGACCCCACCAGGAAACCACATTATGAATAAGCTTAGCTACACTTGGGTTGCACTTTGTCAAATGAATTTATACTTAATAACTAAGAAAATCACACAGGGAAGAACACATTCTCAGTAGATGCCTGAGAAGATAAGATCTACAAATAAAAATTATACAGAGCAATATTAGATCTCTAAATACACATTATTCAAATATAAACTGCAGATAATATATAGTGCAGGTAACTCATAAGTGGTGAACACTAAACACTGCAAGAAATGCAAAATTTGCTTAGCTGTTTACAAATGTTCATGTCCGGGAGAGGGGAGAATGTCTTCCATCTAATAGTAAACTGTTGTGTCTGAAGATAGCTCTTTATTTTCTTTAATTACTGCCAGACACTATCATTGCTGACCTCAACTGGAAGTTATGGTACAAACTACAACTGCAAAGGTTATTACAACCAAACAGTTTTCTCCACAGCGAAGAATAAAGTGAAACTTTGCCTATTATCACCACTTGCTTTTTAAACCCATATTTTCTTCAGCTCATCTCCAGGCTAGACTGCAATGAGCAGTAGATGTTGGCTCATCCATCCTACAAAAAGGGGCTAGGAACTCAGAAGGAAGCAAACACACATTCAAGCCCAGTATTGTAGGTTTTCAATGCTTTTATAAAAAACTGAGAGGCTGCAGAACAAAGGTTGCACAGAGACAGCTGATCAAAAAACAGAAGACCACCTGCCATGTCCTATAACTCTCCATTATCAGCCACATGTGACTGAGGGCTCTAAAAAAGGAATCCCTCCCTGGTGAGTAAGGGCTCTCAGGTGATGAGTACTTATAGGTTATGCAGGAATGAGGTAATGGAAGAGTTCATGATGACTGAGGAAGTATTAAAAAAAGGTTAAAACAAAAGTAATGTGAACGTTACTTCTACGGGACAAGAGGAAGCCTCACCTCAGGCAATAGTTAAAGGGAAGAGAACAAGATTACTGGGAAAAAGTTGACTGGGAAAAAAATTTAAACTAGATAAGATAAAAGAAAAGAAAGCACATGAATTCTGAAAATGAGTTTGTACTTGTTAAACAAGTGGGCATGTTTAAAGAATAACTAGATATGCTTAAGATAACCATGCCTACTATTCGTATGTCAGCAAATGCAAAGCCTAGGTTCTTCAAACTTAAATTTATGCAATATGTGCCAACCTGGAAGAGAAAATAAACATACTGTTGAAAGGAAAAAAACTGCTGCAAAGTATTCAGAGTTGGTTGCTCCTGTGACACTACTGAAACTTGAAAAAAATCATTAGGCTACTGGGATACTATACACGAACTGTTAAAAAACAGATTTTCTGTAACAGTATCTTATACCCAAGTAGAATACCTTTTCTCACTTTTGGCAGGTGTCTCATTGTCTTGTGTCTTTCGGCTTTTCCAGGTTAGGGGTCGCCACAGCGGAACTCCGGTCCGCTAATGATTGGCAGTAGATTTTTACATGTTGGTTTGCCAGGCCTAACGCACAACCTTCAACAAAGGAACGCCCATTCACGCATGTCGACACACAGAAGACGCTCTGAGAATCGAACGGGCAACATCTAACTGTGAGGCGACAACGCTACCTCAGCACCACCTATATATATATATATATATATATATATATATATATATATATATATATATATATATATATATATATATATATATATATATATACATATATATATATATATATATACACACATATATATATATATATATATATATATATATACATATATATACATACACACACACACACACGTATATATATATATATATATATATATATATATGCGTACACATGCGCGCATATGTGTGTGCATGCACATGCGCGCATATGTGTGTGTGTGCGTACACATGCACGCATATGTGTGTGTGTGCGTACACATGCACGCATATGTGTGTGTGTGTGTGTGTGTGTGTGTGTGTGTGTGTGTGTGTGTGTGTGTGTGTGTGTGTGTGTGTGTGCGTACACAAGTTCTCAAAATAAATTTGTTCCATTTTTATCAAAGAAAATGTTTAGGTGATCAATTTAAAGAAAAACAACTGATCATAAATACTCAGAATGGAATGTTTATGTATAATCATTTGCATTTTGGAAAGTTGCCTGTTACTATTTCAGAAGACTACAACTTATTTTTTAATACAAAGAATGTCACTATGTTGCAAATGTATCTGGATGATTCCCAATGGGGCAACTGGACACAAAAATTTGCAGAACTTAAAGAAGTCCTAAAACAGATTACTGAAGTGTTTTTGTCACAGTTTGACATATATTTGCACCACTAAATGTGCATAAAATGCTAATATCTCTCTCAACTGCACATACTTTTTGCCTCATATTTCTGGTCTGTTCCTCACAAAATTTCTATTTTTTTTTTTTTTAGCAAATCAGTGAGAACTGAATTTACTAAATAATGCTTTACATTTCAGACTTCATATCTTTCAGAAAATGCATTATACAAAACCTTTTACTCTATCAACTTTTAAAGTTTAGAAGAACAGCATTTAAAATGTCTCCCTATTTCTGGGCCCTTGCCCCCCCCCCCATTATTTTTGCATTTATCTAGATTCTGAGGGTGAATGCTTCAGTCAGTAGTAAAACTGACAATCTGTTATAAAAATAATTACCATGCACTGATGCAATTTAAGGATCAATGGTGTTCCTTAACCTCAGTGAACTCAGGAAAAAGTACAGTTTTGTACCTACCATAAATGTAGATGTTCGAGTGTATATACTGCTGCAGTCATCACACTTGGGGTTATCCTGCCGTCAGGAGGTCCCGCAGTCGACCGAATCCCAAAGTCTTGGTCCGGCGTCGGTTGTCGTCGCTTCTTCCCTGATGTCAGTGCGACAGAGGATAAAAGAGGCAGCCAACGCCATTTTTTTTCAGTTTTTCTTGCCCCAGATGTCAGGTGCCCCCAACTAGGAAGGCAATACAAATAACTATGCAAAAATACCTTAGTAGATAAACAATAGTACTAGCTGTTGGCAAATACACCATATAGACATGCATCCAATAGATTGATGTACATGGAGTTATAACTAACACCCTGGTATGTAGAGGGGATGGTGGGAGGGTAACCTGGACTGCAGCAGTATATACACTCAAACATCTACATTTATGGTAGGTACAAAACTGTACTATGTTCATCGTGTTATACTGCTGCAGTCATCACACTTGGGTAGAATCCCAAAGCTATGGATGGGTGGCTGGTACTAAACTGGGTTAGGTGAAGCTAGGAAACCAGCTCTGGTTTTAGAGTATAATGGAAGGTGGTAGTGCTTGGTAAAGGTGTGCACTGAACTCCAAGTAGCTGCCTCCAGAATGTTCTTGGTTGGTACCCCCTGAGAAAGGCTGCTGAGGTTGCTGTAGCCTTGGTAGAATGGGACCTAATATTAACAGGCGCTGCTTTCCCATGGTGCGAGTAGCAAAAGCGGATACAATGTGCTATCCATTTGGAGATGGTCTGTTTTGAAATCACCTTTCCTTGTGAACCTGCAGCATAGGATACAAAGAGTTGGTCAGTTTTTCTGAAGGTCTTTGTCTTATCCAAATAGTAACGTAGCTGTCTGTGAATGTCCAAAGAGTGAAGGAGTCTTTCTCCTTTATTCTGGGGGTTTGGATAAAAGGTGGGTAAATGAATGGTCTGATTCAAAGCCACACTGGATACTACCTTTGGCATAAAGGTAGGGTTAGTTCGTAAAGAGACTCTGTCCTGATGCAAAATGATGAAAGGTTCCACTGCCATAAGTGCCTGTAGTTCTGAGACCCTGCGTGCTGAGGTGATAGCCAGCAACAGAGCTGTTTTCCAGGACAAGTATTGTAGTTCTGCTGTGAAGGCTGGTTCGAAAGGAGGCAGTGTTCATTTTTCTAAAATGAAGTTGAGGTCCCAAGCTGGCGTTGAGGGTGTTCTGGGGGGATCTTATATTCTTAGCCCCTCTGAGAAACTGCCGTAGTAAAGGGTGTGAGAATATGGGAGGATCTGTATTATATTGAGCTGAAATGGCTGAAGCATGGATCTTAATGGATGAGAAAGAAAGGCCTTTGTGTAGCATCTCAGTTAAGTATTGCAGTATTTGAGGTATGTTTGGTATCCAAGGATTTTGGCCTTTAGCCTGGTTCCATGCACAAAATCTTTTCCATTTGTTTAAGTAATTTTTTCTGGTGCTGGGCCTCCTGGCCTCAAAAATGATATTCAGGACGTCCTTTGAGAGAAGTGTTGATTGATAGTTCAAGGTATTCTCCATTCAGCTACATTTAAAGTCCTGAGCTGACTGTGAAGGATCTGAGAGTTTTGCTGAGTCAACAGAAGTGGGAATTGAGGTAAGATCCATGGAGGGCTGTGAGTCAAGGTCCTTAGTAATGGGTACCAGTGCTGATGTGGCCAGTCCGGAGCAATGAGGATCATTTGTGGTCTCTCTGATCTGACTTTCAGTAATACCTTGGTCAAGAGAGGTAGTGGTGGGAAGGCATAGACTGTCAATGCTGTCCAACTGAATGATAGGGCGTCCACTTTCCAAGCTAGGGAATGATAAGTCCTTGTGCAAAATTTCTGTAGTTGGCAATTGTTGGGGGAGGCAAACAGATCTATGTCTGGGCGTCCCCCACCTTTGAGTTATCATTGAAAATACTTGTGGGTGTAGTCTCCACTCATGAGGATCTGCCAAATTTCTGTTTAATTCGTCTGCCAATATGTTTTCCTTTCCTGGCAGGAATTGTGCTTGCAGTTGTACTTGGTAAGTCAATGCTGTGCTCCATAAGGTCATTGCCTGTCTGCATAAAGGGTAGGAGTGTGTTCCTCCCTGTTTATGTACCACATAACTGTGGTGTTGTCTGTCCTTATTAGTAGTTGTCCTGGATGCAAGAGGTCCTTGAAGGCTGTGCATTTTGCACAGCTAGCATCTCCTTTTGTTTGATGTGTAGATGCATTTGTTTTGCAGACCATTTGCCCTGTATGCACTGTCCTGCCATGTGTGCTCCCCAGGCATAGTCTGAAGAATCTGTTGTCATATTTTGGTTTGCTGGAGGTAAGACAAAAGGAAGACCCTTGTTTATTTGACATGCTTGAGCCCACCATAGGAACTCTTTTTGAAGGCAGGGAAGGAGAGGTATACTTATTTCGAGGCTGTGCCTGTGTTGAGTCCATACACCTTTCAGGTACCATTGAAATTTCCTCATATGCAGCTTTGCATGTGGAATTAGTTGAATGCAGGATGCCATGAACCCCAATGCCTGCAGGAATTTCCTTGCAGTGAGCTGGGTAAAAGTTGCCATCTTTTTGAAGTATTGAGTCAGTTGTTTTTGTTTGTCTGGCGTGAGATAAGCCATCTGAGCAGTTGTATTTAAGCTGGCACCCAGGAATATTATGTCTTGTGAGGGTATTAACTAACTTATTTTTGTTTACTGTGTACCCTAGGCAACTTAGCAGCTTTGTTACAAATGCCAGGTGCTGTAATAGAATGGCCTTGCTGTCCGCTTGGATCAGGCAGTCAACCAGATATGGATAAATTTGTACTCCTCGTTGTTTGCAGTATGCAATTACGGATGCCAGGCATTTCGTAAATACTCTGGGCAAGGTAGATAAGCCAAAGGGCAATGCAGAGAACTGATAATGTGTTGTACCTGCCAAAAATGTCTGATGGGGACATGCAGGTATGCCTCTTTGAGGTCCAACGTTACCAGCCAAGACTCCTTGCCCAGCATGGGAAGAAGCTGCTGTAGTGTGAGCATTTTGAATTTGGGTACCTCCAGGTATGTGTTTAGAATTGAGAGGTCTAAAATGAGTCTCCAGGTTTTGTCCTTTCTTGGTACTAGGAATAGTCTTGAGTAAAAACCTTGACCTTGCTCCTTTGTAGGTACTTTTTGAATTGCTTTCATATCCATGAGAGCTGAAATTTGCGTTTGTGCCTCTGCCCATTGGTTTGGAGGCAGATTTGGCATGCCTCTTATCCGTGGTAAAGTGTGAAAATGAAATCTGTATCCTCGGGTAATGATATCCAGAACCCATTTGTCCTTTGTTATGATGCGCCAATTTTGTGGAAATAGAGCCAGTTTTCCTCCCAAAGGTGCTGCCAGGGCAATTTTGCTTGGCAGGCGAAGAGGGAAGTCATTGTGTTTGTTTCCTGAAGGGTTGAGATCTTTCGTCTCCACCTCTTTGAGTTGTTGTATGCCATTGTCTAGGCCTGAAAGAACCTTGTGGCTGGCCTCTGCCCCTTGGGCGTCGGTACCTACCCCTTTGGGGTCTGTCTGATGCAGGAAAGGACCAGTTTTTTGATGGCCAGTTTCTGCTGAAACGAGGAGGTTGTACCTGTAAAAAAAATCTTTAACTGTCTGCATAGATTTTGCCTTTTCTTCCATTTTCTTTAAAACTTCCTCTGCTTTGACACCAAATAACACATCTTTCTGCAATGGAGCATCCAATAACTTTGCTTTGACATGTTCTGGTAAGGCTTGCTCTTTTAGCCAAGCATGTCTATGTATTACAGATCCTGTGACAGCTGCTCTACATGAGGCTTCCAATGAATCAAAACCACACTGTAAGGTATGCTTTCCCACCTGTTCTGCTGCATGCAGCAAATCCTGCATCTCTTTGAAATCAGGTTGATCTGTCTGAGGGATCATTTTCTGCTTTAACTGTGTAATCAAGTACTGCTGGTATTTTAGCATGTGGAATTGGCAGTTTAAGGCCCTCATGGCCAAAGTGGCAGATGTATACACTTTCTTCCCCATCTTTCTAATGCTCTGGAATCTCTTTCAGAAGGTAGTGGATTCCTAGCAGTAGAGGCCTTAACCCCTTTGGGACCCTGGGAAATGGTTTTGGGGTCTGCAACAGGGCTTTTATAGAGAAACTTATGAGAATCAGGAACTCTGTAGTATCTGTCTGGTTTAGCTGGTGCAGGAGGTAAGGAATCTGGGTTTAGACTAGATTCGGTGTAAACATCATCCAATAATGTCTAAAACTGGAGGAATTGCAAGGGGTCTACGCTGTGGAAGAAGAAGAAACTCACGGAGTCTTTTCTTAGAGTCAGAGTAATCTTGGCCTTGCCAGTGGAAGTGTTCCCTCATGGTGTGTAGAGTTTCCCCAAAAGAGTAGTCTTCAGGGGGGGGAGACAGAGGGAATGGACTCTTCAGCATCTGAGTCTTCATAAGGAGGGAAGGAATAATCCTGGTCCTCAGAGTTAGCTGAGGAAATGGATGCTTGGTCAGAGGAAGGATAATCTTCCTCCAGTCTATGCCTTTTGTCAGGAGGGGGTTGGGAACCCCTGATAAGGGTAATTAAATCCTCAGCCATCTTAAGCATCTGTTTTTTAGGCATAGGGGCCTGTGGGGGGGTCTGTGGCCCCGGTTTCCTAACTTTTAAGGGGGCTTTAAGTTTAGCATAAGACTTAATAGAGATAGTTGTCAGTTTGAAGACACCTTCAGAAATCGAAGGCCTGTCCAAAATCTCCGGATCACCGCCAGGGTTGGCGTCCGAGGGGTGAGAGGGAACCGGCTCTGGAGGCCCAGCTGATTCGGTCAGGGAGGCCATCAGAATTTCTAAATCAGTGGTAGTCAGGGGCTGCGTAGGCGCCTCGCTGAACCGGCTGCAGGCCTTGTTGAGGCCTCAGTATCTGGTCTTGGCCTTGGTTGCCTGTCCTTATCCTTGCGTTTTTTAATCATTGCTGATGTCGGTTGCTCCGACGACATGCTATAGTTAAATTTTCTGGCAAAATAATGTCGGGCGAAATCTGCCCGACACTTGATTGTACGTTTGTTGAACCTAGCACAAAACCGACAACCAGAGACGTCGTGGTCTGGGCCTAGGCAAGGAATACAATAAGAATGAAAATCCTTATGAGGTATTTGCTTCCCACAAGAAATGCAATTATTAACTTTGTCTGACATCGGTCTGAGGCAAGAAAAGTTTCCCCAACGGGGTACTTAGCTTTAGAGAAGACTTTGGGCTAAAATTAGATTCGAAAATCTCAGGAGCTAGCCAACCGGCACTTGCGAACTGCTTCTGCTTCGGGCACCGCGCGGCAAGAAAGACTGAAGAAAATGGCGTTGGCTGCCTCTTTTATCCCCCCGTCGCAGTGACGTCAGGGAAGAAGCGACGAACAGACGCCGGACCAAGACTTTGGGATTCGGCTGACTGCGGGACCGCCTGACGGCAGGATAACCCCAAGTGTGATGACTGCAGCAGTATAATACGATGAACATCGTGCGATACATCCACTAATTTTAATGGATGCATGCTACTGATGTACAGAGACATGTCCATTAAAATCTATGGACCTCTGCCTAACAGGATATCACACAGGCTGTGGTTTCAAGGCAAAAAAAACATACAGCTTTTTATTTAAAAAAAAGCCCAAAGAAAAACTGTTGGACAACAGAAAAATGCATTGCAGCACTTCACTTGCCAGTTGCCATGATGCAATAGTACAGAGAAACTAATCATTAACAGAAACAAACATTTTTTCTCTCAGAAAAAGAAGTACCATACTTAGGACACACACAAATGTATGTGGCTTATATCCTGTATAGACTAAATTAATCATCATCATACAGGCTCCATCTCTAGCAGATGTTATTTTAAAGCATACTTCAATCTACTCAACTATTTAATAGGTTCTTATCAAATCTGATATGTCTGTTAAACCTTTGACACCACCAAGAAAAGACATACCTATAGACAAGTAAAAAGGAAACAGTATTTGAAAAGTCAACGACTATTCTAATGTACTTGTTCCTTAACCTGATGATAGACTTCTCTCCTACAATTCTTCACCTCATAATATAGAGTTTGTGCTTTTAAGCAAAATGACTCATGATAGGTTCATAGGTAGGTACTAGGCTATCTGCCCAAAGGCATTTATAAGTCTATCCAGAATGTGTTGGCTTTCGCCGCCCCCTTAGATTAGTTCCCTGTGCCTCTGTCCAGCAGAGCCACTGAAGAGATCCCAGGGGTAAAATTTCTGTTTCCCATCCACTTGTCAAGGTTTCTTTTGAAGAGCGTTGGCGAGGAGCTCTGCCTAATGTAGACTGGAATCTTGTTCCAAAGCATGGGAAGTCTCTGGGACAGGAATATATCCCTCCAGCACGTCCTATTTATTGTTGTGGTGAGGTTTAGATCCCTAGAGCGTGTGGCTCAAGGGGATAAGGTTTTCTTTAGGTGGAGCATGTCCATCAATTCTGGGTTGGACATGACCTTGTATGTCAGGCAGAGATCACCTCTGAGTAGGCGGTATGCAACCGAGTACAGCTGGAGTTTCTTCAGTCGAGATGCATAGGGCATCTGTTTGTGGCCAGTGATCCTCTTGGTGAGGTACTTTTGTGGTCTTTCCAGCTGTTGCAGGTGTCTTGTAAGGTACATCCCAAATGGGGCGTTGTATTCTATGATGGGTCTGATGAGTGATGAGTAGAGGGGCACACTGACCTCTTTTGATCTGGATGCGAACCCTTTTGTGATTAGGTGGGCCACGTAGAAGGATTTTCTAACCACTTTGGCAATGTGATTATCAAAGGTGAGATTACTATCTACGTGGGTCCCCAGATCCCTTATTACGTCTTCCGTATTTAGGGGACTACCATCCTATGTGGTAGTTTGTGGGTACTTTGTTTTTTCCAAAGGGGATGACTATGCCCTTTTTGGCATTTAGCTTGAGGCCATGATTTTGACAATAGGTATCCATCTCAGTGAGACCCTTTTGGAGGATGTCTGTGTCAGCCGGAAAGTCAATTATAGCCCCTAGTTTGCAGTCGTCTGCGAACTTGGTCAGCCATAGTCCTCCTGTGCTTGCCTGTACCTCTGAAAAGTATATGCCGATAAGAGGGGTCCTAGGACTCAGCCCTGGGGAACGCCACTTGTAACCGGTTTAGAGTCGGACCTAGCTCCCACAACTCTCACCATGTGGGTTCTGTCCATGAGCCAGTTGGCAACCCATCTTGTGACATAGGGGTTTATGTTCAGGCTGGTGAGCTCGTCTAGAATACGAGACTAGGGAATGATGTCGAATGCCTTAGCGAGGTCTACGTAGGCTGTGTGTGTACCACCTTTCCCTCGTCTATAGCTTTGGAAACCGTCTCAAAGAAGTCCACCAGGTTTAGGAGGCATGATCTGCCCTTAAAGCCGAAATGGGTAGGGTCCAGTGTTTGGAGGTTCCCAGTGTCTCTGTTAATGAGTTCCATGATGATGCGCTCCATAGCCTTGCAGACCAAGCTAGTGAGGCTTATAGGGCGATAGATCCCAGGGTCTGCTGTGGCTCCACCTTTGTAGAGCGGAATAACCATTGCTGTGCGCCACTCTGTGGGTACGTAGCCTGTGGAGATGCTGAGTTTGATCAGTGTGTTTAGGTGAGGGGTTAGTTTGTCATTGAGCTCATGTAGGACGCAGCCCGGGACGCCATCTGGTCACATTGATGGTGTGTTTTTGGCTTTGGAGAGGGCTGTTTTAACCTGAGTTTGTGTGATTTCAGGGACTCTACATTCTTCTGGTATGGTTATGGGCCCTTTTGGGGGTGAGAGGGGGGTGAAGTTTGCGCTGAACCTGTCTGCCAGGATGTTGGTGATATCGGTTGGTTCAGTGTATTTTGTGCCATTCTGCAATAACTCCGAGCAGATCTGAGCATTGCCACTTAGATTCTTGACATAGCTAAAGAATGTCTTGTGGTTATCTTTGGAGTCCATGGCAATTTTTCTTTCAAAGGTCGCCTTGGATGATTTTATAGGGATCGTAGTTTCTTGCTGATACTGACCAGGGATGTCTTTCCTTCTTGGGATTTTACTCTTTTTCTGTATTAGTTTCCTCCTCCTATTGTATAGCTTGTTTATGGCAGTAGTCCACCAGACTGGTTTCCTTTTTGTGGAGGAGTGTGCCTTGGTTTTGCTCGAGATGGCATGATCCATGCATTCTTGTAGGTGCCCGTAGACTGCATTAGTAAAGGATTTTGCAGCTTGGACAGCGTTATCCTTCAGCATGGGGGCTTTGAAACTTTCCACCTCAGTCTTAAGTAACGTGAAGTTTGCTTTTGAAAAGTTTTTCACAGTGGCTTCCTTGTCCAGGGGTGGGGGCAGAATGTGGATATCCAAAGTGATTTGTTTATGGTCAGATCTAACCAGCAAGAGGTTGACCTCTGGTGTGGAACACCGGACGCCCATGTTGGTGATGACCAGGTCTAATATGTTGCCACCTCTGGTGGGAGTGTTGACCAGCTGAACCAGGGCATTTGAGTTTATAAATTCTAGGAAATGGTGGGCAAGGGAGTTAGTACTTCAGTAGTTCTCCCAGTTAATGTTTGGGTAATTGAAAACACCCAATATTAGGGTGTTTGATAGGACCTTTATGTTTCCCAGTGTTTCCAGAAACGGGGAATGGGGGCCCTGGGACATGGTGGGTGATCTGTAGCAAGCTACAATTTGAATTGCAGTTTTGCCCATTGTTAGTTGCACGTGGATGATCTCTGAAGCATCGTGCTGTGCCACTAACCTGGAGGTGCGGATATCCTTGATGAACATGGGTACGCCCCCGCCTTTTGTATTTCGGTTTGGGTTCTGTGGCCGAAATGTATGGTATGAGTTGTAGCCTGGTAGTGCTGGGGTGCTCTCTGGAGCCTTAAACCAGGTTTCTGTTACTGCACATAATGATAAATCACTTGATCATGTCTCAGATATGAAACACTGCTGAGAAAAGTACAGTTTTGTACCTACCATAAATGTAGATGTTCGAAGATCCACATTGCTGCAGTCCTTACACTTGGGTAGTCCGCTGTCCTCGGTCGGCCCGAATATCAAAGTATAAGGCTGACGTCGGTCAAGGCGCATTTGACTGACATCAGGACGTCAGGGTACAAATGCGCATGACCGACGTCATATCCTCAGTCTTTTCTTGCCCCAGATGTCAGAAGACCCTAAAAATAAAGGTCAAAACCAAAAGACAGCAAACAAACAACCAACCATCCTAGCACTAAAAATATGTACAATATATACAATATACACCTTATTGACAACCCAACCCACACAACCGCCTCTAACTACAGAGGGAAGGAGGGAGGAGATTGGACTGCAGCAATGTGGATCTTGAACATCTACATTTATGGTAGGTACAAAACTGTACTATGTTCTTCATCTCACATTGCTGCAGTCCTTACACTTGGGTAGAATCCCAAAGCAGAGGTAAGGGAGGATGGCCAAATTATAAGGAAGCAGGAGCTGCCAAAATGCCCTGCAAAACAGCAGTGGCAAAACCAGCCCTGGATTTAGAGTAAAGTGGTAGGTGATAATGCCTAGAAAAAGTATGCACTGAACTCCAAGTAGCTGCCTCCAAAATATCCTTAGTTGCCACCCCTCAAAAAGCTGTCGAGTGGCAGTAGCCCTAGTGGAATGAGGCCTAATTCCAGCTGGAACTTCCTTGCCATGATGGGAATAACAGAAAGCAATGCAAAACCCAATCCACTTAGAAATAGTTTGTTTTGACACAGGCTTGCCCTGAGAACTCAAAGCAAAAGAAACAAATAACTGCTGAGACTGCCTGAACCCTTTAGTTCTGTCCAAATAATATCGCAACTGCCTGTGTACATCTAAAGTGTGCAAAATCTTTTCCCCTTTATTTTGGGGATTTGCATAAAAAGTAGGCAAATGAATAGTTTGGTTTAAAGCCACACTAGAAACCACTTTAGGCATAAAGGAAGGATTAGTGAAGATACCCTATCCTTATGGAAAATTAAGAAAGGCTCAACCGCCATAAGGGCCTGCAACTTAGAAACCCTTCTTGCAGAGGTAATAGCCAACAAAAAAGCAGTCTTCCATGATAAAACTTTAATTCAGCAGTAGCTGCAGGCTCAAAAGGTTGTAGAGTGAGTTTCTCCAACACAAAATTGAGATCCCAAGCAGGAGTAGGAGCTCTTAGTGCGGGTCTTATATTCTTTGCCCTCTAAGAAATTGCTTGAACAAAGGATGAGAAAACAATGGTGGGTCACAATGATAGTGAGCGAAATTGCTGCAGCATGAACCTTAATAGAAGAGAAGGACAAACCTTTGTCCAGTAACTCAGTAAGATATTGAAGAGCCACACTTAAATTAGGCTCAGAAACATCAAAATCCTTTGCTGCACTCCAAAATAAAAATCTCTTCCATTTATCTCATTACACTTTCCTTGTACTAGGCCTTCTAGCTTCCAAAATAACATTCAAAACTTGCTGTGGAAGTGGAGGCCCACTATGGTTCAAAACAGAATATGCCAGGCTGTTAGGTGCAGAGAGTGAAGCTTGACATTGAGCAAATGACTGTCCTCCTGAGACAACAGGTGTGGAATCGAAGGTAAAGGCCATGGAGGCTTCGTGCCAGGCTTCTCAGTAATGGGTACCAATGCTGTCGAGGCCAATCTGGAGCTATCAAAATCATCCGTGGCTTGTCTTGTCTGGCCTTTAGTAGTACCTTTGGGAGGAGAGGCAGAGGCGAAAGGCATACACATGAAGATTGCTCCAATTGAAAGAAAGAGCATCCACTTTCCAAGCTGTGGGATGAAACCTTTTGTGCAAAACTTTGGCAGCTGGTGGTTTAGTGGAGAAGCGAACAGATCTATGTCTGGAGTTCCCCATGACACTGTCAATTTCTGAAATACATGAGGATCCAATTTCCACTCGTGGGGATCCATAATTTGTCTGCTCAACAAATCTGCTAAGGAGTTCTGTGCTCGGCAGAAACCTTGCCTGAAGATTTAGCTGTAAACTGAGAGCAGTCTCCCACAAAATCATTGCTTGCCTGCATAGAGGATAAGAATGTGTTCCGCCTTGCTTGTTGATGTACCACATGACAGTTGTGTTGTCTGTTAGAATCAACACCTGCCCTGGAAGAAGTAAATCCTTGAAAGCTATTAATGCAAACTGGACTGCTAACATCTCTTTCAAGTTGATATGTAGATGTTGTAGTCTGGCAGGCCACTTGTCTTGTATCCACTTTCCATTCAGATGAGCTCCCCAAGCTTTGTCTGAGGCATCTGTCGTTAGAATCTGACTCGCCTCTGGCCGGGTCACAGAGAGTCCCTTGTTTAGGTGACATTCCTGAGCCCACCACAACAATTCCTTTTGAATGCAAGGTATTATTTGAATGACAGTGTCCAAATCCTGGCAGTGCTGTGTCCATACATTTTGAGATACCATTGTAGCTTCCTCATATGCAGTTTGGCATTGGGAAGCACCAGAATACAAGATGCCATGAACCCCAAGGCTTGAAGGACTGTCCTTGCAGTCAGCCTGGACTGATGAGACAACTGATGAAAGTAAAGGGAAAGATTCTTTTGTTTGTCCGGGGTCAAAAGGCCATCTGGGATGCTGTATTCAGTCTCACACCCAGAAAGCACATGTCCTGAGAGGGTACTAGACTGGACTTTATTTCGTTCACAGAATACCCCAGGCATCTTAGCACTGCTATCACATAATCCAAATGATGAAGAAGCTCGTCCCTTCCTTGAGCCAGAATCAGGCAATCGTCCAAATAAGGATAGATCTGAATTCCTTTTAACCTGAGGAAAGCTAACACTGGAGCCAGAACTTTCGTGAACACTCTGGGCGCAGTAGATAAGCCAAAGGGCAATGCAGAGAACTGATAATGAGAAGTCCCAGCTCAGCGCAGATACTTCCTGCAACTCAGTCTGATAGGAACATGAAGATAAGCCTCCTTGAGATCCAAAGTTACCATCCAATGATCTTTGCCCAGCAGAGGTAAAAGCTGCTGTAACGTCAACATTTTGAACTTGGGAATGTCCAGATAAGTGTTGAGGATAGATAAGTCCAAAATTGGTCTCCACATGTTCCCTTTCTTTGGTACTAGGAACAGGCGAGAATAAAATCCTAGGCCCACTTCTGGCATAGGGACCGCTGAATGGCCCCTATTTGGAGTAACAGAGAAATTTGCTTGTGAGCCTCTATCCTTTGCTGAGGAGGAACGCATGCCTTTGAAAGGAGGCAAGGTATGGAAATAAAACCTGTAACCGTGGTGTATGATATCCAATACCCATCTGTCCTGGGTAATTAAACTCCAATTTTCTTTGAAAAGTGCCAACCTTCCTCCCAAAGGTGCTGCCAGACGAGAAGGCTCTGGCAGCTGAAAAGGTAGGTCATTGGGTCTGTTTACGAAAGGACTGACCCCTGCCCTCACCTGAAGACTGTGCAGGAGAACTCCCTGTTCTAGGCCTGAAAGAGCCCTGAGCTCTGCCCCTACCACGTCTAGACCTACCCCTAGACTGGGAATCATAAGAAGGATAAGTCCACCCCTTAGTAGGCCAATTTCTACTAAACTTTGGAGGCTGAACCTGCAAAAAATCTTTAACAGTCTGCATAGACTTAGCCTTGTCTTCCATTTTCTTTAAAACTGCCTCAACAGGAGAACCAAACAACACATCAGATTGTAAAGGAGCATCTAAAATCCTTGTTTTAACATGGTCAGATAAATTCTGATCCCTCAGCCAGGCGTGCCATCGAAGAACTGACCCAGTGGCAGCCACCCTAGACGAGGCCTGTACAGCATCAAAACCACATTGCAAGGAATGCTTACCCACCTGTTCAGAAACATGTACTAAATCTTGTAACTCTTTACAATCAATACCTTCCGCCAGAGCATCAACTTTAGACTTCAATTGTGAAAGGAGATAGTTTTGGTATTTCAACATGTGAAACTGGCAATTCAAAGCCCTCATAGCTAGAGTGGAAGAAGTATAAACTTTCTTTCCCCATCTATCCAAAGCCCTGGCCTCTTTGTCTGAAGGAACCGGATTCTTGACAACAGAAGCCTTAACACCTTTAGGCCCCTGACTAACCGTTTCTGGGTCTGCCCTAGGACTCTTAAAAAGATACTTATGAGCTTCAGGTACCCTGTAATATCTATCCGGTTTAACAGGAGCAGGAGGCAAAGAATCAGGATTAAGAGAAGCCTCTGCAAAAACATCTTCCACCACATCCAAAACAGGAGGTATAGCCAAAGGCCTATGCTGGGGTAAAAACAAAAACTCCCTAAGCCTTTTCCTGGAATCAGAGAAGTCCTGACCTTCCCACTTAAAATGCTCCCTCATAGAATGAAGAGTTTCTGAAAAAGAAAAATCCTCAGGAGGAGAAGCAGAAGGAGTAGAATCATCCACATCAGAATCAGAATAAGGAGAATACTCCTGCAAGTCTTCAGCCGAAGACTCTGAAACATCAGCCTGCTCAAAACTCCTAGCTCAGGCTCCACCCTAGGTCTCTTATCAGGAGGGGCAAAGAGCCCTAATCAAAGTAATCAAATCTTCTGCCATTTTAAGCATATGCTTCTTGGGCACAGTTCCTGAAGAACTAGGGGTGACACCAACTGAAGCTAAACCTGGCCTGCCTCTGGGAGAAGCCTTGGAAACAGAAGGAGAGGGCCTAACCCCTAGGAAGGGAGGGAGTATAGTAACCTGAGAAGCCCCTTCAGCCTGACCTGCCTCCTGAGAGGCCACATCCTGCAACAACAAAGTCTCTCCCTGGGAACCCAAAGAAACCTCCGGTGGAACCACCGGCTCCACCGACACCTCTAAAGAACCGTCCGGTGCAGACGGTTCTTCTAGCCTAGGCTTAACTGCTTTGTCCTTGCGCTTCTTCGAAGAAGCGGGCGTCGGAGCATCCGATGGCATTTTATAATTGCACCGCTTCCCAAAGACTAACCTGGCACAATCCAACCTTCTCTTTATAGTGCGTTTATTGAATCTAGCACAAGAGCGACACCCAACAACGTCGTGCTCAGGCCCTAAACAAGGAATACACAAAGTATGATAGTCTCTATGTATCTGTTTCCCACAAGAAATGCAATTATTCACTTTTTCTGACATCCGGTAAACCACTGAGGCAAGAAAAACTAAAATATTCTTAACTTTGACTCGGTCTGAAACTCCAATCGAAAAATCACAGAACGCCAACCGGCACTTGCAATGCTGCTTCTGCATCGGACCATGCGGCAAAAAAGACTGAGGATATGACGTCGGTCATGCGCATTTGTACCCTGACGTCCTGATGTCAGTCAAATGCGCCTTGACCGACGTCAGCCTTATACTTTGATATTCGGGCCGACCGAGGACAGCGGACTACCCAAGTGTAAGGACTGCAGCAATGTGAGATGAAGAACATCAGAAGATTAACAATTGAATAAAGAAGACTTGGTCATAATTTCTGGAATCTAAAGACAAATATTTATACACTCCAGTTTTATTAACATTTACATGCTTATATTTTACCATACACACATCACAAACTAGTGATTAGGGTTTTGATTAGGTTTTTTTTTTTTCGATATCTAGTTATTTATTTATTTACTTGTCTGCTTACTTAAATTTAATTACTGGGATAAGCCATTCATTCAAGTGGACCCATTTCAGATTTTATAAACGTTAATATGGTTGAGTTTGGCCATATATACAAATCACAACCTAGGGGATTACTTTATTCAGTTTATTTTCTTAGATTTGTTTTTTATGGTACAGCACTGATCCAAGTGATCCCAGCTTCAGTCAGCGTATGCTCAAGATAGTTTACAAGTAATTAACAGCCACAATTTACAATTAAAGGTATAATGAATGAAAATCATGTACTGACAATGACAGATCTTCATGATTATGGCTCATCCTCTTGAACCAAAATAATTTAGACTGCAGGTACGAGACAACTCAGCCAGCAGGAAAACTTTCTCAGGCTCTACCCCTCTTACCCATAATTCCCTACAATGCTGGTCTGTCTTCCAGATCTAAGTATGCAACTCAAGAGCAGAGCATAATCAGAAAACAACAATGACAGAATCTGTTGAAGGAGGCATCTACTATCTGCCAGGCTAGCAGAAGGTTTGGAGAGATTGCTGAAAATGAGGTACCAGAGCCAGGCTCATCATCTGTCAACAAGGTAAGTACATAAATTTCAAATCAGTCATGGACTAGTTCAGCCACTTCAACCAACAATACAGAGTCCCCAGCTTATATTCCTAAGTGGCATTAATACACAATCCTTCTTATGGCCACTATCCCAAAGGAAGATCCGGACCTTGTGATCACATCCATCTTAGTTTCCTCTGAAAGTATTCTGACAAGCCCATGTCTCAGTCACATATCATCCAGATGCATTTCTAAAGAATAACTGTGATACATCCACTGCTCAGACGGAATATGGTATAAGCTTACTTGGAAATTTCTTAAATTTATCATAGCAAAACTGAATGCACTCTGACATTCATCTAAGCAGTGACATTGGATACTTTGGTACATAGCTTGTTGGGGGCATAAGACACAAACAAAAGGTAATATTTTTTATTCTAAATCCAAATTTCAATTATCTATTCACATCCACACCATAATAAATATTCTCCTTTGTTTGAGTAGTTTAGGTAAAAATAACACACAAATGTACTGGTTCAAATGTGATTCTGTAGTTACTTTATTCATAAAGGCTGGGTTTGTTCATATGACCACTTTTAAGTTTGTGGGAAAAAAGGATACAAGGGTTTTACACACAAGCTATGAAGTTCAAAGATCACCCTCCTGAAAAAAGTAATGGCTATGAAGAAACATTTTCCAAAACAATTATTTTAAAATCCATATTGAAAGTTGTCTTCAAAGCACAAAATAAAACTCCAAGGGGTGTATCGGTTTAGTGAATGAAAATCTAATTAAAAATATAAAACATTTCTCAAAAGTCATAGGACTGTGAAAACATGATGAAGTTTGAAACAGCAAATAGGTTAATCTTATGCACAAGGAACTAAGGCTTTATCAAAAGTAAAAGAAAGAGTCCAAGATTTCTGGAAAAGTAGCAAAACATTTTTGCTGTATCCAGGACTGTTTGTAAGGTTCTGAGCTCCCCCAAGCCTTTCTGTGTTGGAGGGAGGCCTTCTAGCTTATCGGTGGGAGTGGTAAGCACTAGGTAGCCTATCTACCACAAGAAGAATGGTTTCTGGCCCAGATATTGTGGTTTACTGGCCTTTTAGGGCAGTTTCTTCCAATCCTTTCAACTTTCTGGCTTAAAAGCCTGTGTTTGCGCTTGTTTCCCCCCTTTCCTGTAACTAGTCTAGTCCAGATACAGATTTGCTGTGTCCATGACTGTTTGTAAGCTTCTGAGCCCTCCAAGCCTTTCTGTGTTGGAGGGAAGCCTTCTAGCTTATCAGTGGGAGTGGTAAGCACAAGGTAGCCTATCTACTACAAGAGGAGTGGTTCCTGGCCCAGAAATTGTAGTTTATTGGCTGTTTGGACAGTTTTTCCATCTCGATCAACTTTCTGGTTTAAAAGCCCGCGTTTGTGCTTGTTTCCCGCCTTTCCTGTAACTAGTCTAGTCGAGATATGGACTTGCTGTATCCAGGACTGTTTGTAAGCTTCTGAGCAGTGCCAGAGTCAGCTCTTCAATTTTTCCCTTAGATCTACTAGTTCTCTCCTCTCCTGCACGTATACTAGCTTATTAGTCTAGCACTTTACCAGACTTCTTCTCGAGATGCAGTTAAGAAACAATTTATTAATAGGGGCTACCATGTTAATGATTTGCTACCAATAGATGAATCAACCAGAGGAACTACAGGCAGACCATATATTAGTAAGGATAGATCAGACCCATCTGTAAATAGAATATCCACATGTAACACTAGAGTGGTGATTCCATATACATACA
The DNA here is from genome assembly GCF_019279795.1 of Protopterus annectens. Lineage (NCBI taxonomy): Eukaryota > Metazoa > Chordata > Ceratodontiformes > Protopteridae > Protopterus > Protopterus annectens. The sequence continues at coordinate 1,358,284,830 of NC_056737.1, forward strand.
ATAATAAGAAGATAACAGACATTATTAAGAAAAATTGGAGTATGCTATGTTTACATGAGGAGATTAAGGAAATAGTTGGTGAGGTACCTAAGATGAGTTATTGAAATACTAAATCATTAAAAAGACTTTTATGTTATGAAGGTAGGAATAAGGATATTCCACGTTCTACGAGAAAAGGAACACTATCATGTCGTACCTGTAATCAATGCCCATACATGTGGAATGATAACAGCTTTATCCATCCCGATACAGGGAATAGATATACTTTTCAACACTACACAGATTGTAAATCGAGAAACTTAGTCTATTTAGCTATGTGTCAGAAGTGTAACTGTTTTTATGTAGGGAAAACAAACAGGACCCTTAGAGAGAGGGTCAGAGAACATAAGTATGCCATGAACAAGGAAGATGACAACAATGCATTAGCTAAACATGTACTATGTAATGACAGTACACATACTTTTAAGTTCCTTGTACTTCAGCTCATACACTCCATGGTCAGGCTAGGCGATGTCAAGAACTTTACAGAGAAACAGGAAAGGAAATGGATAATTAAACTGCAAGCGGATAAGGGACAGGGTCTGAATGAGGTTTCTTTTAAACCTTTTTTAAAGGACCAACCTTTGAAACAGTGACTTAGTCTTAAAACACATACTTTTTTATATGTGTGTCATACATAGTTATCAAATTTTTTTTTTACATGTATATATGTTTGATATATTGATATATTTGTGCTTATATATGTATCTATTTATAAATATATTTTACTTTTCATGTACATACGTGTGTGTGTGTGTATGTATATATATATATATATATATATATATATATATATATATATATACACATATTTTGCATATATATATTTCTTGCATATACATTTTTGTGTGTGTGTGTGTGTCATAAATATATATTTTTTAGGAGTATCTTTTTATTATTATTTTTATTTTCATCTTTTTGTATTACGTACAGCATCTAACATGAGGTTATTTAGGCTTTTTTAGATGTTTTAGAACCAATGCAATCAATAGAATGAAATGTTTCTTTAAAGTTGTAATATGTTTTGATTGGCTCTTTTAAATAGAGTATAGGTATTTAAACGAATTATTGGTTGTGGAATGTAAATTCTAAAGAAGCGTTAGTAATAACGCCAAAGCGCTTACTTGGATGTTGCTACAATAAAGGTCTTTTTTATCCAGTCGGCTTCGATGGACGTGTTGTACCACCATTCCTTTTTTTCTGTCTTTGCCAGAGATTGCCTGCATCTGTCACCCCTGGGCTTCCGGATAGTGGCCAAGGCTCTTGCCACCCCTATAGTGCCTTTTTTAAGCGGTATTCCAAAGATCAAATTACCACCGTAACAGCTACAAACAAATGCAATCTGAGGATCATGCTGCTCAACGCTAGAAGTCTAAATCTCAAAATGCACTCGCTCGAAGCACTCCTTAAATGGAGAACATCGGCATTTGTTATGTAACAGGGACCTGGTTCAAGGCAACAGAAAGCATCCCTGCACTACCAGGCTATAACTCATTCCACACCTTTTGGCCCCAGAACTTGGTCTGAAACTCCAAAGGCAGGGGTGTTTCCATATTCATAAAGGATGCGCACACCTCCAGACTGGTAGCCCAACATAACGCATCAGAGATACTTCAGGTGCAGCTAACATTGGATAAGACAGCGATTCAGGTCATAGCCTGCTACAGGTCCCCAACCATGCCCCAAGACTCGCACTCCATGTTCCTAACCACCCTGGAGAATATTAGGATCCAACCTAACAGTCTCTTAGTAGGCGACTTCAACTACCCCTCCCATTAACTGGGTAAACTACTCATGTACCAATACAGTTCCCCAACGTTTCCTGGAGTTCATTAATTCCAATGCCCTGGACGAGCTCGTTCTTACCCCCATTAGAGGTAGCAACATCCTTGACCTGGTCATTACTACACCAATAGTCAGCTCCTCCCCGGTTAGATCTGACCACAAACTAATCACCTTGAAAATTCACACCCCTCCCACACACACCCCCTCCCCCACACCCCGCAAACATAACCACCATGAAAAATGTCTCCAAAGCTAACTTTGCTCTTTTGAAAACAGAGGTGGCTAAATTTACGGCACACATGCAAATGGGAAATAGTTGCGTGAACACAGAATCATACACCAATGCACTGTACAAACACGTACACAAATGCATGGATCTCGCCATACCCAAAAGAACCAAGACACACTCCTCCAAAAAAAGGAAGTCAATCTTGTGGTCTCTTGCCATAAACAAACTCTACAACAGAAGGAGGAAACTGATGTGGAATAAGGTGAAGTCCCAAAACTGGAAAAACTCCCTTATCAACCTCAACAAAAAGTTGAGATCTCTCATCAAATCCTCTAAAGCTAGCTATGAAAACAGAATTGTAGCAGATAGTAAAGACAACCACAAGGCCTTCTATAGTTATGTAAAGAATCTCCACGGCAATACCCAGATTTGCTCCGAGCTACTGTACAATGGTACCTCCTATATCAAGCCAACAGACATTGTCAGTATACTGGCCGACAGATTCAGTGCCAACTTTACCCCCCACGGACCAATCACAATACCAGTAGATTGCCAGGCACCCAGTATTACTGCTGCACAGGTTAAAATAGCAGTGTCCAAGGCCAAGAATGCAGCTTCTATGGGACCTGACAACATCCCTGGTTGTGTTCTACATGAACTACAGAGTGAACTGGCACCTCACCTGTGTGCCCTGTTCAATCACAGCCTCAGGCTTTGTCCCTACCGAATGGCACACTGCTACAGTCGTCCCCCTCCACAAAGGAGGAGTGACTACAGACCCTGGGAACTATCGCCCCATTAGTCTGATGAGTCTGATATGCAAAGCTATGGAACGCATCATCATGGACATAAAACAAGGATATAGGGAATCTCTGGATCCAACACAATTTAGTTTTGTGAAGGGTAGATCATGCCTGCCCAACTTGGTTGACTTCTTTGAGTCAGTCACCACAGCTGTGGATGAAGGCTAGGTGGTTCATACCTACCTTGACCTGGCCAAGGCTTTTGATACCATTCCTCACTCAGGAATCATAGAAAAACTCACTAAGTTTGGCATCAACCCCTATATCACTAGGTGGGTTGCAAAATGGCTCACAGATAGAACCCACAGTGTGAAGGTAGCTGACTCCAAGTCAGACTGCAAACTAGTCATGAGTGGAGTCCCACAGGGTTCGGTCCTGGGTCCTCTCTTGTTTGGTATCTACTTCTCTGAAGTCCAGGCCAATACGAAGGGACTCTGACTGACAAAAGTTCACAAACGATTGCAAGTTGGGAGCTATTATTAACTCCCCAAGTGATGCTGACATCCTACAGAATGGCCTCACTGAGACCAACGACTGTTGTCAGAACCATGGCCTTAAGCTCAATGCCAAAAAATGTGTCATCATCCCCTTTGGGAAAAACCCGGTTCCCATGAATTGCCACATTGATGGTAGTCCACTGAGCATGGAAGTCGTTATAAGAGACCTGGGAACACAGGTTGACAGCAACCTTTCTTTTGATCACCACATTGCCACTGTGGTCAGAAACTCCTATGTGGCACATCTCATTACTAAGGGTTTTGCATCCAGGAAGAAAGAGGTCATTGTCTCCCACTACTCTTCCCTCACTAGGCCAATCGAGTGCAATGCCCCATTTGGCATGTACCTCACCAGACACCTGCAACAACTGGAGAGGCCGCAAAAGTACCTCACAAAGAGGATCCTATGCCTTAAACACTTATCCTATATGGACAGACTCAAAAAAAAAACTCCCAACTATTCTCTGTCTCATATCGTTTACTTAGAGGCAATCTCTGCTTGACTTATAAAGCCATGTCTGACCCAGCTCTGCTAGAAATGCTACATCTAAAGAAATCCCAATCACTCCACAGCACACACTCCAGAGGCCTCAACCTCATTACCACAATTAACAGAACATGCTGGAGGGACAGGTTCATAACCCACAGATTGTCCATGCTATGGAACAGACTTCCCATACATGTCAAGCAGATTACCTTGCTAACCCTCTTCAAGAGGAATCGTGATGAGTGGATGGGAAACAGAAAATTCACCCCGGGGATAACTCCAGTGGCTCTACTTGACAGAGGCACTGGGATTAAGGTCAGGTGATACTATGCCAAGGTAATCCTATGGCTAGGCTTGTAAAGGCCCCAGGGCCATTAGCCTAGTACACACTTATGAACCTATAAAATAGAATCCAACCTCTTGGAAATAGCCAAACTAAACAAACGTCCATTTACCTTTATACATTTTTCATGTATTTGGCATCTAGGCAAAAATGAGGATATGGACACTCATACAAAGTTAGGCGGTATCGCTGGACAAACAGAAATGAAGAAACCATGTGTTCAACATGAAGTCACATAGGTCTAGCTGAGACTTGTAAGACAGGTGAGTTAGAGTGGTTCTGAAGGGACTAAAGTCTGACAGACTTCTTTAGAATATAAGGCAAAAGTAAGGTGAACTAGACTAGTCAACATCAACAGGTGCTATAAAGAATCTTCTATATCGTTTCTCATTCCACCTGCTGACTATGTCCTCTCCAAATGTACTGCAGACGATTGAATTACTAGGGGTGGGGAAACACACTTGATATAATGTTTAAGGTTATACCTCCCATGCACAAGGATAACCGGTTTGATCCTGACTTTTGGCCAATGCCTATGTGGAGTTTCAATGTTTGCCCTATGTCTTGGCGGGGTTCCTCCCGTCTATCAAAATAAATAAATAAATAAAAATGCCAGAGGCTTCTATCTCAAATTCACTTCAAAGGGTCAGAGGCAGCAGAAGAGACTTGAGATGGTGCTTATCATGAAGTGGTGCAAGCATCAACAACGGTGCATGGTTTCTTCTATATGAGAATGCAAATCGCACATTTTGCACTTAGGGCTAGTCACTCGATGGTGTACAAAAATCAGCTACAAGTTGATTTTGTCATGTTGACCAATGTCTCTAAAATGGGCATGGGTTTTTGACAGTGATAAGTGGGTTGAAGACCCAGCCTACTCAGATCTACATCAAGGACTAATGCTAATAGTGGGAGAGAATCTATGTGCCTGGGATTCACTTTAGAAGCTGAAAATACTGAAATATCGAAATTCAGTATTTTGAGCCCATAAAGTGGAATCCTGAAAAGAGCGAATCCTCAGAAGCATGAAATTCAAAATCTCGAATAGCGGAGGTTTTGAATTTTGCACTTCTGAGGTTTCGCTGTGGTTATGGATGCAGGCAAGTGTGTATGTGTTAAGGGTTTTGGGTAGGGGCTGTGGTGTGTGTTAGTGTGTTTTGTTGCTGTGCTGTGTGTGTGCAAGGAAAATGTAGCTTGTGTGGTGGTATTGTGTGTGTGTTTGTATGTAGTGCGACCTAGGAGTTAGAATATTTAAGTAGGGGGGTGTGGGGGCACAGCCCCCTATATGGGGGATGCAGGGGGGCTTGCCCCCCTTCTTTTATTTAGTAGAAAGCTTGTGTTTGTGTGTGGGGAGGAAGGTGTGTGTGTGTGTAGAGTAGAAGCTCAAAATTCAAAATCTCCGGTGTGCGAGATGTTGAATTTCGCGCTTCTGAGTTTCGTTGTTTTAAGGTTTCGACTTTATAACCCCGAAATACTGAATTTCGACATTTCAGTATTTCGAGGATATAAAGTGAATCCATGTGCCTGACATAAAACCTAGCAGCCATGGGTCAATAAGCTACTGGCTGGCAAGTGTCCAATTGCCCAGCTTGAGAAACCTCTGTTGAACAAAAGCTGGACATAAAACCAACCAACCTGCAAACATGAACTAAGGATTGCTGCAATCAATATAGGTTCACTAACAGAACACAGCTTGTAAGTGGATGACATGATAATGAGGAGAATTCAGGGCATGTGGTATATCTAGGAGACAACATGGAACAGTTCAGCAAAGACAGTTGTCTTGGGATCCAGAGATTGCTACTCTGGGAGAAAACAGTTTATAAATGGCATGGTAACTGTGAATAGGGAAGGACTTCAGAAAGCAGGGAAGGATGTTAAAGTACAGTTGTGTTGCACTTGCCATAACAGTAGAAGTTCTAGTAGATCGATCTTGTAGTACTGATCCTTGAGGTGTTCCTGCCACGTAGAAGCCCATGACTATCCTGATTCTCAGAGTCTTTGCATCATCTGCAGCTAATGCTCATCACAGGACTGATGCATGGACATTGGACACCCACCTTATATCCCCCATTGGTACCATCTTCATTGTCTTTCTAGGCTGTGCAGGTCAGTCAAATTCTTTAGGATAGCCAGACACTCCCGGCTATCTAAATCCCGAGTAAGAATGATTGTGAACTAGGAGAAGGAGTGTACAGGAGAGGGATGATGACAGGTGTAAGGTATCCACCCCAACCCCCAGCCAGTGAAGGCCAGGCTAACAAAGGGGGAGGAGGGTGGGAGATGGTAATGCAAGAGTGATCTACTGGAACATCTAAATTATGGTAAGTGTAACAACTGTACTATGCTCTTTGTAGTCAAACCTGATATAGGCATGGATGTAGTGCCTAAATGGTAATGTTTGGTAAAGGCGTGCACAGAAGACCAAGTGACATCGTCCAAAATGGCCCGAGTATGGACACCTTTTGGAAAGGCAGTGGTGGCCGCTCTGTGTCTCAAGTAATGCACCTTGACAGGTGTTGTTAGCTGCTTTACATGATGTGTACACAAATTTTGAATCTGTCAGCTTGAAACAGGCCTGCCTTCTTTTTCTTCTGCAAAGGCCACCAAAAGTTGATATTCTCTACTTGGATACTGTGTCCTGCTAAAGTAGTACCTGATCTGTCAATGCACATCCAGCAAATGCAGGATTTCTTCAGCTTTATTCTGAAGATTATGGAAGAACACTGGTAGATGTATAGCTTAAGAACACTGGTAGATGTATAGCTTGGTTTAAAGAAAGCTCGACACAATCTTGGACCTTGGACATAAAAAAATATAAAAAAAAAAGTTAATTCTTAGGGTAACTATCCCTGTGAAATACAGTGAAGGGTTCCTGCACATCAGGGCTTGCAGTTCTGAGACCCACTTTGATGAGGTGATTGTTATCAGCAGGGTGTATTTTTATGTGTCTGACCGCCAACAATCCGTTGTATGGCAGAATGACATATCTCCCCAACTACTTGTCTCCATAGGGGTTCCCCAAGGATCCATCCTTAGACCCCTACTTTTCTCTGTTTACACCAGTAATCTAGCCTCTGCCACCAAACATGGCACACTCATCCAATACGCAGATGACTCGACCATCATCTGCTCAGCCCAGTCCCTACCCAAACTGCAAAAAGTCACACAGGAAGCCTTTTCCTCTGTTGAAACATGGTTATCCGATGCCCAATTAATACTCAACCCAAACAAAACTAAACTACTCATCTTACAACCCACCAAACTTACTCAAAACAACTCTCACTTTAACATCACGGCAAAAGACAACACCACTATATACCCAACTGAACACACCAAATTGTTAGGAGTGGAAATAGACAAACTAAAATTTGACATTCACATATCCATGATCATAAAAAAAGTCCACAAAAAACTAGGAGCGTTATACAGAAATAAACAATTTCTCACCAAAGCAGCAAAGATTTCAATAGCAAATTCCCACCTTATCTCCACCCTACTTTATGCCTCTCCAGTATATACCAACCTAAGGCAATGTGATCTAAACAAGCTAGAGACCTGCTACAACAAAATCGCCAAATTCACCACAGGGGCATCCTACCGTAGTCACCACTGTCTCTCACTTGCTGAACTGGGCTGGCTTGAACTCCCTCACCTCCTTCAGTGGTATCAACTCTCACTCACCCACAAACTAGTAAACCATCCACTAAATGTCCCATCCCTCCAGAATCTACTCCAACCCTATCGCACCACCAGACCACTAAGATCCAGCAACAAAATCACTTGCAGATCACTAAAGCCAATAACTCTGCTGGTGAAGCACTATTCTCTTGCGCCATAGCCAAATTATGGAACTCACTCTCACCCACAATTACCTCCGTACCATCATGCACCAACTTCAAAACTTTATTAAAAGCGCACCTAAAAACATGCTGGCTATGCCCTTGCAACTCCCACTCTAATATCATCCACCCCATCCAACTACTACCTTTCTTTCACCTTCACTAACTACCTTGATGATAGCAAGCTCAGATGCTCATAAGCCTAGTACTTATTATACAGCAGGAACTTCTCATTGTTACATTTGTTAAAGCCTGTTATGTACTTCACAGATAAAGATTCTAGTTGTCTACTGATGTACTATGTTCTTCATCTGTAACTATGTTGTAAGTAATTTCTATGTTAAATTGTTAATCACTATGTAATCCAATGTAACTACTGTCTGTTTATTTTACTGTGGAGCTTTTCTCCCCGGGCCTCCGCTGAAAATGGACCCACGTCCAGTCGGACACTCCCGGTCAACAAATTTAAATAAATAAATATGTGAGCATGTTTAGAGGGGCAGAGGCATCTGATTCAAAAGTTGGGAGGGTAAGCATTTTCAAAACATACTTCAGGTCCCAAGTGGATACAAGGATTTTTCTTACATGGTCTCAGGTGCATTACCCCTCTCAGAAACAGTTTCAAATGGGGGTTTATTCACTTACAATAGGGTAAATGGTTATCCAGAAGTGACTTCCTAAACTGAGACTTCAGGTGACAGGTCATTCTTTTGAAATATGCTGAATTTGGTCTGATACCTTGTCCCACCCTGACTCCACTATACATTTAATGTCTACTGAAGAATTTTATGTAGCAAGGTATGTAAACAGAGATGGCAGATGCATGTAACTTAATATTCAAATGAGAAAGGCCCTGGTTAAATAATTCTGAAAGATATTCTAGTACTTGATTCATGTTAACATTAAGTGGCATCAAACCTTTGACCTGGCACCAAATAGAAGATCTTTTCTACTTTGATAAAGAATGATTTTCTGGTATTTGTTTGGTTTTTTTTGCCTTTCTCAAGACAAGTAACACTTCAGTGGAATAAGCTACTTAATTGGTGTTAAAAGACAATCCTCCAGGCTTTTAGCTTGCGTGCTCATATACTGATGATTGACAGACCCCTTGTGTTGGCTTAGAAGATCTATCAGCAGGGAAAGAGCATAGCATCTCCCCCTCGCTGAGTGTCAACAGAAGGGAGAACCACTGTTGCCTTAAAGGGTAATGGAAGGAACTTCTACAGAAAGAGGTCTGTCCATTTCAAGGAGAATGCATCCACTGTCCATGTCCCAGATTGGTGGTTTCTGGAGAAGAACCTTTGTAACAGTCTGTTCAGTCGAAAGGCAAAGATATTTATACTGAGGGATAGAGATCTAAGAATCTCTCTTCAGCATCCATTTGATGGGATCCAGAAGGTCCCTATTCACAGAATATGCTATGATGTTATTCTGGCTCATGATACAGTATCGCAAGACTACACAGGGCATATAAATAAGATCTGCCTTGTTTGTTCATGTACCACATAACTGTGGTGCTGTCTGCCCAAATCTGCAGTGTTCATGGGCTCAGGTTCCTTTGGAAGACTTTCATAATGAGAAAAGTACATTTGTGTACACTTACCATAAATGTAGACGTTCGAGTGTATTCACTGTTGCAGTCATTACATTTGGGTTATCTGCTTGCAGGTAGCCCTCAGCCTGCCTGATTATCAAAGTCTTGGGTCCTGTGTCGGTTACAGTCTCATCTTCCATGACGTCAGGTAGTCAGGGGTATAAAGCATGCAGCCGACGCCATTACATCAGTTTTTCTTGCCCCAGATATCAGGTACCCCCCTAATGGGAAGCAATTAAATCTATAAATATACAAGGTTATACCTCCAACAAAAAAGCAAATACACCAAAAAGCTTTTGAGCGTAGTAAAGTAGAGTAGAGGTATAGCCAAAAAAAGAAAGGGGGCTGGAGGTAGGGTAACCAGGGCTGCAACAGTGAATACACTCGAACATCTACATTTATGGTAAGTGTACACAACTGTACTATGTTCTTCATGTTTCACTGTTGCAGTCATCACATTTGGGTAGATTCCCAAAGCTAAGGATGGGAGGAGGAATTTAGATAGCATTAGGACCAGCTAAAAGGGCCTGCAAGACTGCAGTGGCAAAGCCAGCTCTGGATTTAGAGAAAATTGGCAGATGGTAATGCTTGGTGAAAGTATGTACTGAACTCCAGGTAGCAGCTTCTAGGATGTCCCTGGTAGGGACGCCCCCGAGAAAGGCTGTAGAGGTAGATGCAGCCCTGGTTGAGTGGAATCTGATCCCCTGTGGGATAGGTTTTCCATGGTGCTTGTAGCAGAAATGAATGCATTGGCTTATCCATTTGGAAATGGTTTGCTTTGAAATAGCCTTCCCCTCTGCCCCTGCAGCAAATTCCACCAGCAGTTGGTCAGATTTCCTTTGAGGTTTAGTCCTGTCCATGTAGAATCTAAATTGTCTGTGCACGTCTAAGGAGTGCAGTATCCGTTCCCCTTTGTTCAGTGGGTTAGGAAAGAAGTTTGGAAAATGAATGGACTGATTAAGGGCCACACTGGATACCATCTTGGGCATGAAGGAGAGATTGGTCCTGAAGGACACCATGTCTGCATGAAAGATGATGAAAGGCTCCACTGCCACAAGGGCCTGTAATTCAGATACCCATCTTGCTGAAGTGATTGCTAAAAGGAAAGCTGTTTTCCAAGAGAGGAATTTTAAATCCACAGTGGTAGCTGGCTCGAAAGGAGGAAGGTTGAGCTTTTCCAATACAAAGTTAAGGTCCCAGGCTGGAGTTGGGGATCTCCTGGGCGGTCTTAGATTTTTGGCCCCTCTGAGGAACTGCTTAATCAGTGGATGAGAGAAGAGGGGAGGTTTTGTGTAATAATGAGCTGAAATGGCTGAGGTGTGAATTTTGATGGAGGAGAAAGACAGGCCCTTGTGAAGCATCTCAGTTAAGTATTGTAAAATCTGAGGTAAATTGGGCACTACTGAGCTCATCCCATGAGATTGGTTCCAGGCAAGTGACACACTGCGCAGGAGGGGGTACCAGTGTTGGTGTGGCCAGTCTGGTGCAATCAAAATCATCCCTGGTTTGTCTTGTTTGATCTTTAGTAGCACTTTGGAGAGCAGAAGCAGAGGAAGAAAGGCATAAACTGATAGGTTTTTCCAGCTGAAGAACAGAGCATCCACTTTCCAAGCTTGTTTGTGGGGAGCCCTTGTGTAAAATTTGTCCAACTGATATTTCTGGGGGGAGGCAAACAGGTCTATATCTGGGCTGCCCCATTTGCTTGTCAACATGTTGAAAATCCTTGGTTCCAGCTTCCACTCGTGTGGGTCCATGAGGTTTCTGCTTAGTTCGTCTGCCAGTGTATTTAGTTTTCCTGGCAGGAATTGAGCTTGTAGATGCACTTGGTAGCTCAGGGCTGTGTTCCACAATGCCATGGCTAGTCTGCATATGGGGTAAGAATGTGTACCCCCCTGCTTGTTTATGTACCACATAACAGTGGTGTTGTCTGTCTTTACCATTAATTATCCTGGAAGAATGTGGTTCTTGAAGGCTGTCAGAGCATGCTGTACAGCTAACATTTCTTTTTGATTGATATGCAAGTGTATTTGACTGGGGTTCCATTTGTCCTCAATGCACTTGCCTGCCAGGTGAGGCCCCCTTGCATAATCTGATGTGCATGTTAGGGTTTGGGCAGCAGAGGGTGGTGTGAATGGTAGTCCCTTGGTTTGGTGGCAGGCCTCTGCCCACCAAAGAAACTCTAGGCGTAGGCAAGGTATGACAGGAATCATTGCTTCTAGATCCTGAGAAAGTTGACACCAGAGGCTTTTTAGTTACCATTGTAGTTTCCTCATATGCAGTCTTGCATATGGAATCAGAAGAATGCAGGAGGCCATGAACCCCAAGGCTTGTAGTATTTGCCCTTGTAGATAGTAGGGTTTTTGTGGCCACTTGTTTGAAGTAAGTTGTCAAATGAATTTGTTTCTCTGGCATGAGGAAAGCTATCTGGGAAGTTGTATTCAAGCTTGCTCCCAGGAATAGGATTTGTTGACATGGTACCAGGTGTGATTTCTTTTCATTTATGGTGTACCCCAGACAAGTTAGCACCCTTTGTACAAAGGCCAAATGATTCAAAAGTATTTCCTGGCTTTCTGCCTGAATTAAACAATCGTCCAGGTATGGGTATATTTGAATATTTCTTTGCCTGCAAAATGCAATGACTGGGGCTAGGCACCTTGTGAATACCCTGGGCGCAGTAGATAAGCCAAAGGGCAGTGCAGAGAACTGGTAGTGATTGTAGCCTGCTTTGAAGCGTAGGCATCTTCTGCAAGATTCCTGATTGGGATGTACAGATATGCTTCCTTTAAATCGAGTGTTACCATCCAGGCATCTTTTCCTAGTATAGGAAGCAACTGGTGAAGAGTTCGCATCTTGAATTTTGGAATCACTAAAAAGGTGTTTAGAGTAGACAGGTCCAGAATAGGACGCCATGAATTGTCTTTTCTGGGTACCAGGAAAAGTCTTGAGTAGAAACCTTGTCCTTTTTCCTCTTCTGGTACAGTTTGAATAGCCTTTATGTTTAAAAGAGAGAGTATTTGTTTTTGAGCCTCTCCCCACTGATTTGGGGGTAAATCTGGGCAACCTTTTGGCATTGGTAATGTGTGGAAGTGAAATCTGTATCCTTGGGACACTATTTAAAACCCATTTGTCCTGGGTAATGAGTTCCCAGTTTTTGGCCTGCAGACCAATCTTTCCCCCAAAAGGAGCATTCAGTTGAGAAGTGCTTGGAAGTTTTAAAATCAAGTCATTGAGACAGTTTTGCATAGGGGGAGTCTTACTACTCCCACATTTGGAAGCGGAAGCCCCCCACTGCTAGGTCTTGTGCGTACCCTGGGACTGAAACCTGGAGTTTCTGCTGTGTCTGGGTTTGGTTTGAGAAGGCCTGGAAGGAGCCGGAAAGGACCAATTCTTAGAGGGCCAATGTCTACTAAATCTTGGAGGCTGAACTTGTAAGAAATCTTTAACAGTTTGCATACATTTAGCTTTATCTTCCACTTTTTAAGAACTTCCTAAGCTTTGTTGCCAAACAGGCGGTCCTAAATTAAAGGCGCATCCAACAGTTTAGCTTTAACAGGATCAGGCAAAGATTGCTCCTTAAGCCAAGCATGCCTTCTGAGTACAGACCCGGTGACAGCAGCCTTGCAAGAGGCCTCTAAAGAATCAAACCCACATTGCAAAGTATGTTTTACAACCTGTTCAGCAGAATGCATAAAATCCTGTAATTCCTTATTTTCAGCACAGTCAGGAATCAACATCATTTTCTGTTTAAGCAATCCAATAATATGTTGCTGATACTTTAACATCTGAAACTGACAGTTTAAGGCCCTTATAGCCAAGGCTGCAGAAGTGTAAACCTTCTTACCCAATCTATCCAGCGCCCCTGGAGTCTCTATCAGAAGGGGTAGGGTTTTTGGCAGTAGAGGCCTTAATGCCCTTGGGTCCCTGTGAAATAGTCTCTGGATCCGCAATATAATTTTTAAAAAGGAACTTGTGATAATCAGGAACCCTGTAGTATCTGTCAGGTTTCCTGGGAGCAGGAAGCAAAGAATCAGGGGCCAAACTAGACTCCAAAAAGGCATCATCAACAATGTCTAGTACAGGAGGTATAGCTAAAGGCCTATGCTGAGGCAAGAGTAAGAAATCCCTAAGCCTCTTTTTTTGACTCAGAAAAATCCTGGCTTTCCCATTGGAAATGCTCCCTTAGAGTGTGCAAGGTTTCACAAAAAGAAAAATCCTCTGGAGGGGAAGCAGAGGGAATAGAGTCCTCTGCATCGGAATCCTCATAAGTAGATAAGGGTAAATCCAGATCATCAGAAGAATCAGAAAAATCAGAATCCTGGTCAAAAGATTCATAAACAATTTCAGTCCTAGGTCTCTTAGAAGAGGGAGGTTGGCTTCCCCTGATTAAAGTTATAAGATCTTCAGCCATTTTTATCATTTATTTTTTAGGCATAGAGGCCTGAGGCCTGAGCATGCGGCCTGGGCATCGGTTTTCTAGGCATGGTTCGAGGTTTAGGCCTTAAAGAAGAAGGAGGCGTTGGTTTAATATGCAAGTCCGCAGGCCTGAATACACCCTCAGAAGCCGGTGCCTGCACAGCAGCTCCGGACCCATCCAAGGTAGAGACATCCGGAGGTTCCACAGTTGAAGCATCTCGCGGCATACCGGACTCCAAATGGGTCTCAGTAGAGGCCTGCGAATCAGAAGTAGCTGGTATCAGGGGCTGTGAAAGCACCTCACTGAATACCGGCGAACTGGCGACTGGCTTAGGAGAAGCGTCGTCGGCAGCTTTGGACCTAGGCGGCCTGTCTCTGTCATTATCTTTGCATTTTTTTTGAATTCTGGTAGTTGGATGGCTTACCGATGAAATTTCTGGATAATTGAACCGAGAACCGAAATATTTAGAGGTGAAAATATACTGACGACAGATAGTGCGTTGATTAAATAAAGCACAAAACTGACAGCAAGGTACGTTGTGGTCAGGGCCTAGGCAAGGAAAACAGTACGAATGAAAATCTTTGTGAGGTATTTGCTTTCCAGAAGAAATACAATTATTAACTTTTACTGACATCGGTAAGGAGCAAGAAAAAGTTTCCCCAATGGGGTACTTCAATTTAGTTGAAGACTTTGGTTCTGAAACTTGAAAATTAAAATTTCAGGAGTCGGCCGACTGGCACTTGCGAACTGCTTCTGCTTCGGGCACCGCACAGCAAGAAAGACTGGTGTAATGGCGTCGGCTGCATGTTTCATACCCCTGATGACCTGACGTCACGGAAGAAGGGACAGTAACCAATGCAGGACCCAAGACTTTGTTAATCAGGCCTACTGAGGGCTACTGCAAGTAGATAACCCAAATGTGATGACTGCAAAAGTGAAACACGAAGAACATCTTTATTTTCAGCACAGTCAGGAATCAATATCATTTTCTGTTTAAGCAATCCAATAATATGTTGCTGATACTTTTAACATATGAAACTGGCAGTTTAAGGCCCTAATGGCCAACGTTGCAAAAGTGTATACCTTCTTACCCCATCTATCCAGGGTCCTGGAATCTCTATCAGAGGAGGTAGGGTTTTTGGTAGTAGTAGCCTTAATGCCCTTGGGTCCCTGTGAAATGGTCTCAGGATCCGCAGTAAGATTTTTAAAAAGGAACTTGTGAGAGTCAGGTTTTCTGGGAGCAGGAGGTAAAGTGTCAGGGGTCAAGCTAGATTCCGAGAAGGCATTATCTACAATGTCCAGTACAGGAGGGATGGCTAAAAGCCTGTGTTGCGGTAGGAGTAAGAATGCCTCTTTTTGGAGTCAGAGTAATTCTGGCTTCCAGCGGAAATGCTCCCTAAGAGTATGCAAAGTTTCACCAAAAGAGAAATCCTCTGGAGGGGAAGCAGCGGGAATGGAGTCCTCTGCATCAGAATCCTCATAGGTAGATAAGGGCAACTCCTGGTCATCAGAGAAAACAGAAATTTCAAAATCCTGATCAGAAGAATCAGAAGGAAAAATCGGTCCTAGGTCTCTTAAAGGGAGAAGGGTGGCTTTCCCTGATTACAGTAATAAGGCCTTCAGCCATTATTATCATTTGTTTTTTAGGCATAGGGGCCTGACCATGTGGTCTGGGCATTGGTTTTCTAGGCATGGATAGAGTTTTAGGCCTTGAAGAAGAAGATGGCATTGGTTTAATATACAAGTCAGTAGGCCTGAATACACCCTCAGAAGCTGGTGCCTGCACAGTGGCTTTGGACCCATCCAAGGTAGAGACATTTGCAGGTTCCACAGTCGAAAAAGCATCTCGCTGCATACCACACTCCGAATGGGTCTCAGTAGAGGCCTGTAAATCTGAAGTAGCAGGTATCAGGGGCTGCAAAAGCACCTCACCGAGTACCGGCGAACTGGCGACGAGCTTAGGAGAAGTGTCGTCGGCAGCTTTGGACCTATGCAATCTGTCTCTGTCTTTATCTTTGCGTTATTTTGAAATGTCAGTAGTCGGGTGGCTTACCGAAGCCATTTCTGGATAATTGAACCGAGCACCAAAATATTTAGATGCGACAATTAGCAGACGACGAATAGCACGAGGTTTGAATAAGGCACAAAACCAACAGCGAGGTACGTCGTGGTCTGGGCCTAAGCAAGGAATGCAGTATGAATGAAAATCTTTATGAGGTATTTGCTTTCCACAAGAAATACAATTAACTTTTACTGACATCGGTTTAGAGCAAGAAAAAGGTTTCCCAATGGGGTACTTAGCTTAGTCGAAGACTTTGCATCTGAAACTCGAAAACGAAAATTTCAGGAGTCGACCAACCGGCACTTGTGAACTGCTTCTGCTTCGGGCACCGCATGGCAAGAAAGACTGATGTAATGGCGTCAGCTGCATGTTTCATACCCCTGACTACCAGGCGTCATGGAAGATGAGACAGCAACCGACGCAGGACCCAAGACTTTGATGATCAGGCTGACTGAGGTCTACCTGCAAGCAGATAGCCCAAATGTAATGACTGCAATAGTGAAACACGAAGAACATCACTGTTAGTACTTCCTTCTGGCTTGTGTCCAGTTTCCTTTGTTCTGGAGTCAAGATTCCCTGCACCTTCAACTGTCCTGAGTATGGTCCACAGGCTATGTCTGTGCTGTCAGAGATGTTACTTTGATCCATCTCTGTTAAACAGAAGCTTGCCACTGGGCTCTGTAGAATGCTCTTGTTCCACCAAATTAGTTCCTTTTTCTGGCTGAGAAGAAGGGGCACCAGGATTTCTAAAAGGTGTGACTACTGTTTCCAAGCATTTTTAGGAACCACTGGAGTTTACTCATGTGCACCTTTGCAAAAGGTACCATTAAGATGCAGGATGCCACATACCCCAATGCCCTTAGGAATTCTCATGCCGTGTCTGTTTTTTTAATAGGTGCTGCAGACTGTTTTGTCACATAGGAGACCTTGTCTTGGGGTAGGAAGGCCTTTTGTTGTACTAAGTCTATCACAGGACCTAGAAAGAGAATTCTTGTCTTTGGCTGCAGTTGAGATTTGCACAAGATGAAGCTGAGGCCTAACTTCTGGAACCAATTCATGGTGATTTGCTGAGTGGTTTGAAAAAACAGTGTGGCTTTTCCCTGGATTAGGCAGTCATCCAGGTAAGGGTAAATATGAAATCCTAAAGTTCTGCAATGGAAAATCCAGGTAATCTAGAAAGCTCTAGTCAGGCCTCTTATCCCACATGCGTTGCAGAGGGTGACAGGACTAGCATGGAAAAAAGAAAAAAGGATTAGCTGAGATAAAATCACTTTAGCTATAGCAGATCTAGGAGAGACTCTCTCTCTCTATCTGATGCTCTCCCTGTGGGAGGAATACAGATACCTTTTTAAAGTTTCTGGTTATTTATTCAGTTAAGTAGGTAGATGGATGTCCAGACGTGACCTCCCAAACTGAGACCTCAGAAGAGAGGCCATTATTTTGAGACATCCTGAATTTGGTCCAATACCTTGTCTGAGCCCCAACTCCACTGTACCTTTAAGGTCTACTGAAGAATTTTATGTGGCACACTGCAAATGGAAACAGAAATTTATTTATTTATTCATTTATTTGACATTTGTTAACTGGGTTGGTCCAGCTGAGCCAGGGGCCCATTTTCAGTGGAGACCTGAAGAGAAAAGCTCCAACAACAATACAGTCATGCAAAAATTATGTAGTTCACTAGACAATGAACACAGTGGTTCAAAATATACAATCATAAGCATACAGATTTAAAATGCAGACTCACTAGACACCAACAATAATAGAGTTTAATAGCCATTCAAAGTATACAATGTAAAAAAAAACGCTTAAGAGAATTAGCATTAGAAAAAGAGAAAAAGGAAAATGCTTTCATCTATTTGAAGGAAGGGGTACAACAATGAAATCGCATTTCAGTAAGAAAATGAGAAAAAGAGCCGATTTAGTAGCGTATTAGGTGAAAAGTTAGATAGTTGTCAAGCGGGGACTTGGCAGGGGCAGGACCAAGTCTTTAGCAGACGTGTTTTAATTCTTTTTAAACTGGTGTTTTTGGGAAATATTTCTTATAGAGGGGCAGTATGTTCTAGATGTCACCTACTGAGTACGTGTACAGGGACTTTCTAATGTTCTTTTTGTGATTATAAATATCAAGAAGGTGCTTGTCACTTGTGCAAAGATGCCAGAGGTGGTGTAATAAGCTACTAATTTGGAGAAAGATGGGCAGGAGGAGGAATTATAGAGAATGGAGTGTGTGATATGTAGTTGAGGATGCAGCAGTTGATGTGAGAATTCAGGCCATTGAAGTGTCTTGAGGGCAAGGCAGAGATGAGAATTGTGAGGAAGGTTAGTGGTAAATCTGGCTATTTTATTGCATTCTTGCTCAAGTTTCAATAAAAATGTAGACTGAATATTAGTAAAGAGGGGGCAGCGTACAGTAGACAAGATAAGAGAAGTGACTGAGCCAAACAGGGTCTGGAGGAAGGAGTAAAGAACTTTCGATTTCTATAAAGTAGCCCAAGTTTCTGGTGTTTTTTTTTTATACATTGTTGGACATGTAGGTCATACTTTAGTTCATTTATAATGGTGCAGAGTAGTTTGGTATAAGGTTCGGCTTTAATGGTAGTACTGGTGAGGGAGATGTTAGTACAGAAGGATTTTTGTTGAGCCAGTGTTCCAAGAAAGAAAACAAAAGTAGTTATGGACTTACCATAACGTTCCATGTGAGTTGTTCATCTCGCCTTCATTTTTATAGATGGATTTGTAGCCGATCCTTGGCTCCAAGTCGGTCTACTACAAACCTCGAGGTCTCCAAATAGCTCTAGGCCAAGGCCCTATCCCATGATGCACCTAGAGTTACCTCAGATCTTGTTTGCTGCATATAATAATACCATATGTCATTCTATCACTCCATAAGAGAAAGTATAGAAGGGTTGAGCAACCAGGAAGGATCCAGCATCTCTGTCTTCTAAAAGCCCAGGAGGGGTTGGTTGGAGGGAGGGAAGTAAGAATGAAGACGAGATGAACAACTCACATGGAACGTTATGGTAAGTACATAACTTCTTTATGTGAAGTTGTTCTATCTCACTGTTCATTTTTACAGATGGGTAGCGTCCCAAGCACCATCTATCTCAGGTGGCTCACGGGAGTATGTTTTTCAGGACAGTAGACCCAAAAGAGGCCCTGTCAACTTTGTAATGAGTGGTAAAGGTATGAGGTCTTGACCAAGTGGCTGCTGCACAAATGTAATCAATAGGAAGTCTGGCAGAGAAGGCAAAGGATGTAGAAACTGCTCTGGTTGAGTGAGCCTTAATTTTGTGTTGTAAGGGCACATTGGCAGCTGAATAAGCAAATGTGATACAACCAGATAACCACTTAGAGTTGTTTTAGCCACTGGCATACCTTTCCTGGAGTATGAAAAGGGAACAAAAAGCTGTTCAAATTTCCTAAAATCTTTTGCTCTACACAAGTAAAATCTGAGCTGTCTGTGAACATCAAGTTTATGCAGCATGTATTCTAGATTGTTGGAGTGATTGGGGAAGAAAACTGGCAAATCAATAATTTGATTAAGATTAGTTTCAGTGCAAACCTTAGGCAAAAAAGAGGGGTTTGTTCGAAGTGAGACTCTGTCAGCATGGAAAATATAATAAGGAGGCTTAATGGACAAGGCTTGAAGCTCTGACACTCTGCAGGCAGAAGTAATAGCTACTAAAAAGATAGTCTTCCATGACAAAAAACTGATGTCACATGAGGGAGCTTGTTCAAATGGAGGAAGAATAATGCAGGAAAGCATAAAATTTAGATTGCATGGGGAACAGGGAGATTTCACAGGTGGTCTGAGATGAAAGGTCCCTTTGAAAAAGGTTTGGACAATTTGTGTGACATAATATTCAATCCTTCAAATCCAAGATGAAAATTAGAAATGGCAGCAAGATGAACACTGACTATTGCTGCTGCAGCTCCTTTGTTGAAAATCACAGTCAAGAACTCTAAAATGGAGGCCATAGGGGCTTGATAAGGATCAATATTGTTTTTAGAGGCCCATATAGAAAATGTTTTCCATTTGCTAAGGTACTGCTTCCTCGTAGAGGATTTATGAGAGGATATGAGAATTTTCTTCATCTCATTAGAAAGGTTATGGAACCTGGCTATGATGGGAATTGGAGAAGTCAAACAGTCAGCTTCAGGGACTGCAGAGCGGAATGAAGTTCCCCAGACGAGTGCGTCAGAAGGTCTGGAACCGGGTCCATAATCCAAGGGTCCTCCAAAAGATGAAGTCGAAGGAAGGGGAACCAAATTTGAAGAGGCCAATGAGGGGCTATTAGAATGATGGTCCTTCCCAGGGTCTTTGCTTTCAGTAGAACCTTGGGTATAAATGGAATTGGTGAAAATGCATAGAGGAGACCCGGAGACCAATCGTGAACGAGTGTGTCCCTTGGGGCTTCTCCCAGAGGGGAATCAGGGCAAAGTAGTCACGTGACTGGCAAAAAGGTCGCAGCAAGGCTGGCCCCACCTGCAGAATATCCTGTCCGCTATTTCTTTCTTGAGGGACCACTCGTGGGACAACAAAATTGCTCTGCTCAGCTTGTCTGTTATCACGATGGATTTCCCTGGGATGTGTGTTCCTAACGGAAAGTGCTGGGTGGATATAGCCCACTACCATACTCTTAGGGCCCTCAACAAAGGGAATATGACCTGGTTCCTCCTTGTTTGTTCAAGTACTAGACCACTGACGCATTGTCTGTCTGAATCACAACTGTACCCAGAGGAGGAGCCCTGGAAGTACTGCAACGTTAAAAGTACTGCTCTCATCTCTAGGACACTGACATGCAGGTGTGTCTCTTGTTCAGTCCATATGCCTTGGGCTGTCCCTCCCTGAAAATGCACCCCCACCCTATCAGGGAAGCGTCCGTCGTCACTAAGGCCGCTGGTGGGGGTAAAACAAAGGGATGACCTATCATGATATGAAGTGAGGTAAACCACCACTGAAGATCCTTTTTGCAAGAGTTTGTGATCATTATCAGGTGAGACATGGGGAGCTCTTGGTAAGACCACTGGGTGAACAGCAGCCATTGCAGTATCCACATGTGCATGCGACCCAGTGGTATAGCCAGAATTGCACCTGCCATTATACCTAACAATTTTAGAACTTCTGATGCTGGAGCCTTGTTTTTGGATATCAGATTGCAGACCTGCTGACGTAGTAGTAAGACTCTTTCTACTGGAAGTCTTAGCGTGGTGGTGGTGGTGTACAGTCCTGCTCCGATAAAAATGGTATGTTGCGATGTTGACACGGCAAATTTTTCTGAGTTTATTGTAATGCCCAGCTGGCTGCAGTGACAGAGTGGAGTCCCTGGCTAGAATGAGTTGATGCCTGGTGGTGGCGGTGAGGAGCCAATCATCTAGGTATGGAAACACCTAGAATCCTAAAAGTCTCAGGTGAGCCGTGACCACTGCCATACATTTGATAAACACTCTGGGGGCTGTACTGAGACCAAAGGGCAGGGCTTGAAACTGGTAATGATTGGTTCCCAGCCGGAAGCGCAAATGATCCGTGGATGGTCTGGCCATTTTTATGTGGTAGTACGCATCCCGGAGATCTATCGAGCACATCCAATTGTCTTTCCCTAAAAAGAAAGTATCGAATGAAGCGTGTCCATCCAGAACTTCTCTTCCTTGACAGATTTGTTTAGCCTGCTGGGGTCCAATATAGGTCTCCAGTCCCCTGTCTTTTTTGGAACTAAAAAGAATCTTGAGTAAGTTCCGGATCCTATCTGGTCTGCTGGTACTGGTTGGATGATTCTTTCTTAGCAACGTTTGGACCTTTACTGTTGCCTGTTCCCTGTAACTGGGTAGAACGTCCGGGATTTTCCTCGTCAGTGGAGGGGGTGTGGCGAAAGGAATGAAGTATCCTCTGGAAATGATACTTTGCACCCAGTTGTCGTTTGTTATTTTGAGCCAGGCTTCTGGATAGAAAGATAAGCAACCCCCGAATGCCTCCATAGTAGGACAGTCGGGCCTCCTTTCAGGAGCGCTGGTAGGGCTTCCCAAAGAAGTGATCTTTGTCACCCTGGTTTTGTGGACCCTCACTGCCGCGAGGGTGGTGCCTTCCATTATTGCCCCTCCTCTGCTCCCGGAGAGGGGGTTCACCGCGTGTATCCTGAAAGACTCCTTGGGCTTTTCGGAACCACATTTTTCCTCCCCTTTGACCCTTGGGGTAGGGTCTGGTAGGGGTGGAAAAATGGACTCCGACGGCAGACAGAGTCTTTTCTTCCTGCTCACACTTGGTCAAAGTTTCCTTAACTTTGGGCCCGAAAAGGAATGAGCCATCAAAAGGGGTATTCACAAAGGATGACTTGAAGGGCTCCACGAAGGAACACAAGCGCATCCAGGAGTGTCTCCTAAGAGCAATTTCTGTACCCGCTGCCCTGCTCCATCAGCTGCATATGAAATGAGGCACATGGACGAGTTGACAATGGATTTGAGGGTAGCAGGCTGGGAGGCAACTTTGTCTGAAGCTCCTGCAGCTACTGTACCCTGAAGAGTATCCCCAGCTCTTTAAGGAAATCTCTTTACAGTCTTGTGAAATGGGTTATGTAGTTGAGGGAACGGAGTGCAAAAGTCGCTGAACTAGAAGTGTGCTTCCCATATCTATCCATGATCCTGGAAATTCTGTTAGGAGGATGGATAGAAGAGGAAGTTTCTGAAATTTCCTTTTTGGTGGCTGCCGCCACCACCATGACATCAACTGGCACTCCCCTGGTCAGAAAGGATTTGTCTTGGGGAGCAGAGATAAATTTATTAGGCCTTCTAGGGACAGGCTCCATGGTGTCTGGAGACTCCCATGCCCTTCATGAGACCAGCTGCATAAGCTCATCGAAGGGTGGAGACACCCAAGAGGTGGAGGGCTGAGAACCGATTAATCTTCAGTAGGGTTTGTGGACTGCCAGTCACCCCTCTGCCTAAGGATTTCTAGTATCTCAGCAAATGACATATCCTCAGAGGGGGACCCTTCTGATTCATCCAAGTCAGTATCAGATGTCAGGGACTCCTGTGGGGAGTCTAGATGTTTCCTCTTACAAACTCTCTTCTTGGGAATCTCATCAGTGGGAGCTTCTGGTGAGGTCTCAGAAGAGCATGGGCCACCCAATGGGGCTTCCTGAGGATCTCTGTCTCTACGCTTTGCCAGGATCTGTGAAGCAGAAGCAGACACAGGCGCTTTAGAGGAGGAAGAAGCCAAACCTAAGGTCAAGGATGTCTTAGGAGACATAACTCTCCTCATGGCTTCGAAGGCACCTCTGATCCGATGAGAAGGGACCGACAGATCCGAGGAAACCGTCGATACCCCCCGGCACCAGGACAGTGGGCTCTGAGCCAGAGGTAGGAGCAGAGCTCATCTGAGCAGAAGCCCAGAGAGGCAGAGTCGGAACTGACAAGTCGGTCCGACTACCCTCCCGAGACCCAACCAGAGTGTGTCGGCTCCTAGAGTCCTCAATTGGCACAGAGGACGTCAGAGTAAATGGAGCCGAAGACACTGGGGCAGGCGTCAGCTCCGAAGGCTCCATGATCAACAAGTCCAACTCCTCCAGCTCCAAAGGACCAGTATGGCTCGGAGGAGGAAGGGTTGAAGGTTCTTCGGCTCCAAAGCCACTTGGGTCAGAGCCGATAAAAATTTTGCAAAGGCCGGTGATGTCTGTAAAAGCTTCTGCACCAAATGATCCACATCCAAATCGGAAAGGCTAATGGAAGGCAGAGATGAATGGATCGAAGGTGGTACCGACTGTAAAAATGGAGAGTTTAGAATTTCGGATACTGGTTCCAAAACCAGGGACCGGCTCTGAAAAGATAAGACAGTCGGCTCCAAGACCTGTGGAACTGATGTCACAGACTTTTTAGATTTTTTCGATTCAGTGGAAGTCTTGGAAGACTTTGAGGACTTACTGGATCTGTCCTGGTCATTCAAAGCCTCCTGGAAAGAAGGTTTCAGTAAACCCCTATCAATAAGTTTCCTCTTTCTCTCATTCAGAACCCGAGAAGAAAAGGAATGGCATATGGAGCAGGTTTCTTGCAAATGTAATGCTCCTAAACAATAAACGCATTTGACATGACTGTCAGTGACAGACATTTTCTGCCCACATTTAGGGCATTTTTTAAACCCTGACTTAGGATGTTTGTCCTTATAATCAGCCATTGACAAAAAATTAGACACACCCAACAACTATAAACCATAACAATAAGGCTTCCAAAAATACAGGCTAAATATAAAATACACATGCCTTCCAAACTATGGCTAACAGGTCACACACACAGACACTATTTATCTAAGCAGATAACATCAAGATGTGACAAAGTCACTACTTAAATGCAAACAACAAAGCTATTTACTACTGATAACACACTAAACTTAACTCTAATAATCTTAAGGTTTATGACAAAAGGGAAAGGGAAACCTCACAGAAAGCTATAAGAGCTTAACTAACTAACTACAACTACTTTTTAAAAGAAAATTTCAAGGATATTTGAAAAATATTGAAAAGTAAGGTTCTTACTGGCCCGAGCTAGTGAGAACCTCCAATCTATTGCAGTGGCAAACTAGATCTGGGGTAACTCCAGGTGCATCATGGGATAGGGACTTGGCCTAGAGCTATTTGGAGACCTCAAGCTTTGTAGTAGGCTGACTCAGAGCTGAGGATCGGCTCCGAACCCATCTGTAAGAATGAACAGCGAGATAGAACAACTTCACATGAAAAAGTTTTGTTTTTTTAGGATTTAGTACAAGTTGATTTTCTAACAGGCATGTTTTGACAGATGAGGTGCCTTGAGTGAGCACTAACAGATTAGGAATACTATGTGCAGTGGTGATAAGTGTCAAATCATCAGCGTATTACAGTAGAGTTGAGATCTTACAAGCAGAATGTAGTTTGTTAGTGAAAATACTGAATATGAGGGGGCCTAGAATTGA
The DNA here is from genome assembly GCF_019279795.1 of Protopterus annectens. Taxonomy (NCBI): domain Eukaryota; kingdom Metazoa; phylum Chordata; order Ceratodontiformes; family Protopteridae; genus Protopterus; species Protopterus annectens. The sequence continues at coordinate 1,358,309,863 of NC_056737.1, forward strand.
TCCTTGAGGAACCTCAGTGCTGACTGGAAGGAAGGGGGAGAAGACAGTTTGCCAACAAACAGACTGTTGTTTATTGGAGAGGTATCTGGAAAACCACTTTATGGAGGAGCTAGAAAGATTAAGGTCTGAGAGTTTAGATAAAAATATGGAATGACAGACAGTATCAAAGGCCTTAGAGAGATAAAGCAGATTAGCATGTTATTGTTTACTGTTTGAGTGAATGAAAGAAGTGCAGTAGATGTGCTATGGTGGGTCCTGAAGCGGTGTTGGGTAGAGGTAAGCAGGTTATTGTCAAGCAGGTGTTTGATTAACTGGTTGCGCATGCACTTCTCAAGAATTTTGGAGATTGGGGACAGGATGGCTATGGGCCTGTAATTAGAAGGGTCAGTGGAGTTTCCACCCTTATGCAATGGAATTGTAAAGAAAGATTTCCATAAATCAGGGACACAGGCTTCATTAATGGATCTATATCAGTATTGAGACGGGGTAGGCAATAGATTCTCCAGCAACTTTAAGAAAATAAAAAGGCAATTTATCAGCAGAGGGGGAGGAAGGTTTGAGTTTGGTCAAGACAGATTTGATGTAGGTGGTGAGTACCAGTTTGAATAAGAAGTTATTGGAAGGTGTTTTGTTGGTGTTGATGGAGGGGAAGAGAAAGTGTTGCTATTCTGAGTTAGTTTTTGGATTGTTTAAGAGAATGGCTGTTTCAGTGGCAGAATTATGTGGAAAGGGTTTGGGAGTAGTAGGGTTGCCAGGATAAAGAAGATTATTAATTGATGTCCAAAATTTTTTAGGATTTTTTTGTGGGTTAGACTGGGAGGAGCAGAAGAAATTTTTCAAGTATTTCTTCTAGGTTTCTTAGATCTTTGTATTTTTGGAGTAGGGGAAGGGATTTGTTTCTGACCCAAGCTTTCCAGATGCTGTCTCTTTTATGCATTATTGTGTGGGTATGTTTAGTGAGCCAAGGGGCAAAGTTAGATTTTATTAAAATGTTTCTGGTAGGTGCTAGTGATTTGAGTATGTCTATAAATATGCGACTGAATGATTTAACAGTGTCATTGAGAGGTAGGTGATGGACAGACCAGTTAATGCTGGACAATTTAGAGTTAAAGGTATCTGGATTGAAACTGGAGTGTTTACAACAATCTCTGTAGATGTGGTGTTCAGGTGGATGCTGGGAGAATCTGTGGATGTAGGCAACAAAATGGTCAATCAAGGAGTTAGGAAGTGTCTCAGGGTTATGATAAAGATAGGGGTTTCAGGTGAGGATCCAGTCTGGGGTGGGTCCAGTAGAGAAGTGTTTGACAGTCCTAGTAGGGGAGGAGATAAGTTGGTGAAAGCCGTGAAGATTGATACTTAGATTAGGAGATAAGGTTGTAAGATTAGTCCAGTTTATGTTAACGTCTCCGAGGAGAGTGATTTCATATGTAACATGTTCAGCGAGTCATGAGAGGATGTTCTCAAGGACAGGAATATTGTTTCCTGGATGGATACAGATAAAGGCTATGGAATTTTTTTGAGAGAATTAAGGTGACAGTTTGCATTAAGAATTTCAGCAGGCTCAAAGATAGGTGCAGAAATGGATAGTGGGGAGAGATTAAGTTGGTCAGAGTAGAGGATGGCAACACCTCCACCCCTCTTACTGATTCTGTCAGAGCGAAAGATGTTATCATAGGAAGTTACTAGGCTACTGGACCTGAGGCCCTTACAAGCCTAGCCAAGAATTTAGCCCATGTACCTACAAGTCAGCACCCTATGCCACTGTCCAGCAGGGACACAGGTGGGACACAGATGGAATCCCAGGGGTGTATTTTCTGTTCCCCATCCAGTTATCCAGGTTGCGCTTAAAAAGGTTTAATGAGGTACTCTGCTTTACATTGAGAGGGAGTCTATTCCACAAAAGGGGGAGTCTCTGGGACACAAACCTGTCCCACCAATGAGTCCTACTGATGTCAGACCAGGTTGAGGTCGCTCGTGCGGGTCACTCGAGTAAAGCTTGACTTGCGGATATACAGCAGTACCAGCAGGGCAAAGTCTGAGATTACTTTGTATGCCAGACAGAGGTCACCTGTGAGGAGTCTGTAGGAGACCGAGTACAGGGACAGGGCTTTTAGTCTGTGTAGTGTAGATGTTTGAGGCCCTGGATTCTCCGGGTGAGGAATCTCTGTGGTCTCTCCAGCTTTTGAATGTGCTTTGTGAGGTACATGCTGAAAGGGGCACTGTACTCAATAATGGGTCATAGGGGAAGAATACAGGGATGTTATGACCACCTTGTATCTGGATGAGATACCCTTACTAATGAGGTGGGCCATGTAGAAAGCTTTCCGTATAATGGAGGCAATATGGTGGTCAAAAGTCAGATTGCTATCAACCTGGGTGCCAAAGTCCCTCACCTGGGGGTAGGATTTTGGTATCTGTAATATGCGGTTTTAACCAGGTTTCTAACAGGGTTAAGATGTGCGGGGTAATGTTAGAAATCCACAAATGTAGCTCTGAGATTTTATTAATGAGGCTTTGAATATTTGAAGAGTAGATTTTTAATGTTCTAGGAGAAGGAGAGGGGGTGGAAAACTGAGATCTGAGGTGTGAGGTGTGTGTATGTGAGAGGTAGAGGCAGGTAGGTGAGGTACAGAGGCAGGTGAGCCTGGGTTGGGATGGATGTCTCCATCCAGGAGAAGTGTGTCCAGGAAAGTAATGGTGGGTCTGAAGATTTCTAGGTTAGCAGACCTTTTTGTATTCAGGGTAGAGGAGCGTGAGGTGATTGAAAAGGTCTTGAAGAGATGAGATGGTGAGAAGTGGAAGAGAGATGGAGAGATTTGTTGGGAGTAAAAGAAGGTGCTAGTAATGTGGGAGTTGGGGAGAGTGGGTGGTGGCGGTTGATAGGATAGTACAATGTGGTATGAGGATGATAGGGAAAGGAAGAAAAGAAGAGTAGTAAAAAGATATACATTTAGCAAGATGAAAGGATATTCAATGACATGGGTATAAAATAGCAGAACCTTCAAAGGTTGGCAGGAGTAAATACAAACAAGGACAGCAAGAGAAAAGTGGTTCTTATATGTAATAAGTGTATTAATGATACAGGTAATGAAGGAGGGTACAGGGAAGGAAAGGTTAATTAGGTGAGAGTAGAAGGTAGGAGATTGTGTGGGTGGGGCAGGGGAGAGAAGATTGTTAAATTGAGATAGGTGATTGGTTGGAGGGATAGAAAGAGGCATGGCATAGAAAGTATAAATATAAGGATATGAGGGTGAGTGGGTATGGGGGTAGGGGAGTGAGCCTGAGCATAGCTAGGGTGAACGGGGCAGGCTGGCCGGGCAGGAGGAGGCAAGGGAATGAGAGAAAAAAAATCAGGCAGACTGATACTTTATAAGTAAGTAGTACACTTCCTGTTATTGGTTCACAACTTTACTGAGAAAATATTAGCAGGTTTGCAGGCACATAGGACTGGAGCTGTTGTACTCACTAAAATCTCCATTTTTCTTTTTTATTTCTCGTTTGTGCTCTGCTTTTTATGGAGTGTTTTACCTTGTGAGGACTGTGCATTAACTGCTAGGGAGGACTGCTAGGGTTCAATAATCTACCATTTCTTATAGAATATTGCCTTCTAGAAGCCGTAATAGGGAACTTCTATTGAAAACATGACAAACCGGAAGGAAGAAAAAGAACGTTCTCACGGTAGTCCCTGTGAGGGTGCAAGCCACTGGTACAAGAAAGATAATACAATGTTTGGTAAGACCGTAGGCTATCACCTACATTGTTTAAAAGAGGGATACTTGTCTCTGTCTGTGAGCTCTGAAGCTTTCCCAGGCTTCAGAAAGGATGCAGTCCAAGACAGCAGTAGTTCTAGCTGGAGGGAAGCGAAGAGCACTCGCAGTACCAGCTGAAAAAAAGAAAAGATGGCAAGCAAGGTTTTGCCTGGGGAGAGATGGTATTAGGTAATATTACAGGAAGCGATACAGTAAGACTAATTGAGATTGGGAAGCCTTTAAGAAGCAAACCAATTAGGGGATATCAAATAGTTGTGTGCTATATATTATTAAGAAGATAAATAATTCACAGTACAGGACAGGTAAAGTATTCCACAGAATTCCCAAGCAAAGAGAAAAAAGGAGTCTAATAGTTCATCAACTAGTAGGAGTAATCTTAGGTAGAGCTAGGAAAAAGACATGAAAAGAAGAACTGCAGCCAATAACAGTTAAAATTGCAGGCGATGACCAACTACAGTATTTGCTACCAAATCAACATTGCATCCTGTGATATTAGTAAGATTGCAACCTCACTGCTTTAAACCATGTAAAGTTTATGATAACAGTCTTATATTTTGTTGCTTTTCACCTTATAAGTACACAGTGAAATATGTAGCTCCTGAGAGCTTTAAAGACATGGTTAAGAAAACTGGCAGTGAGAACGCTACAGCTACATTAAGCACAGCAATCTAAGAATCTACTAATGATATTTACAGGTCTGTTGTCTTTAGCCATCAATTATTAAAAAAAAAAATTATGTTCTTACCATAACATTCCATCTGTAGTGTTGATCTTCATTCATTCTTGACTATTGGGTTCGGTTCTGATCTTCAGAACTGACTCAGACGTTATATCAAGCTCATGCAAGCCAGAGACTCTCAAACCAAGGCTACCCATACTGTCTCTCTTCCCTTCACCTCAGATTGAGTTTGGCCCATTAAGTAGAAAATCAATGAAGCTTTGTCTGAGCAGCAGCCCTACTACAACCCCAGGACTAGTTCCAAATATCCAGGAGTCTTTTGGAGGGGTTAGGAGGGTGGGATGTCAAGAATGAATGAAAATCGACAACATAGATGGAACGTTATAGTAAGAACATAACTTCTTTATCTGATGTTATCAATCTTCATTCATCCTTGACTGTTGGGACAGAATCCCTAGCTACTTTAGACCCTGGGAGGCCCTAGGGAAGGATATTCCTGAGCACCATACAGCCAAAGGATGCTCTTCCCATGGAGACTGTATCCAATTTGTAATGAGTGATAAAGGTATGGGGAGTAGCCCAAGTTGTGGCTGCACATATATCCTCCATAGAAGCTCTGGAATAAAAGGCTACTGAAATGGAAACAAATCTGGGAAAATGAGCTCTAACTTTTAACTCTAGCTTATTTTAGCCATAAATAAAAGTAATGCAAGAACCTGCCAAAGTGGAAGCCATTCAGATATGGCCTGCCCAGTGACCAAAAAAGCAGGTAATGGCATTCTTGGGGACAGTGGGGTACAACAGAAGGTTTTTTCCCCAATTATAGTACCATAGCTGCTCTTCTGGAAACAAAGCGAAAAAGGAACCAGAAGCATGAGGTTTTGTCAAGCTCACTTTAGACCTCAATTAAACACTGAGCAAATTTCACTTTAATTGCGTTTCTCTTGTATGGATGTTCAGTGTTGTGTGCCTGTGTACTCCACTGCAGGTTTAAAGAGTGCAAAGGGGAAGTTGTAGTGATATTGTTTTGACTTTGCAATTTACATAACTGGAGAAACAAGTTTAAGTAATTTGTCATCAGCATGACAATGCTGCAGATGGGTGAAAGAACACTATCATAGTGTCTGCTCTTTCTCTATAGCTGTGCAACTATAGAGTTAGTACATTTATGTAATGAGCCCAGCCTAGCTCAAATACCCTTTGTTTTCATTTTCATTTCAATTTTACTGTGCCTTTGCAATGTCTTTTACTAGAGTTTACATTACGGTTACTTTGTTGCTTGCCTTTACTTTTACTTCATGCATCCACAAAACACTAGACCTCATTATGAAACATGAATTTGTGTTGTCATTTTGCAAAACACAGTTTGGTTCTGTCGCAATAGCTTTGCAAATACAACTTGGTCCCAAACGAAAATTGCAAGAGGATCAAAAAGTTCCAAGATACACATGCCTGTGAAAACATCTAGCATCACTAACCCTTACTGATGACATTCCAAGCTATGGCAAGCTTGCAGAATTACCACCAATGGACACTCCTGGACTGTGGACAGGACTGAAGCTGCTAGGCCAGAGACTTGGCCAGCAACAGGAAGGTAAGGTAGCACTGTCAAACACATCAGGGCCTCCTCAGTCTGTGAAACAGCTTATTCTTTACTAGAGTTCAGCTTGCCCTGGAAGAGGGCCCAAAGAGCAGAGTAGGACGGGTCAAAGTGGTAGTCTACCACACCAGTGGCCTGCTTCCTCTTTTAAAGTACATCAGCCAGGTCTTAAAAGGACTAACCAAACAGCATTCCCCCATCTCTCAGAAGAGGCAGAGCATCTAGGATGGGATATACGAGTCATCCCTGAAGGACAGCCAGGACCACATTACAAAGCAAAGGAGTGTAAACAAGCCTGTGATCTACCATACCGCCACTGCAAAGTTACAGCAGACTACTAAGACATCCCATTGCAGACACCAGGTTCAGGGTTTAAACATGCTTCTCTTTGGTGAGAATCAGGAAGGGCAGGGAAAGACTGTGTGTGTGTGTGTGTGTGTGTGTGTGTGTGTGTGTGTGTGCACACACACACACACACACACACACACACACACACACACACACACAGACAGAGACAGACACACACAAACACGCGCGCAGACACACACGCACAGACACACGCACAGACACACTACCAACGACTGCAGTGTTAAGTGCAAGTACCTTGCAAGCAAAGCCAGGAAGTTAGTGCCTCATCTGGAGAATCAGCAGAGTTTAAGCAGGAGCTTGCCTGAAGACTCTGAAGGCAAAGTGCAACAGACCAGGCCAGGTCTGTTTTAGATGTGTATCTGGAACAGCTGCCTACAATTCAGATCCGAAATATGGGGGTGGGAGAGAACTGCACTCTTGGACACTGATTTAAGAGCAGATCGTGGCTGGAAGTGCTAAACAGACTGCACATGTGTACTGGTAAATCCTAGCCAAGTGAGCTGATGTTCTTAATTTACTTTATGAATCTAAAAAATAAAATGTGCCTTTTTATAAGTGTTGCCTCTAATGCTTCCTTAGAGTTTACAATACAATGTGCATTTCAAGACTCATGAGGCAATTACATGAAGCTGTATGTCGTGTAGACAATTCTTCCAGTGTAGTGAAGAAGACAGGCTTCACAAACATACAGATACGACTTTGGCTCTGAAGAGAAAAAAATGGAGAAGAGTATGGGACTATCTGCTCTACATAAACATTCTTTTAAGAATGCTTTTTTTTTTTTTTTTTTATAAACATCTTGCAAAATGCCCTTATGCAGTTTGCACTCTACAAGACTTATTAAAAGCAGAAAGTTAGCCGATACCCTCAATGTCTCTGTCCCTTTCGGATTGAGAATACAAAATCAAAGGGAACGTGTAAAGCCTAAAGATGAAGTAGCTGATAAAGTAGTCAAACCAAGGTCCTAGGTTGTTCATATGAAGGAAAGCTATACAGAAGGAATATCTCCGAGTTATCTATAAGACAAATATATCAAAGTCAAAGTTCCAGGAACAACAAACAAAAGTCTCACAACCAATACGGTCACAAGAAAATAGAGAATGCAAGAAGTGTGATATAATCGGGAATTGCAGAGAATCTTGACATTCTGTCTCCAGCAAAAGCTGAACTGCAGCAGGAATTTTCCCTAAGGAGGACTAGATTTCCACTGTAAATATATGATTTTGGGGTAAAGAACTGTATTGTCAGTGGAGCAACAGGTAGAGCACCTGCTTTTGATGCAGCAGGCTGCGGGTTCCATTCCCACACCAGGAAGATTGATTGCTGACACTGCAGTGTAGCATGGGGGTTTGCTGCATTCCTGAGTGTGCCATCCTTCAGATGAGAAGTTAAAATTAGACCATCTGCTTGAGTTGGTGGTACCTCAGATAGATGCAAGATTCCCTGGCATCAAAAATAATTGAGGTCCTTTATTTATATACAAAAAGAACTCTTGTATAGAAATATTTACAAATGTACAAATATGTAGACACAAATCTATGAAGAAATGTTCATAATTTCCTTTACAATCTTAATAAGTTTTCATCCTTATTAGACCCCCCCCACTCCATTTCCATAGCCACCATCTGATTTTACTTCAAGTAAGCCGCTGTGGTACAGTGGTAGTGTTGTTGCCTCACAGCAAGAGGTTCTCCTGTTCGATTCACGTCTGGAGTGCCTTCTGTGTGGAGTCTGCATGTCCTCCCTGCGGTCGAGTGGCCTCCGAAAGACGTGCGTGAATGGGCGTACCTTCGCTGAAGGTTGGGCGTCAGGCTGGCAACTCGGAACCATAAAAAATCTACTGCCAATCAGTAGCAGACCGGGGTTCCACTGTAGCGACCCCTAACCGGGAAAAGCCGAAAAGACAAAACAACATTGTTGCTAAAATCCATTTACCATTAAACAATTTCAGTTTACCCTTTCATTCTATATTACCCATATAACATAAAATAACTTATTTGTCCTTTTGACGTATTCTTTATTTCCATTCTTATAACCACCATATTTAATCATATCCATGTTTATTTTATCCACTTCTTTTGTATCTTAGAAAAAATCTTTACATAGTTTTCCCCATAACTTTTTTACTCTTACATTTCAAAAACACATGTTCCATAGTTTCTTCTTCTTGACAATGTAAACAAATTCTCTCACTTTTTCGTATATGGCATATAGGTTCATAGGTTGGTACTAGGCTATCGGCCCTAGGGGATATACAAGCCTAGCCATAAAAATTCCCTGGCTATTTCTTCCCACACTATTTACTTCCCTGGACCCCGGTCTAGCAGGGCGACTAATGTGATCCCCGGGGTGAATTTCCTTTCTCCCATCCAATCGTCAAGGTTATTTTTGAAGAGGGCCAAAGAGGCGCTCTGCTTGACATTTATGGGCAGTCTATTCCGGAGTCTGGGGAGTCTCTGGGTCAGGAACCTATCCATCCAGCATGTTTTGTTTATTGCGATGACAAGGTTTAGATCCCTGGCGCGTGTGGCTCTGAGGGATTCGGATTTCTTTAAGTGAAGCATGTCCAACAGTTCAGGGTTTGACATGGCCTTGTATGTTAAGCAAGATTGCCTCTGAGTAGACGATATGCAACAGACTATAGCTGGAGTTTTTTTAAGGCGGTCAACATATGGCATCTTCTTTAGGCCTGTGATTTTTTTAGTGAGGTATTTCTGTGGCCTTTCCAGTTGTTGCAGATGTCTTGAGAGGTACATACCAAATGGGGCGTTGTATTCTATAATGGGTCTAATGAGGGATGAGTACAGTGGGACAATGACCTCCTTTTTTCTGGATGAAAAACCCTTAGTGATGAGGTGTGCCACATAGAAGGATTTCCTGACTGTTGTGGTGATGTGGTTATCGAAGGTGAGACCACTGTCCACCTGTGTCCCTAAGTCTCTTATCACACCTTTGGTGTTTAGTGTACTGCCACCTATGTGGTAATTCATGGGTACATGTTTTTTCCCAAAGGGGATAACTATACATTTCTTGGCATTGAGCTTGAGTCAATGACTCTGGCACCAAGCATCTGTTTCTGTAAGGCCCTTTTGTAGAGTATCCACATCATTTGGGGATTCAATAATGGCTCCCCGTTTGCAGTCATCATAAAACTTCATTAGCCAGAGTCCCTTAGTGTTGGCCTGTACTTCAGAGAAGTAGATGCCAAACAAGAGCGGTCCCAGGACTGAACCCTGATGTACTCCACTTGTCACTTGTCTAGAGCTGGATTTGGAGTCAGCTACTTTTACAGTGTGGGTTCTGTCAAGCCAGTGGGCAACCCATCGAGTGACATAGGGATTAATGCCCAGCTTAGTAAGTTTATCTATGATTCCAGAGTGGGGGATGGTGTCAAAGGGCTCGGCGAGGTCAAGAGAGGCAGTGTAGACCGCATTACCCTCGTCCACGGCTCTGGAGACTGATTCGAAGAAGTCAATCAGGCTCAGGAGAGATGATCGGCCCATCACGAACCCAAACTGGGTAGGGTCCAGTGTTTGAAGGTTGCCAATGTCTTTGTTTATAAGTTCCATGATAATACATTCCACGGCCTTACAGATCAGGCTCGTCAGACTGATGGAGCGGTAGTTCCCAGGATGCAAGGTGGATCTCCCCTCGTGGAGTGGGATAACTGTAGCTGTGCACCACTCAGTGGGCATGAAGCCTGAGGTGAGGGTATGATTAAACATGACACTAATGTGAGGTGCCAGTTCATTTTGTAGTTCATTTAGTACATAGCCCAGGATGTCATCTGGTGCCATGGATGCTGTATTCTTAGCTTTGGAGAGTGCGTTTTTTATCTGTGTGGCCATTATTACTGGAATTTGGCAATCTTCCTGTATCGAGATGGGCCATTTAGGGGGTGAGAGGGGGTGAAGTTGGCACTGAATCGATCTGCCAGGATATTGGCAATATCCTTGGGATCAGTATATTTAATGCCATTCTGTTGTAGCTTAGAGCAGATCTGAGCATTGCCATTTAGATTATTGACATAGTTATAGAATGCCTTGTGGTTGTCTTTGGAATCTTTGGCAATTTTATTTTCGTAACTAGCTTTGGAGGATTTTATGAGGGATATCAGCTTCTTACTGAGGCTGGTAAGGGAAGTTTTTTGCATCCAGGGATTTTCCTCTCTTCTGCAACAGTTTCTTCCTTTTGTTGTAAAGTTTGTTTATGGCAGGGGACCACCAGATTGGCTTCCTTTTTTTGGAAGAGAGCATCTTGGTTGTATTTGGGATGGCACGATTCATGCATGAGTGGATGTGCTCATACAGTGCCTTAGTGTAGGACGCAGCAGTCGAACTATCAGTTCCCGTCTGCATGGGTGTCATGAAGTTTGTCACTTCTGACTTGAGTAGCATGAAATTGGCTTTGGAGAAGTTTTTTATGGAGGTTTCCTTACTGGGGCATGGGGGTGGGATGTGGATGTTAAGGGTGATTAGCTTATGATCTGACCTGACCAATCAGGGGGTGACCATAGGTGTGGAGCATCGATTTCCCACGCTGGTAATGACCAGGTCTAGGATACTGGAGCCCCTAGTGGGACTATGGATTAAGTTGATCCAGGGCGTTGGAATTTATGAATTCCAAGAACCGTTGGGCAAAGGTGTTGGTACATGAATAGTTTTCCCAGTTAATGGCAGGGTAGTTGAAATCACCCAGTATTAGGGTGCTTGGCTGTATATCTTAATATTTTCCAGTATGTTTAGAAAGGTGTAGTGAGAGTCTTGGGGCATGGTGGGGGATCTGTAGCAAGCTACAATTTGGATTGCAGTCTTACATAGTGTTAATTGCACCTGGAGAATTTCAGACACATTGTGTTGGGCAACTAGCCTAATGGTGTGAATATCCTTGGTGAATATGGATGCTCCTCCACATTTAGTGTTTCGATCCTGTTTGGTGGCCAAAAAGTGTGGTAAGAGCTGTAGCCTGGTACTGCAGGGGTGCTCTCTGGTGCCTTGAACCAGGTCTCAGTTACTGCACAGACCTCGATGTTCTCCATTTTTAGGAGTGCCTCGAGAGAGTGCATTTTGAGGTTTAGACTTCTAGCATTAAGCATATTTCCTTTTACTGACAATTTATCTATTACCATTCTCCACAAAAATCTTGACAGGCTACATTCTGATTACATCATTTGCTTCTTATTTTTATAGCTTTAATTTTTTTCATCTGTTAGATTTTCCCAAGGTTTTACATAGTAATGTTTTATCATTACATTCTTATAATACCACACTTCTCCATCTTTTTCTAAGTAAATTTTTTATTTTCCACAAAAATATTTTTCTTGGTAATATTTTATTTCATTTACACACCATCGCTCTTTTACCATACCACAAAATGTCTAATACTAGATTTATACAATTTTACTACTAATCTATCGTATTTCACATTTAACCACTTTAACACTTTGTATAAATTTAATGAAGCAGCATATATCACTGGGATAATTAAGACTAAACCTCCTTCCTCTTTATTTGCATACAAAACTCTTCTTTTTACTGAGTTTAATCTACAACCCCATATAAATGAAAAAATTAAATGCAGTAATAATTTCTTTCAAATACTGCTGGTAACATAAATGCACTTACTAAGTGTGCTATTTTTTCCAGCAGTACTGAATTTATCAAATAAGCCCTTTTCTGAATAATAATTTATATGTTCTCCAGAAAAGACAGGTTTATTTCTTCTGTTTTCCCCAATGAATTCTACTTGCATCTTTATTTCCAAATTTTAAACCGAACACAAAAATTTGATTCATTGTAAAATATATACCCCTATCTTTACTACATCACCTAAACCTTTAATTTTCTCTTTATTTAAAAATATGCCTATCACTTCGACATTCATTTGTACAATTACTTCTTTTAGTCAAATTTTGTTTTTTTTGCAATTATTAAAGTGTCATCTTGCATATGTTATCAGAAATGGAATTCTTCATCCTTCTGGTGTTGTACACCCTACCGCCTTCATTTTATGATTTACTTCATATTCTATCAAAATTTCATGACCAATTGCACTGAATGCCTTACTAAGGTATCCTATCATGATTTCTGTGTCTTCCTTTCTATTCATAATATCATCCACAATTTCTCTATGATTAATAATCCTTGACAAACATTCTTTATACTATACATATTAGCTTACCATAACAGTTTCAAATCTCTTTTGCATCATCTCCATAAAGATCTTATAATCATTATTAAATACCATCGGTCTCCAACTTTTTAACTGTCTTCGACCTTCCTTCTACCATATGAATTTAAGTATTCCACTACATAATTCTTTATACATAAAACTTTAATTTAACCCATTCATTCAAAATCATTTAAAAAATTATTTTTTTGACAATCCCTTACATTTTTATACATTTTACACCCTATTCTATCTGACCCTGCAGCTGAGTCTACATTTACTTTTTGTAATACTACATCTAGCTAATTTAAATAAATATCCTTTTCTAACTCTTTATTCTCCGTCAACTTTTTTTTTTACTTTCTGTATTTTTTCACTTCCTTATAGCCATATTGCAAGATGATCAGAAAAGTCTGTTTCAACTACCTCCGCTTCTCCTATAACTAAACCTTCTGATCATATAAAATAATCTGTTTCAGTTCTATACATACCCCTTTTGTTGTAATTCCATGCATTGTTGTCCCAAAGTTTTAACTTACCACATCTTATAACTTCTAACATTTTTCCTTGTATCATTTCCTTTCTTTTTATGCTTGCCTCTTGCATCACAATTAAAGTTTCCTATTATTGTAATATTCCTATTTATCACTATATAGTCTAAAATCTGATGGAATAAGTTTTCCCCTTCTTTACAATTAGTAAAGGCATATAATGTTATAATTCTATATACTTGTTTCCATTTTAAATCTACAGTGGTTAAGCTTCCCATTTTTGCTACAGTTACATCTAATGTCTTTACTGTATTTCTACAGAATATGGCCATTCCAGATCACCTCTCATTTCACAAATTCCAGATCATCTTTCCTCCTCATAGTTTCTCTGTTTGTAATCCTTCATCTGTTAAAAATCTTGCTTCTTCTAATATAATTACACCAACATCACATACATTGCACCAGTCCAAAATCCCTATTCTTCTTACCATATTCTTAACATTATTTGCATTTACAGAAAGCACTTTAACATTTTCATTTCCCCTTTTCCTTAGATTCATGGTTTCATAAGTTCATAGCTAATTACTAGGTTAGGCTTTAAATAAGCTATTCCAAGTCTAGCCAATTTCCCTCCCAAAGATGAGATTCAAACACTGTACCTTGTGTCTGTGAGTCAAACACCATAACCATTATACCAACCCCCATTTATTAGCTATATATATATATATATAGATATATATAGATATATATATATATATCGCCAGGCTTTCAACACCATCCCCCTCCCCCCACTCTGGAATCATAGATAAGCTCACTAAACTAGGTATAAATCCCCATGTCACAAGATGGGTTGCCAACTGGCTCATGGACAGAACCCACACTGTGAAAGTAGCAGACTCCAAATCTGACTTCAGACCAATGACAAGTGGGAGTACAACAGGTTTCAGTCCAGGGTCCTCTCCTGTTTGGTATCTACTTCTCTGAAGTACAGGCTAACAAAAAAGGTCTTTGGCTAACAAAGTTTGCAAATGACTGCAAACTAGGAGCCATAATCAAAACTCCTAATGATGTGGACATACTACAAAAGGGCCTCACTGAGACAGATGCCTGGTGTCAAAGCCATGGCCTGAAGTCCAATGCCAAAAAGTGTACTGTCATCCCCTTTGGTAAAAACTCTGTACCCATGAACTACCACATAAGTGGTAGTCAAATTAACGCCAAAAGTGTGATAAGAGACCTTGGGACACAGGTGGACAGTAATCTCTCCTTTGATAACCACATCACCACAGTGGTCAGGAAATCCTTCTACATAGCTCACCTCATCACAAAAGGTTTCCCATCCAGAAAAAAAGAGGTCATGGTTCCCCTCTACTCATCACTCATTAGAACCATTATAGAGTACAATGCCCCTTTTGGTATGTACCTCACAAGACATCTACAACAACTGGAAAGGCCACAGAAATACCTCACAAACAGGATTACTGGCCTCAAACAGATGTCCTACGCAGACAGTCTCAAAAAACTCCAGCTTTACTCTGTCACATATCGCCTACTCAGAGGCGATCTCTGCCTAACATACAAAGCTATGTCAAACCCAGAGCTGTTAGACATGCTCCACTTAAAAAATCCCAATCCCTCCGAGCTACACGCTCTAAGGATCTAAACCTTGTCACCACAATAAACAGAACATGCTGGAGGGATAGATTCCTGTCCCAGAGACTTCCCATACTCTGGAACAGACTATCTATGTTAAACAGAGCTCCTCATTAGCACTCAAGAAAAATCTTGATGACTGGATGGGAAATGGGAAATTCACCGAAGGGATCACTTCTGTGGCTCTGCTCGACAGGGGCACAGGAAAATAATTTTCTTGGGTGGCGAAAGCCAGGGTACCTTTTTGGCTAGGCTTATACAGGCCCTAGGGCTAATAGCCTAGTACCTACCTATGAACCTATGTATATATTCTTTTTCATCCATTTCCTTTCTTTTTTTCTTTTCTACATATCCCTTTAAATGTTCTTTTCTGTCTTTCACCCTTTTACCAACAGAATTCTTTTTTCTTTTCTACATATCCCTTTAAATGTTCTTTTCTGTCTTTCACCCTTTTACCAACAGAATTCTTTTTTTTTTTCATTTACTACCTCCGAATTTAAGTTTTCCATCACTTATTTCAGAACCTTCTATGTCCTGTTTATTATTTTTTCATCTAATTTTTCTTCTGTTTCTACTTCTAAAACGTATTCTCATTTCTTTTTCCTTACTCATTTCAATTGTGTAATCCATCGATAAATGTCCAATTTTGTTACATTTATATAATTTCAATTCACGTTTTACTTCAGATCACCTTTCCTTACAAATACATTTTCTTTGGTCACAGTTACTTAGCAGATGCCCTTTTCCACAAAATGTTTTGGGTTGTGCCCAGTATTTTATGACACACCTATTCCTCTCCACATTTATCACACTTGGTATATGTATAATTTTTCTATTTCTATTTTTAATGCAATATTACAATCCCAGCCACCAGTCCATAACCCCCTTCTGTCTTAAACCTTTGCAGTGTCCAGTACTCATTTGCATAAAGCTTTCAAATGAACTTTCAAAGTGTCTCTTTCTACCTCTGTTCGAAACTGTACATGAATTTTCTTTGTTGTTTCCCTGTTAAATGCTTTTACCACATAAAGATTCCAAGGGTTATAATCCTTTTTTCTTATTCTCCAATAAAAATTTCCATTAAAAATAGCCTCAAATATAATGCCAGAAAATCTATCTTTGTTAACAGTAAGTCCAAGTGCTCTTACCTCATGTGCTTTTACACCCAAAGGAAATATTAAATTGTCCCACACTTCATATACCTGTCCATTTCTTTGTCTTCTCAAATTTGAATCCTTACTACGTACTTCTGCTTTTCAATTTCTTCTGCCTTTTCTGCTACTCCTCTTCTGCCTTCTTTTACTTTCTCTGCAAAAGTTTTCTTTCTTACCACTATTCTTCAGGATTGTCTCTGCATTATCCTTTTGTATTTTCTCTATAATGTCTCCTCAGGAAACATTCCCTTATTTGTGTCACTCTGTATCGCCATAAATAAATCATCCTATAAACCTCCTGACTGGAGGGTTGCAATTATACATTGATCATATGCTGATTCATCTCCGTCAAACACATTTCTTTGGAAGATCTCTGAATCCTGCACACATTCTGAGATACCGGTATTTGCTTTTTCCTCCATTTCTTTCACCTATCTTCTCCTGTCCATCATCTTCTCTGTCCATCTGTTTCCATGTTTCTCTCTACCGCATCTGCACCTGGAAAGGAAACAGGAAGTGCTCCTGCACAATAGGTCCCACTCACAATGATGAGTAGAAGTTCCCAGCACCCTGGCCAAATTTCCCCTAGTAGTATAAATAGCACCTCAATTCTCCCGGGAAAAGAGGCTACTAGCCTAGTGGGACTATCCCGGGAAAAGAGGCTACTAGCCTAGTGGGACTAACCCAATCAACAAAGGATAAAATAAAACAAAATAACCGCTTTAAATGTTCTAGCTATGAAAGAATATTGAAGAAGCCAAGACATATGTGGACTGCTTAAGAGTTACTGACGCTTCCATTTATTAAAGCTGTCTTATTAAATTTGTAGAAAGGTTAGTTTGATCCAAGTGGCTCTGGAAATGATTAGTTTAGAATTAAGGTGTGCAAAGTTTACTTGCTGGTTTGGAAGTTGGCAGCAAACAGCTACCATGCACTATTTGTGCATATTCCATTTGCAGACTGTGAGCAAAACAATATATTACAGCAAACAACTCTGACCCAAAAAGAGTTCTTTGCTGTAATATATTGTCGTTGCATTTTGTGAGCAAAACAAGTTGCAACAACTATCATTTAAAAAAGTTAAACCAACCACCCTGCACACAAGCTATGGAACTTCCTGAAAATGCAAGTCATGCCAAGTACACTGATGACATGTTAGGTGAGTAGGAACTCACAGCTCATAGCTAAACAAAGCAGTTTCTTATAGAGTGGAAGGATCAGTGGCCAAACAGTTTCAGGAAACCTTTTATAATTCATAATTGTATGGCGTTTCCAAAAGAAATTATCACATACATCTTTTAGTCAGCAAACAGGCACCTTCAATTTGGCTCTCTCACATCTGTTCAGGGTGAATAGGAGGAAACAGGTAGAAATCATGGTAAAGAAAGAAATGGTACATCTAAAAGAACAAATCTGTGACGGCTGCAGTTATAAAACACACAGGATACTAACATTACACGAAGTAACATACTGAACAGAAAGGGACGCGCATAAGTCTCAGTTCACTGTTACAGGCAGGGGGTGATTCTTATTCAGGGCATTTTAAATGTTTCTCCCTAACTTATAATACCATCTGTCAGGGAACACAAACTAAATATTTTCTTGCACGTACCTTGGAGGTTAAAAAAAGTAAAAAGGGCAGACTTCTTTTCCCTTTGAGTAGCAGGATTAACACAGAACATTTGACTCTATTTACCAAATGAAATTAACAGCAGCCCCAGACAGTCCAAGAAACACTGATATTTGGACAACCAGCTGCAGTTTAACCGACAGTACTATGCAGAAATTGATGTCACTGTTGATGCTCTTAAACCCCAAAAGAAAATATATGACCCTTGTTTTACCAAATGCTACAGTTAAAAGTGGACTTGTATATCTGAAAATAATTGAACAAAGGAATGATTCAAGTCCCTCTACCACATCGCCATCACAAGCCCAAGCATGATGCTCAAAGGCACACAGCACCAATGGCTATTTGCTTTCTAAAATAATTATAAAACATGTTAAAACCTTATGTCATTAAAAGGAGAATTCCAAACACACACACACACACACATTCAGATGTGCAGTACATGGAAACCATATGCAGACTTGGCGAAAAGTTTTACACATGATCTTTTATTTTAGAATGTCCAGTGCAGTCTAATGCATCCTACATCATAAACTATATTATTTAAAAAAGTATATGCCCTTAAATACTGACGAGCTAGCAACAGAAAGCTGCATGTTATGTGGTACAAATTCCTTACAGGGGACTTCAGTTTGACTACAGACTTCACAGAGGTTAGAACACATCCATAATAATTCTGACTTATTTATTCTACATTCATATACTACAGGAAGAAAGCAATTCTAGTACTTGATCCCTCACAGAAATCTGGAATCTAGACATGTGATACAAGCTGTTTAAGAATTTAATCTTCTTTGTGGAAGAGGAAAACATTTTCTCAATTACCCTCTCAAAATAATGGCTTTAGTCTCATTAAGACTGCCAGGTTCTATGGTCTCTGTACCACATACTAAACCACAGACATCACAACAGAATCAGTTCTAGGATGTTTAGCAAGGATCTCACTCCACTAAACAGATGATTTATGGAAGACGTCCCACTTCTCGCTCACTGAGGAAGCAGCATCTGCATGACCCCAGGCTGCAATTAAACATGGCATCCCTAAGCAGAGGCTCTATTTGCGGGATAACCATATATCCAACTGAGGAGTGGAGAAAAAGATCACTTGCCAGTCCATAGAGAAACTAATTAGCCTGAGGGTTTCTCCAAACCAAGGGGCTCGATGGCAGGACGGTTTATACAAGGTAGGTTTCTTTGCCCACATCTTAGAAATAAAAGAGCCTCCTTACTCTGGACAAGGACAGACAAAGTAACAGCTTCAGGAAAGGCAAGTCCACATTTGGTCAGGACGCATAGGGTCAAGCATTCATCAGGTGTCTGCCTGATGCTCTGAGACACGAATAGTGATGGAGAGAGAATCGTGATATTACAGATGCCATTTTGGTTCTGTAGAGGAAGAATATTCATCTCGCTGTATATGAAACTGAGAATGTTTGGATGTAAGTTAATTAAGCAAGAGGACAGAGTTCTAAAATAAAATGCAGAGGACTGTACCATGTTCCAGAAAGGCAAGTAGCAATTTGGACTGTCAGAGACAAGCTATACTGTAACAGACATAGCATATTTGGTTTCTAGGCTGGAATTAGGGATAGCTGTTGGATGGCCAAGACATATTTTGATATGATTCGTCTTTTTGTACTTAAAGGAACAAATGTCTCAATTGCTTTGGACACACCAAAGTCTAGAATACAAAAAAAAAAAAAAAAGAGAGAGAAATGTTTATTGAAATGACTTTTCTGTTCAAAGCTGTAATCACCATGCCTGATTAATGGAATCCATGTGTGAAATATGTCAGGCTAAGATCAATGTGGCCATCCCTTCTCAAGATTTATCCATTATCTTGGCACTGAAAGTTTATGTTTATCACATAAAGAACTGAACCTGACCCTAAAGAGAGGGTAATGGAGATTTCTGTGTAAAAGTTAGTGTAGAGACTGATGATTCAGTACTGCTGAATACTGGTGGTGTTGATAGAGAAGAGAATGGATAAATGAACTACATCATTTACATTTATTTTTTTCACATTTAATCTTACATGACAATATATTCAATAGCTGAATATGTACTGCCGCCAAAACTGCATAACGGGGGGGGGGGGGGGTAACAGTCTGGCATGAGATACATGTGGGGAGTGCTGGATGGTTGACGATATGAATTCTCTGTCCACAGGAGGTACTACGTTCTCAGCATAAAATCTGCAGGGAAACACATAGGTAGACTAATGGTAGGTGTAACAATTTTAGGTTAGTGCAATAAGGTTCAAACAACTGTGAGCAGCTCTTTAGTACAGTGTAAACCGAAAAAGTGTAAATGGCCTGAAACACAACTACATGGGTTCTCCTGCATAACTGGAAATGTTAGGGTGGTTGCATAAGATTGTAATGTTCCTAAAATTATTTGCCACCCTACACAGACAGAAGTGGGGAAACAGTGGCTGTGAAGTATAAACAGACGTGCCAGGGCATTTTTGGCTTAGCAAATGCAAATATGACCACACGAATAGAGGAAAAAGGCCACTGGAAGGGGAACAGTGGTTAATTCACATGGTCAGTGTAAGAGATTGAAATTTAAGATTGTAGTAAAGATACTGGTCACATTAGTGGGGTTTGTGTGGTGCCGAGTTCTCTCTCCCCCTTTGTTACAGGAAGAGGAGTGCAACCTTCAAAAAACATTAAAGAATAATGTGATTAAATATTATACAAAAATAAATAAAAGAAGATGTGAGGCACAAACACTAAATATCATCTCAACATGTATGAAAACTCTATGGGGTTAGATCGAGTCAAAAAAGTTGAGGTATACGTTAAGCAGAAGTTGACTCTAGAAAGAGATGACAAGGTAAAATCAGTATAAATTTGTTTGTGTGTCTTTCGGCTTTTCCTGGTCCGCTAATGATTGGTAGGGGATTTTTACGTACCAGGTTACCAGCCCTGACGCACAACCTTCAACGAAGGCACGCCCCATTCACGTATGCCTCCACACAGTAGACGCTCAAGCTGAGAATCGAACGGGACAACGTCTTGCTATGAGGCGACAACGCTACCGCAGCACTATAAATACTTCAAAATTTTTTTCTTAATATGAATTCTTGATTATGTTACTGGTGGACAAAGAGAGAATGAACACAGAGCTCTGTCACAAGATACTGTATATCCAGGAAAACAACTAGCAATAGCAAGCTGAGAAAAAGAGTTGGATGTTAAGTACATTGCATGGTCCAAAGGTCATTAAACAGTACAATGACATTTTAGAAAGTTCTATAGGGTGACAGGATAGAGGACAATCAACATCGCCCACCCACAAAGCTTCACTTTGTATTTAGTGCAAGAGATGAAGAAATATATTTTTGCTACTTTACAGGGAAAATGCACTACAAAATATTTGAAATAAGCACATTGCTTTAACTCAACAGACATGCTGTCCATACACAAAAGTAAGATAAACTGAGTACTTCATCAAAGAAGGAAAGGTGGGCTCTGATAATCCTGCTAGTAATACTGTTTAGGATGATAAAAAAAATGCACAAATGGAATCACAGAGGTAAAGGCAGGAAAATAAAAAACTATATTCTAGAACAGCCTACAGGGGACGTATCTGACATGCTACACAGGCAAAATTATCTTGAGACTGCATGTTTCTGAAGTTGTCCTTGTACTGTTAAATACAAAACTGTTTAAACAACTTGACAATGGATCTAAAACACAAAATGTGAACAATTCTACATACTTACCATCTGAAGAGAAACTGGATTTGTAGGATGCTGAGGAGAAAGTGAAGGTGTAGAAGTAGGCAAACGATCATTAAATACAGTAGTAGACTGAGGCTGGGAACCTACCAGGAATAAATACAAAAAAACTGAAAATTTGTATCTGCATGAAAGAGTGGGAAAAAAAGATGATTAACACAGCATTTAAGAGGATGCAGTGCATTTACTTACCATGTTCTGGAGCAGTGCAGCAGGTCTTAGAATGATCAACACTGATCACTGGAAGCTGCCCATTTATAAATGCCATCTGTGTTTGGACAGGCTCTGAAAGACCATAGCAAGACATTGGTGAGGCATGGCCATGTGGAACACAGACTGCATTAACAGGCAGAGCTTCTCTGGAGGTGGGGGAACTTTTTTCTTTCACCACTGATGAAGGTGCCACTTTTAACCCTAAAGCAAAAATACAAAGGATAAAAGGTTCTGCATTTGTGAAGTTTAATTTTCCATACCTAAACATATAGCTTAAAATGGTTTCCAGATATAAAGAAATCAGAAATTTGATTACAGAGCACCTTCCAAGAAAGTGATAAAGAAAGCAAACCTAGTATCAAAACAAATACAAAAGTCAAGTTAAAATCAAACTTATCTTTTGGGAGCATGCATTGTTCGGCCACGTCATTACTAAGGAATTATGTATACTTTCTTAAAACAGGTCAACATATTTCTTTTCTCTTTGCATTCCAAGAGGACTCAGCCCGATGGCTTCTCTACCTGCACCCAACTGGCCAATTTATTCAGCACTCACAAGAGCCAGGGAGTCCTGGGCAAACAGGAGCCCTACAGGTCATTCATTCCTGCCCAGGAATATCCCATGATGGCATCCTCTCAATTCTGTGCAGCTTTGCTGCTCCTTGAGAGTAACCTACCCTCTCCCGATGCAGCATCCCCTGTAACATTTCTTGAAAGCTCTGCTACAGTCGCCCCAGGGAAAGTATGCCTTTACATGTTGAATTCTCTCATGGTATAAATATTCAGTGCAGCGTGGGCTCAGCAGACTAGAGTTCCATGGCTTAGACACCTAATGCACTGGCTAGGTGTTACCCATGTGGGGAAGCTAGAATTGTCTCCCTCCTTCAGGATGGGTGAAGCCAGCAATTACCACTCACTCACCCTCTACTGCTAGCTCCTACAAATGCTAGAGCTGCTATTCGAACTTAGGACGCCTGCAATACAGTTGGGTCTTCATCTCTCTACACAACAAAGCAGTTCTAGCCTTACATTCATATGGTCTAAAACTCAGTAGCATAAAATAATGCATCAAAAAGAATACACAGCTTAAGGGGAGGCAAAAGCAATAAAAAGGTGGAAAGAACCCAGACACAATCATACATGACAACACAGATGTAAATAAGTAATGTGAAAAAGCAGCAAGGCAGATCAGTGGGATACTAGAAGGTATGACAACAGGAACCACCACTAGAAAACAAAAATGGTATCCCTCTTTACAGAGCTGCACTAATACCACATTGTAGTGTGCAGTTCTGAGAACCTGACTTTCAAAAGGGTAAAACAGGGGCAGCTCAAAGAATGGCAAAGAAATAGTGCATGGTCATTACTAGAAGTCATATAAAGAGATCCGATGACCTTTGTATGTTCAGTCTTGAAAAAAGGTCAGAAAGTGGATAAGACAGAAGCATCTGAATGCTTCAGAGGAGCTTACAGAACCCAAGTTGGATTCCATATTTCAAAAAGATATGCATAACAGCAGGAAGACAACTTAAAAGACAAAGTGGACAACAAAGAGTACACTTTTTTTCACATGAAGGGATGTAAATGGAAGAACTTTCTTAAGGTCATAACTGAGAGAGAATAATCGACTGAAAATAAAGCATTTTTAGGAGAAGTGAGGAAGTTTAGTTATGCAGGATCTCCGACTTACAGAAGGAAGGAACTACTGAATTAGGCAAGATTCCTCATTTACTTCAAAAACTATGCTCCTATGATGCTATTTTTGTAGCATCCAATGATAGGGGCACTTCAGAATTAAAAAAAGTACCAAATGAATATCAGAGGAAATGGAAAAGCTAGTTAAGGTATGTGCGTTATGTATATGAGAATTTGGCATCATCACAATTCCAAGTCAAGCAAATACTACCCTATCCTATCACCTATTCTAAATCAATTTAAAAAAGTTATGGGCACTTATTGCAACCCTAGATCTCAGAGTACAGCTCTAGCTACAGGAATCAACAGAAGTTATGTTGGAAACATTAAGGCCATTCAGAAATTTAAATCTTCCAAGTTACTCACTCCGCCCTCTATTATATAATGCACTGCCTACTCCTCTCTCTTCAATTCTGGACCAAGAGAAACTTGTAGCCTTAAAAAAAAACAGTTGAGTATAAGGCAGAGAGGATGGAATGAGGGCTGTCTCATACAGTTAGATCTCTAAACACAGGTCTAGCATTGTGATAATTACCCGCAACTTTTGTATCCGATACCATAGTGCTCTAGCCACAGAAAATGACAGGAGACAACTCCCAGTTTACAATCCCAGGTGGCTGCCCTAAAAGAATATAGCTTTGATTATTGTATTTGTAAAGGATGATATAGACCTGTAACTACTGCTCAGCTTAAAATGAGATACAAAGGTACTCGGGTGCAAGTGAGATCAACAGGTGCTGCACATATAAAATCTAAAGTTAAACTTTTGGAAATATCACACTACCTGTAGCAAAAACATAAAAGGGAGACCCAATTATTATGGGCTGCTCCAAATAGAAAACCTTTACCATTTTCAAGACTGCCGAGTCTGAGGAGATGAAAGGGCAGAAACGACCCTGTTTGAGAAGACTGTTGGCTGAGTTATCAGTGGAAGTGAAGTAACTAAGGTGTCGAGACTTAGCACATGGCGATACAGACTGATCTTGCCAGAAGAGGAATGAGAAATATCTGATGTGAAGCTGGTTAGATACAAACATCCAGAAGAAAGGGCTGAAACTCTGCCAAACAGCCTATTAGTGAACTTCGCATTGTAGCTCACCTCTTGAACACATTTTATCAAAAGCTATGGAGGAAGTCTACAAAAGTCCCCAAAGCCACGGTCTTAACAGGGCATTTTGAATCTTTCCACTGGAATCAGGAGAAAGTACTTGTGACAATCGATAATGATTAAGAAGGTAAACAGATTGCAAACCAGATATCTCCATTTCCTGACATTACTCTACAGAAGCTAAGCCTATCTACTAAGCAGCTGGTTTTTGCAGGGCTGTTCCACTTTTCATGATGACTCAATCTCACAATTTCACAGCCTCTCTGCACATGGAGCAAGTTCCACTTGCTTGTTGATATACCAAAAAATGCCATACTGTCCAAATAAAATTAAATATGATGAAAGATGGACAGACTCCTGCAGTGACAGTTAAGAACAAAAGCACTGCTTATTTCCAGGCAAGTGAGACTAAATCAGACCACTGTCATCCCTGGGTCATCTTCTCCCTCATAGTGCCCCACAACCTGAGGGTGCAGGCATCTGTACTAAGACTGAACAAAGGAAGATTCCCAAACTTCCCTTCAAAAGCTGGCTATAGCAGATCACCATACCATGCAAGTCTTGCAGACCTGTTGCTTCCAAATGGTCTTTTTTCTGAGACTACTGCACCCAAAGTAACCACTGTAGGACTCCATAATGATATCTGGCATGAGGTACAATGGCAATGGAAGCAACCATTAACCCCCAGCCCTGAGGAACATACTACCTGTGGGAAAGTGGCAACCAAAAAGTACAATATACACTATTTTCAGAATACTTCAAATTCTCACTAGGAGAAACAATTTTATTTATTTTGTTAACAAGGTAAATGTACTAGGTACAAGTGCTTTTTTTCATGGACAACCGAAATCCAGGGTAACAGAATGAAGCTTGTTAAACAACTCACACCCTTCATGTTTCCACTAAACATTCATACTAATCTGATACCTAGGGGAACAGCCCTTCAAACGTCAACACCCAAGCTGGTAGCAGCTGACACTCTGTAAATTCACTGTATTTTATTCAATTATTTGCACTATGCTGACTGGGTTAGTCCTAATAGTACAACAATGTCTTTGTTATGGGAGACCCAACTGACCAAGAGAAATCTGGCCAAGGCACATGGGAAATTCTTTTTGACAGAGGGTGCTGTACAGCACACTCAAGTCAGAGAATGAAGGAGGAGAATCCTAAGCCAGATACAGTAATGGAATCATAAAATGAAACAAATGCTATGATACAGAAGAGAAAAGATGATGGGCAGATGATTTAAGTTAATAGTAAAAGTTTTCCTGATGAAAAGGTGATTATGATTATTTCAGAGGTGGATGTGCAGAACACTGCTGGTAAAACTTGAAACGGGAGGGAAGGACGACTATGAAATAACCTTGCCTAACTCAGAAGCTGATCAAGTGTCTTTTCTGTGATTTTTCTCATGTAGTACTTTCAGATGGTAATGAAGGGTGTGCTGGGTTACTGTGAAAGAAAGAGCTGTGGTGTGAGAAGTATGTATACACTAACTCTACACCAGGAAGGAGAAGGAGCTAAGAGATTACTCTATGCTGCAGTAATGACTGGAAAAAGATGGAATATTGACAAAGATGTGTCAGGGGAGGGATTAAGCAATGCAAAATCCTGGAAGATTATGACTATATGCAAAATATAACTGGGAAGAAATTCCATACTTTCACCCTTAGCTCTGGGCAGCCTTTGTTTAGGGCCATGTTGTTAGTCCACTGGTCTTTAATGCAGGACATCTTAAACCACTAATTCATTTTGATTCTAAGCCCTTCACTGACATAATGCTCATGAAAGCAGAGTTGACTGTAAAGTTTTAGAGTAACTGTATTCTAAAGATAACAATATGGAGCACAAGTAGAAATTACTTTTATTCTTTTTTTTTTTTTTTTGGTCTGGCAGCATTCTGGCCATTAAGCCTCCCACTGATGAAACTGCCCACTCATTTGTTCGGGTCAAGAGCATCAACTATTGAAGCTAAGTTTTCTCTCATACCTGGAGGTGAGGATTGCAGTACCAGGAGTGGTGTCATCATCCTGAAGGGGGTTTGGGATTTTTCCTTGCCTAAAATCTCCTCCTTCAGTATGCTAGAGTATACATACATCAGGCTTAGGTGGACACTGACAACTGCTTGCTCAGGCTGGTGGCGATTCCTCTCGGCTGTTTCCTTCCCTGCCAGCGTAATGCAAGTAAATGCTTAATGAAGAAGTGACTGACCTTGGGACACCAGGGCCATATCAGGACTGTATTCTTCTACACCACCAGTGCAGACATGCAGTGAAAGTATAAAAGCGTTAACACAACTGTAAAGAAAAGGAAGATAATAGTTTTACAGTTTAGAACTGATGCTGGGAATGCTGAGGGTATTTATTTATCCTTCTGGGGCAGTGGAAACTATTGTGGACAAAGTTGCTTGATCCAAAGTGGGGTATGCAATGGGAGATGGGAGACTATGCCGGATTCAAAACGGGAAAATAATAGTGATGTATTTGAAAGTTTTTTTTTTTCTTCAGGGGGTACTTTGCATTATTCAATGCAAACTAAACCTTGTGGTGAAAATGGTGCATTTAATCCAACAATGTGAAATATGATCACATGAACAGAGTGAGGAAAGGGGGACATTCTAACGCCACAAGAAAGTCATACTGCAGACTGTGTGGAAGAAAGGAACACTTCTGCTTTGACTAATTTTCAGGAAGAGGGAAAACAGATGAAAAAGTATAAGTGTAGAAGACTGAAAGTGAAACAGAAAGAGGTAAGACACAATCTATAAGCAACAATACAATGGTGCTACTCAATATGTATGGGAAGTAGAGCGAGGAGGACAGATACAGGAAGGGCAATGCTGTTAGTACAGCCCAAATGGAAAATAAATATAAACGTTTTATTTTAGCTATTAAGAATTAGCAAGAGAAAGCAAAGATAACTAGAGAGGCAAAATCTAGCAAATACCAAATAAGTCAGTATAAATGACAGAAAAACATTTAAAAAACATTAAAACATGGAAGTCTATAGCTGCAGGATAAAATAAAGATGTGTGGTTTGAATATAGGCAATATTAAGTCACCAATAAGGAGAATACTGGTGGTAAAATAAATTAGTACAACTGAGTATGACATGTTGGGTGTGCGCGATGTCTGGTTAACTATTGTTGGTCACGTAAATGAAATACAGGTAATGATTAGGCAGAATGGAGAGTAATAAATTAAAAAATGTGCTAAAATATTACATAACTGCACACTGTAAGAGAAATGTATAGTAACTGATTCAGTAAGTAAAGAAAGGTGTTAAGAGTGGTATGCAGGTATGCTGAAACTAACCCATCAGGCAAAAGAGCATTGTTTGAGAGAATTAAAGTGAGTGCGTTGGTTCACAAGTATTATATGGATGGGGATATTAATGGAATTAAGAAAAAATAAAAGGAAACAAAAAACAGTGTGAGGACATTTATAGAAGAGAAGTGGATATTTATACATAGTAGAGAAAAAGTATACAAATAGACAGGGGCAACACATGTCAAACAGATTATGTGATTCGCACACCTTATGCTAGAGACAAATAATACAAATATTGATGTAACCTTTTCTGATCTTCTGGTATATGTGGAAAAATTCAGTGAAAATACCACTGAGTAAGGGGACAAAAATGTTTAATCTTCTTCTTCTTTCGGCTTTTCCTGGTTAGGGGTCGCCACAGTGGATCACCTGTCCGCTCATGATTGGCAGTGGTGTTTTACAGTGTAGAGTTGCCAGCCTAGCGCCCAACCTTCCACAGAAGGCGCACACACACACACCTAGGAACAATTTAGAGTATCCAATCCACCTACAGCAGGTCTTTGGGATGCGGGAGGAAACCGGAGCACCCGGAGGAAACCCACACAACCACAGGGAGGACATGCAGACTCTACACAGAAGACTATTTTAAAAAAAATATGCAGTCAATGACAGTGCATTTAGAAATGCAATCATGACATGTAAAGGCAGTGTAAAATATCAATGACAGTGCATTTAGAAATGTAATCATGACATGTAAAGGCAGTGTAAAATATATATTTTCTTGTATCACCCCAAATGCAAGTAAAAGCATACATTAAACAATAGGAAGAGAATGGAGAGTAAAAAGGAGAAGGAAATTCAGGCAGAAATACAGAGCAGAACGTCACAGAAGAGGAGATGTTTTGTTTTTTATATGAAGACAGAGAGAAAGTAAAAGGGAGATGAGAAGAAATTAATCCATTATTGGGTACAAAAGCCAAGAAAGAAGCATCTGTAATGGACTGGTTTAAAGTATTTTCAAAGAAATATTTGTAGGCCTCAGGATGAAGTTATGGAGACAGTAAAGTATGTTAAGAATATGTATGGAGAAACAAGTTATGAAATGAAAAGTTATTTCTGGAAGCCAGACTGAAAAAAATAATTTATGAATAAGAAAATTTCATTAAAGAAACTTCAATAACTGAACTGGAATTGGCACTAGCAAAATTAAACAGATATGACTAGTATAAAACTGACAAAGGAACAAACGTTTATTTCATTAAAGGTGCTACATGACTAGCGGGTAGAAGGAACATGGGAACTAAGAGCATTATAAACAATAACAAAATCTATACAGAAAATGGGGATAGCACAGATTTAGAGAACTACAAACAATGTATTGTGTTAAAATGGTTATCCAATTTCTGATGAAGATTTTACAAGGGTTTCTCGCGTGAAACAATATAATAGAGAATGAAATTTACTGCAAAAAAGAGGGCATTAGGAAATTAATATCTAAAATGGAAGTGGTGGGTTATACAAAGAGAAAAGGATACTGAGCTGTGCTATAAAGACACTATTCAATAAAGTCAGTCATGAAATAATATGGGTTGTTTTGTATGGCTCTAGTAGGAAGTTTATTCAGTGGTTAAGAAAATCATATCATGGCAAGAGAACAGTTCCATTAAAAAAATGGTTATATGGTTATGTTCAGAAATAAGTAAAAATAAATGAGGACTGCAACAGGGATGCTCTCAGTGGGGAGTCATTTACCTTGTCAGTGAGAGGAGTCATTTAATAACTGAAAGATAAAAAAAGGGAAAGGTAACACATGGACAATGTGACTTTAGAAACACTTTGCCCCAATTTAGGCTTTGAGAATAAAATAAAAAGCTGACTTGTTTTTCTGATTTCCTTAGTATTATGTAAACAGAATCTGAATTGACAGTGAATATCCACCAAGTGCATGATATATTCACCTTTGACAGAAACATTTGGAAAGGAAACTACTAAGTTAATAGTCTGATTAAGTAAACTTCCTGAAGCCACCTTAAGTAGAAAATTAGGGATAGCTCAAAGGGACAATCTGTCCTTGTGAAAGATCAAGCAGGAAGTTTTGCATGAAAAGCCATGT
The DNA here is from genome assembly GCF_019279795.1 of Protopterus annectens. Classification (NCBI taxonomy): domain Eukaryota; kingdom Metazoa; phylum Chordata; order Ceratodontiformes; family Protopteridae; genus Protopterus; species Protopterus annectens. The sequence goes on from NC_056737.1 coordinate 1,358,339,523, forward strand.
ATCTCTGAAATTCTTGTGAGAGAGGCGATATCCACAAGAAAAATAGTTTTCCAAGGCAAAACCTCAAATCCACAGAGGCCACAGGCTGATGGTCAAATTTTACAAACATTAAAAAAAAAAAAAAAAAAAAAAGAAGTTATGTCTTACCATAATGTTCCATCTGTGTTGTCGATCTTCACTAATCCTTGACTGTGGGCTCAGTTCCGCCTTCCAAACCTCTTGAGCTAGGCACTAACCATGATGCTCCTCTGAAATTACCTCTGATCGAGTTTGCCAAAGACAGTAACAGACAGATAATGAAATAAAAGACATACCAAATCTGATTCCATATAAAGAAACTAGTCTTCTGGTAGATTCTGTCCACTAAGAGTCTTGGGTAGGGGGTAGAAAGGGGTAATGTCAAGGATTAGTAAAGATCGACAACACAGATGCAATGTTATGGTAAGACATAACTTCTTTATCTGATGTTGTCAATCTTCAGGTAATCCTTGAGTGTGGGACAGAGTCCCTAGCTACCTGAATCTTGGGAGGTCTCACAGAAGGATATTCTGGAGGACCACTGAACTCAAAGATGCACGTCCTCTAGAGACCTGGTCCAATTTGTAATGAGTGATAAAGATATGAGCAGATGCCCATGTAGCTGCTGTACAAATGTCATCTAAGGAAGCTTGGGCATGAAACACTGCGGAAGCAGCTACAGCTCTTGTGGAATGAGCTTTTATACAACGTGGTGATTGAAGTCTCTTTGAAGTAAAAGTAAAAGTCTCTCCAAAGCAAATAACACAGCATCAAAGGGACCAGACGGTGTCCCGGTCTGCGTCCTACATGAACTCCAAGAAGAGCTAAACCCAAACATAAAACTGCTGTTCAATCTCAGCCTTACTACAGGATATGTACCCAAAGAGTGGCTGGTCCCTCTCCACAAAGGTGGTGCCTCAATGTATCCTGGAAACTATCGCCCCATAAGCCTGACTAGCTTGGTCTGCAAAGCTATGGAAAGGATCATCATCAACCTCATAAATAAAGATATTGGGGACCTACAGACACTGGATCCTACCCAGTTCGGCTTTGTTAAGGGCAGATCCTGCCTCTTAAACCTGGTCGATTTCTCTGAAACAGTCACCAAGGCCATTGACGAGGGGAAGGTGGTCCGCACAGCCTACCTGGACCTCGCAAAAGCCTTCGATACAATACCCCACTCGGGCATTATAGATAAGCTCACCAGCTTAAATATAAACCCCTATGTCACTAGATGGGTTGCAAACTGGCTCAAGGACAAAACCCACATGGTTAGAATTGCTGGAGCAATGTCAGACTCCAAACCAGTTACAAGAGGCGTCCCACAAGGCTCAGTCCTGGGACCTCTCTTGTTCGGTATATATTTCGGGTACAGGCCAACACGGAAGGACTGTGGCTGACCAAGTTCGTAGATGACTGCAAACTGGGTGCCATAATCGACTCTCCAGTCGACACAAACATCCTCCAAAAGGGCCTCATAGAAACAGACAACTGGTGCCAGAGCCATGGCCTCAAGCTAAACGCCAAAAAGTGTATAGTCATCCCCTTTGGCAAAACAAAGTGCCACAAATTACCACATAGGTGGTAATCCATTAAGTACAGAAGAAGTAATTAGGGACCTGGGGACCCAAGTTGATAGCAATCTCTCATTTGATGACCATGTGGCCAAAGTGGTTAGAAAAACATTTTATATAGCCCACCTAATCATGAAGGGATTCACATCTAGATCAGGTGAGGTCATCGTGCCTCTTTACTCATCCCTCATCAGGCCCATAATTGAGTACAATGCCCCTTTTGGGATGTACCTTACCAGACACCTGCAGCAACTGGAAAGACCCCAAAAGTACCTCACCAAGAGGATCAAAGGGCTCAAACAGATGCCATATGCTGCCCGGTTAAAGAAACTCCAGCTCTACTCAGTGGCATACCGCCTGCACAGAGGCGATCTGTGCCTGACGATAAAGCCATGTCCAACCCGAATTAATGGACATGCTGCACCTCAGAAAATCCAAATCCCATCGAACTCTGCCGAGAGACTTGAACCTCAGCACTGAAATAAATAGGACATGCTGGAGGGACAGATTCATAACCCAGAGGCTCCCTTCACTCTGGAATAAAATCCCAGTCCAGGTTAGGCAGAGTCCCTCATGGACTCTCTTCAAGAGGAATCTTGATGAGTGGATGCGAGATCGTAGGTTTACCCCGGGTATCACTTCTGTGTCACTGTACAGAGGCACAGTACACTAACCTCGAAAAAGGGCATAGCAAAATTAATTTAAAATGGGTGGCGAAAACCAAACACACTCTGGCTAGGCTTATAAATGCCCTAGGGCAGACAGCCTAGTATGAACCTATGAACCCAAGTAAAAACAAAAATAATGCAATCTCTAAGCCATTTAGCTAATGTAACCTTAGAAACTGTGTTGCCTTTTCCTCACTTTTGCTAGGTAACCAACAACTGGTCAGATTTCCTGATATCTTTTGTTCTGTGAAGGTAAAACCGTAACTGTCTATGGACAGCTAATAAGTGCAGGTAGTATTCGCCCCTATTGGAGAAATTAGGAAAAAAGACTGGTAGGTGTAAGGTTTGATTGATGTTGGATTCCAAAAAAAAGGAAGGATTAGTTCTGAGAGAAACCCTTTCTTTGCGAAATATTAGACGGGGGGGGTTGAGGTTTGCAGGACAAGGCTTGAATTTCTGATACTCTTCGGGCCGAAGTAGTTCCTATTAGAAATACTGTTTTCCTGGTCAAAAATTTTAATTTACTGGTAGCCGAAGATTCAAAAGGAGGTAATGTGAGGCAGTGAAGGATCAAGGGTAAATCCCATGGGACACATGGTTCTCCTTGAGTGTTCCTTTTAAAAAGGCCATACACAGTTTATGGGAAATGAGAGCAGACCCATCAAAACCAACATGAAAGCTGGATATCACAGCCAGGTGTACTCTAATGGTGGAAGCTAAAGAACCAGACTGAAAGAAAAGACAAAAATTATAGAACCTTATCCACAGGAACTGCATAAGGGTCAAAATCCTTGTCAGGAGCCCATCTGGCAAATTTTTCCCCGTTTACTACTGTACAATTTTCTAGTTGAAGGCTTGTGATGAGCTATAATGATTTGTGGGACAGATATAAGAGAAGAAAGCCTGGCAATTATGGGAATTGGAGAAGCCACCCAGTGAGCTTGAGATGCTGGAGATTCAGATGAACCATTCCTTCTGGGAGAGATAGTAGATCTGGAGAGGAGTCCAGAATCCAAGGTTTCCAAAGTAGAGGATTCCAAAGGAAGGGAAACCATACTTGTCAAGGCCAAAACAGGGCAATGAGGATTATTATGTTCTTCGACCTCTTGGCTTTCTTTAGAAACTGAGATCTCAGAGGAGTCGGAGGAAAGGCATACAGAAGACTGGAGGGGCCAATCATGGAGAACAGTGTTCTCTGGGTGACTCCCCTGGAGGGGGATTAGGGCAAAGTAATTGCTGCACTAGTTCAGGGGGGGATGCAAATAGCCCGCAGCAAGGTTGCCCCCAGTGCTGGAAAATACCTTCCACCACTGACTGACTGAGAGACCACATGATAGGCATCAGGATAGATCTGCTCAGTTTCTCCGCTATCACGTTGGAGCTCCCTGGAATGTGCATTGCTGTTAGAAAGCAGTTGGAAGAAATCGTACATGCCAAACTCTGAGGACTTCTCAACAAAGTGGCTAAGATTTGGTTCCCCCTTCTTTGTTGGTGCACCAGACTACCAACATGTTGCCCGTCTGAATTGCCACTATTCCCAAGGGGATGAGATGTTGTAATGCTTGCAACGCTAATAGCACCGCCTTCATCTCTAGAACATTGATGTGCAAATTGGCATCCGTCTGTCCTTCCCAGATAATGCCCTCCCCCACCCTACCTGGGAAGAGTCTGTGGCCACTATGACTTGGGGATGCAAAAGGAGAAATGGACAGCTTGAAAGGATCTCACTGGACTGAATCCATCATAACAGGTCTTGTCACAATGATTGGTGATCAGGATGTGATAGGACATAGAATGATTCGCTAATGACCACTGGGAGGCTAGAAGCCATTGAAGAATTTGCATGTGATACCTGGCTAAGAGAATTACGGTAATAGAGGCAGCCATGGACCCTAGAGCTTGCAGAATGAGCTTCACTGAAACACTTCTGTTCTGGATAATGTGATTTATTTGTGTTTGGATTTTCTGGAATTTTTCTAACAGGACTGAAGCTATTCCAGTTATGGTGTTCAATTGGGGTCTGATAAATTCCAACTGCTGTGTGGGATCTAGATGCGACATTTCATAATTTATTGCAATGCCTAAGGTAGTGCAAAGATGGAGGGTGTAACCTCTTGCCCTTAGGAATTGATGCCTGGTTGTAGCAGTAAGGAACTAGTTGTCAAAATAAGGAAAAGCTCAATACCCTAACAGCCTGAGATGAGCTGCTACCACTGCCATGCATTTGGTAAACACCCTGGGGGCTGTGGTGAGACCAAAGAGTAGTGCTCTGAACTGATAAGGACTGGCTCCCAGATAGATGCACAAGAATCTTCTGGAGCATTTGTTCATGTTTATGTGGTAATATGCATCCTGAAGATCTACTGAGCACATCCAATCGTCTTTTTCCGAAAATGGAAGGTTTGACTGAACCTAGACCATCTAGAACTTGGTTTGTTGAACCGACTTGTTGAAGTGGCTGAGATCCAAGATGGGTCTCCAGTCCCCCATCTCTCTGGGCACTAAAACGAATCTCGAGTACAATCTGGATCCTTTCTGGTCTGGGGAGACTTCTTGGATGACTCTTTGTCAAAACTGTGCCCAAAAAGAAAACCAGCACTCAGGAATGAAGGTAACAGGCTGCAGTCACTAAAAATGATTGTTTAATAAACTTCAAGTGGTTTCGTCAGAACAAACCTGAATTCAACAGAATCTAGTTATAACATACAAAATCAGGCTTTTAAAACCCCCAATTAAACAACACCCATTTTAAAAGGAAAACAACATAACCTTTTAAAACTTTAAAACATACTGTGTTTTATACTTTATAAGATAGAAGTCTAAAAGTATTGGCTATTGAAATACATTCATTTAGCCCAGGGAACACATTAGCACATATTCTGAGTTGCCATAAAGTCTTCCTCTCCTCAATTAAATCCTCCCAAGGTCCACCTGTAGGATTCCCAAGGTCCACCTGTAGGATTCCTTACCACAGTGTCCAACTCATAAAAGACAAAGCTATGCTCAGGGTATTTTTCTATATGTTTATACAGAGAGCTATTTGTGTCCATCTTTCTAATACTTGCCATGCCAATATATTCTCTCTCTAAATGTTTGTTGGGTCTTCCCCACATAAAAACATTGGCACCACCCTGGTGTTGTAATTACACTGAAAGGAAGCAAAAGTGTTAGTTCCATCAACCTGAACCTTGTCAGCCTCCAGAATATGCTAGCATTATCCACAACTGCATTTGAACGTACCCCTCTTTCTACTAGTAGAAACCAGTCGGTCTTCCTTCCCTTCAAGCAAATTCTTAATGGCTCTACCTTTCCTATACACAATAATTAGTCTTGCTCCAATAACCCGACCAGTCCCTTCAAAGCAAGAAAAAAACCTACCAATATTTCCTCAATATACCAATAACCTCATGTTCCCGAGTAAGAGCAGTAATACAGGAACAAGAGTATTCATTAGTTCCTAGTGTAACCTGATCCTTAACCACTTAATTTCGAGCAGTACCTAAAAGTGGAAACAACTCACCAACCTCTCTCATGGGTAACACTCCCTGATGTACCTCAAAAATCCCCTAGCTATAAACATCGCCTTCAGTTTATTAAATTCCTCCACCAGCAAACAGTCGTCAGATATCATATGGGCCAACCTAATATAATGCCCCTTAACAATACCCCTGTTCTACTTGTCAGGATGGTTACTGTCATAGTGCAAAAGGTTGTTAGAATAGGCAGGTTTTCTATAAATATTGCTAACCAGCCTATGCCTACAGTAATTCTTACTTAAACAAACATCCAAAATAGTTGGTAGCATCTCTATTATAGTAATAGGTAAACTCCAAAAAATCCGTAGTGGTGTTCAAATAATCAATAAACACATGGGCCTCATTTTCATTAGTCCCATGCTATAAAGATGTCATCCAAAAATTGCAAGTGTAATTTCCAAGGAACAGGTATAAACTTTTCAAACAGGTTTTTCTTCTCCCATTGTAAAAAGTACCACATTGGCAGATAACGAGCACAAGAGGCCCCCATTGCCGCACCCTTGGTTTGATGAAAATACTGCCCATCAATGTACACACAATTGTTCATCAACGCAATTTCCATAAGGGAGGATAAAACAATGACTTTATTGTTACTAAGCAATCCTGTTTCATGCAAAAATTCACTGAACCATTCTAGTCCCACATTGTGGGAAATAACAGGTTCTGACGAAAGCGCTTAATCAAGTTTATTAAAATTTTTTTTTTAGTGACTGCAACCTGTTACCTTCATTCCTGAGTGCTGTTTTTGTTTTTTTTACTCTTGTCAAGCAGTTTTTTGGATTTCTGAAACTGCTGCCTCCCTGTGAATGTGTGGAACATCTGGGAGTCTTTTTTTATATTTTTGGATTGGTTATAAGGGGAATGACAAAACCTCTGGAAATTATCCTCTGCACCCATTTGTCCAAAGTCACTTGTAGCCAGGCAGATTGGTGCAGGGAGATAAATGCCCCGACTGCCTTTAGAGGAATGCAATCAGGCCTCTGTTCAGGAATGGTGGTAAGAGTTACCAGAGAAGGAATCCCTGGACCCCTGTTTCTGTGGGCCACTTCTGCCTCTGGAATGGTGTCTTCTGTTGTTACCTCCCCCTCTGCCCCAGGAGAAGTCTTTGCTGTGCGAGTCCTGGAAAGATCATTGGGACTTTTTGAACCATAGCCTCCCACTTCTCTGGTTCCTAGAGTAGGGCCGTTGAGGAGTGGAGAAGCATATGTCCATGGCAGTGAGAGTCTTCCCATCTTTCTCACATCTAGCTAGTGTGTCCTTCACTTTAGGTCCAAACAGGGATGATCCGTTAAACAAAAATTTAAATGGCTCCACAAAATTATACAAGCACATCCAGGTATGGCTTCTGATGGCTACGTCTGAACCTACTGCTCTTGGCCCTTCAGCTGCGTGAGTGGCAAGCCTCATGGACAAGTTGACTATCGATGCAAGGGTGGCGAGCTGAGAGGCAACAGTACCTCAAACCCCTTCAGCTACTGCTCCTGCAAGAGTATCAGAAAGCTCTTTGATTTGATCTCTCTGTAGTCTAGTGAAGGGCGCCATATAAATCAAAGACCTGAGAACAAGGGTCGATGAAGCGTAAATGTGCTTCCAAATCTATCCATTTTCCTAGACTCCTTGTTAGGATATGGATAGTAGAACTCTCTTCCGCAAGTTCCTTCGTTGTGGCTGCAGCTATCACTATGGCATCAAATGGGACACCCTTGGCTTACTGCTGTTCATCCTTAGGAGCAGATAAAACTAACACGTCTCTTGGGAATCGATTCATTGGAGTCTGGAATCCTTCAGGGCTGCTGTGTGATAAGTTTGAGAAGTTTGTCAGTGGGCAGAGAGCTCCAAGAAGTAGAGGGCTGGGCACGAAAAGCCTCCAGGTAAACTGATCCCTCCAAGGAAGGCTGAAGGGAGGTACAGCCACCCCTCTAGTTTTAGGATTTCAAGGATGTCCCCAAAGGAATCATTGGGGGCGACTTAGGGGAAACTTCCCTTCATCAAAATCGGTGACCTCCGTGAATGACTCTTCAGGGGAGTCCAAGTGCTTCCTCTTGCACTTTATCTTCGCAGATACTTTCTCAATGGGATGGTCCAGGGAATTACCCTAAGAGGAAACCATCAACGTTGGTCGTTCCTGAGGCTTTGGTGCCCCCTGTCTTAGGGATGAGACTGAAGGGAGTTCCAGTCGAGGGGACAGGGATGATGCTTGGCCCGACAGGGGAGGCAAGGATGTGTTCACAATGGACAAGGCCTTCGCCATGATCTGAGAGGCTGGCCCTCCGTAGAGGGATGGGAGCCTGGAACCAAAATAGACTTCTTTGGAACAGTGGTCCCACCCCGTACGGAGGTAGCCGCCTCCGAAGCAGAAGACTGAGTCAGACTTACGAATGCAGAGGCACCGAGAGGCATTGGCAGCTCCGAAATAATTGACACCGAACTCTGCCCCTCGGAACCAGCAATGAAGCCTCGACCCTAGGAGGACTCCTGTTCTGATAAACCAGAGGAATTCAAGGTGATCTTCAGTTCTGGAGAAGTTCTAGCCTGTGTCGAAACAATCGGAGCCAAGGGTCACTGCCAGGGACTTCAAAGGCTCAACAGAAATTTGAAGAGGAAACTGTCGATGCCAATAAAGGAGCGGTTCCAGTCCCAAGTTGGCTTGGAACCAAAGGAGGATGCAATCCACTCACTGTCAGGAGCTAATTGACCAGTCTCCTCAGTGGGAGCTTCTGGTGAGGTCTCGGAAGAGCAGGGATCGCCCAATGGGGCTTCCTGAGGCTCTGGGTCTCTACACTTTTGTGGAATCTGTGATGAAGTAGTAGACACTGGCACTTTAGGGGGAGAAGCTGCTGATCCTGATGAAGAGGTTGCCCGAGGGGACAATGCTCTCCTCATGGCATTGAAGGCCCCCCGGCTCCAATGCAAAGGAACATCTGGATCTGAAGATACAGTCAATTCCCTCAGCACCAAGACGGTAGGCTCCGAGTCAGAGGTAGGAGCCGAACTCATCCATGCCGAAGCCCCAAGAAGCAAAGTCAGACCTGAAAGATAGATTCAATTATCCTCTCCAGACCCGACTGAAGATGGTCGGCTCCTAGACTCTTCAGTCGGCACAGAAGCAGTCTGAGAAGTTGAATCCGACAGTCCTGGAGCAGGTCTCGGTACTGACAGCTCCACCAACATCAGCTCCAAGCACCCCAGCTCTGAAACCTCCATTCGGACTGGAGGAGGAACAGATATGGGGGAGGAGGGCTAGATGGTTCCGAAGCCTGAAGGGTCAGCCCTGACAAAAGCTTGGCCAGCACTGGTGTCTGCAGTAACTTCTGCACCACACGATCCACATCCATGTCTGAATGGCTTCTTGAGGACAGAGAGGATGGAACCGAAGAAGCTACAGATCATAAAATTGGAGATTTCAAAATAGGAGATACCGGCTCCAATACTGGCTCCTCATATTAATAACCGTCGGCTTCAAAGTCAGTGACGCCAAGGTTGAAAGTCTGTTAGATTTTGACTTACTGGATGACTGAGACTTTGTTGGCTTCGGCAATCCAGTAGTGGAAGACGTTTTTGAAGGTTTAGACGGCTTGGTATGAGCAGTATGACCTTGCTCCAACAATTCCTGAAAGGAAGATTTACTCAAGCCCCAGACAATCAACTTGTTATTCCTTTCTTGTAATACTCGGGAACTAAATGAGTGACATATGGAGCATATTTCCTGTAAATGTAATGCCCCTAAACCACACACACTGTGTGTCCATCAGTACTGGACATTTTCTGTCCACATTTAGGGCATTTCTTAAACCCTGATTTAGACTGCTTAGACTCCTTCTCTTTATCTTGAGACATCTTCAACCAATCACACAAACACTCAGTAAACAGCTCTCTAATTTAAACAAGCTTATAACAAAAAAGTTAGCCTTCTAACAAACAGGCTAAAATAAAAAATATTAATAACACACAATACTATGTTGTTGTTTGTCTTTCGGCTTTTCCCAGTAAGGGGTCACCCCAGCGGAACTCGGTCCGCTAATGATTGGCAGTAGATTTTTACGAAACGCCGAGGTGCCAGCGCGACACCCAACCTTCAACGAAGGCACGCCCAATTACGCACGCATGTCTTTCGAACGCTACCCAACTGCGGGGAGGACATGCAGACTCCACACAGAAGGCACTCCCAAGCCCAGCCGAGAATCGAATGGGAGAACCTCTTGCTGTGAGGTAACAACGCTACTGCCGTAAAACTATGAGAGATTTAAATATCTATAAATTCACTCAAACAGGCCACAAAGAACTAATAGCTAACTAACAATATAGCAATTTAAGGAATTTTAAGAGAAAAAAAATAAACTTTCACTGGCCAGAGCTGGTCTGTTGCAGCAAATGAGATCTGAGGGAAGCACCAGTGCTTCATGGGATGGGGAGCAGGCCCATGCTGGTTGAAGACCTCGAAGCTTTTTGCATTTTGCCAATGGATCCAAATACCAAAACATCAGGCATCTGCTAGAAAAGCTGAAGATGAAGAGAATCACTTTTTTCAACACATGACAATGGCAAGCATACACAAAATCAACTTTTCCCTAACAGATTTGTTTGGTGTAAACTTTTTATATCCACTGCACACACACACATACGTACATACATACATACATACGTACATATGTATATATATATATATAGATATATATATATAAAAATGCTGACACCAAAGAAATGAAGAGGCAGACTTAATAGAATACCTAAATCTATAACATAGAATAAGAAAATATGAATCTATTTAATTTAGAGACATAAGTCTAGTTGGATCCACCAAGCAGCTTTTGGACCCATAAGTTGGCTCAGACACTAAGAATACACAAAGTACCACTATGGGACAGCAGCAATAGTGTTTGCAGCCTAAGCAAGTTTTATATGCCAAGCAATCCTAACACTTGTGATGTACGCCCATTAGTTCATGCAGCCAAAGTTTAATTACACCAGATCATTGACTGTGGCTCTGAAGATAAATGGTTCACTGACAATAAGAGATAAAGAGAAGCAACTAAATAGTAGAACCAAAGCACTTTCTACTGTTTAAAATACAAACTTTAATGCCATATAAAACAAAACAAGGTGAGCGCTTTCACAATGTATGCATTGCTTCATCAGACCATTCCATAGTCAAACCAACATCCTCTGTTTAGTACTCAGATGCATAGACAATAAACCAATCACGTTCACCATTACATCAAGCAATCAGGTAAAATCAATTAGCAATTATTCAATAGCATGCTCGTCATTTAATATTCAAATACATACACAATTTATCTTAAAACAAAAACATTAAAAACATATTAAAACATATTGTGACAAAAGAGGTTACTGCCACCGCAGCTAGCTGGAATTTTGTAAATAATTATAGGCCATTTGTGAATATCAAACTAATTTATATAAGATGCTTGTGTTACAAATGTATTAGAACTGTATGCCATATGTATCAAACACCTCTGTACAGATGTTGTTGAAAAGGTACTTGGAAAGTGCCTGTGCTTAAAATGTATCCAATGTGCCCTACTGCAAGAGAACAGAAATGTACATGCACTATTGTAACAGTTTACATGCATATGTTAACAGAGGAAACTGGAAGGTTAACCCCAGTCCATCAAACTTTAGAAAAATATCTGAAATTAAATCACTTTATACACTAAGCCATGAAGAGGCTATCCGAAAGGTTTCAATGCAGCTAGAGACACAAAGTCTGCACTAGGAAGCTTTCTGTATCATCTTTTGGGGTGAACTAATTGCTGCTTTGGAAGCACTGAGGAATGGCAACTGTTTTATGACTTCCAGCACCTGCCAAAGATCTGAACAAAAGCCCTTGCCTGGGTATTTTTATAGGTAGATGCTAAATACTGCCAGCTTCCAGCAGTGGGGATTTGCATGAGAACTACAAGTCAGAGGGCCAGAAATTATGTAATTCTGTAAGCTCTCCCAGCAGTAATATTTTAGATGTTATTTTGAGAAGTCCCTTAGTGAGACAGTGCATTCTGTATTTGGTCTTGGATCTGACAAGAACCATTCACCACATCATCTGCCTTTCTCTAATGAAGTACGTTTCTAGGGAATAGTATAATTCTCTTAGATTCAGTCAGGAATATAGTATAGCTTAGTTTAGATGTTTTTCTTTATGTGTGTCAGCCTGTATTGCAATATTTTAAATATTTTCTATGGTTTTGAATTCTGATGTCACTGAGAATATATATTTAGTATTGTCTTGTTCTTTTACTATTTATTATTAAATATATGTAAACCTTTCAGTGTGGCTGATCTGTGCAGAGATATTTAAGCTTTGAGAGTACTTGCATATTTTTTGAATACACTGTGTGGGCCACTCCTAATAGCCTTGCTCTTGGTCAAATACCATTTGTATTAATATTATTATTACGAAGTAGGATTAGACATCCTTTGTTAAGGGCCCTAAAGCAGCTGATAAGGAGTGACTGGTGGCACTGAAAACTACCTTATAGTCTGGGCAGAAAGGGGCATAGCTAGTAAACTTGAGCCAGCCTTTCCCAGGTGTGTGCGTGTGTGTGTAAATCAAACCTCAAGAGTGTACATCAGCTACTTGGGCAGGGACATGAATAAGCGGTTGGATAGAGAGGGTGCTGGAGGTCTTGGCTTGGTCACTCAGCTGAGATCTCAACTCTATAGCTGTGCCAGTGGGGAGTCTTATCAGGGATCTGGAGGAAGAAGAGAAACCAGCCCCAGACTGAATGTGGTCACTGTGTGCTCTTTAGGGAAATTGCACTTGATGCAGTGAGCTGTATCTGAAAATAGTGTGTGTGTACCGGTTATCCTCTCAGTGAACGTCCCCTCTATTGTCAGTGGTGAGGACTGAGGCTCCTTGATTACTGGTTGGCAGTGGTGGATCGTCACACATATTATTCACATAAAATTCATACATAATAAAACATATCTAACAGCACAATCCCCTTGCTTTTAAGAACGGTTTTAAAGGCATCTTACCATTCAAGCCCTTCCCCCAATAACTTTCAGTTTAATTATCCATCTGGCCTCAACGATTTCAGTGTTATTCCTAATGTTATCCTTCCATAGACTTTCCAAGATGATCTCTATAACCATGAACTTAAAAGTATGTGTTTTATTATTTTCCATAACATGCTTAGATAACGCATTGTTCACAGAACTTATCTTTATATATCAACGATGCTCTCTAATGCAGTCTCTCAGTGGTCTGTTTTACCAATATAAAATGAACTACAAACTTGACATGTCACAAAATAGACATCATGACATGTACTACAATCAGTTGACACCTTAACTCTAAATAACTGACCAGTGTATGATGTGCACACTCAGTTGAAGTATTAATATGCACACAACTACAGGAGCGGCAAGGTCTCATACCTACTTCTGTATAATTTATAACATTAAAATTATCTTTAGGATAGTGTAACATCCTTTTAATATTTCTTTTATTCTTATATCTGAACCTCACTGTTTCCCCAAAAAGTTCTTTAATGCCTGGATCAGTCAATAACTGCCAGTGCTTCCTAATAATATCTGTTATAGTATTAACATCACTAGTATAGAAAATCAACATACTAATGATGTTACTACATGATGTCTGTTTCTTCTTTTATTTGTTTTACTAACATCTTGTAATGAAAAGTAAGGTCTAGCTACACTTTCACGCAAAGGTATAAGTTGCTCCATGGTAGCATCAATTTCAGGTGCTTTATAAACTCTCTCCTTAAAACTAACCTTTAAATCATGAATCACCTTCTTAAATTTAACATCACAACCATTAAGCCTTGAAGTTCTCATACCTTACCCCTCATTACTTTCCAGAAAACATACCAGAGGTACATACTCTGCCTGTGAAGGTACGTACTCCTATAACATGTTTTCATCACCCAATCTAATTATGGCAACATCAGTGAACAATGAGAGCACTCAGGACTGTGTGGTGCATATGGCTCAAACTGGATGTGATGTGAGAAGAAAAACTGCTTCCAGTAATGTTAATCCTGTCAGGCAGGTTTTTCTAAGTTTCCCCCTACCTATCGATCAGGAGCCTGTAAGGGTCAGCAACCGTTCATGCTGTTGAAGCAGAACGAAACAAAACATCCTGTTCAGCATAATGATCGCAGGTTACCAAAGGCAGCGTAATAGCAGTAAGAATTTTACAAGCTACCCACATCTTAGAAATCACGTTTCTTGATCTAATCATATGAACCAAGGTGTAGGGAATAGTTGCTAATGAGTCCTCCTGAGAACTGTGTGTGCGTGTATGTATGTATATCCACTTGTACACATGCTCAGTAAGACACGTTTGTAGTCTTAAACAGGAAATACTGAATAGTTACCTCTTTCTTTCTGTCCATCTGAAACAGATATATTTTTCCTACTGACTTTTCTTTTTGTACTTGATGTTTTGGTAACTGCATTCTTGGGTTTCGTTTTCATAGAAATTTCTCTGACAGTTTTCTGGGGAACAGATTTTGCTCCTGCAAACAGTTTAAAATTAAATATCACTAAAAATGAATACAGAAAATAACGAAAACAAAACAGTGCAATAAAATGGAACATACCAGTGGATTCATTCTGCAAAATATCTTGCAACAAAGCTGCACATTTGTCAAGTCCTTTATGTATAACTGTAACCTGCATGAAGAAAATAGTTCAACTTATAATTTTTCCAGAATTCAGCACTTAAAATATGCATCTTAAAATCGGTAATCAAACTATGAGAATGTGTTTTATTACCATATGATTATAATTAAGTAATTATCAATTTACTTCTTACCTTAAAATGTAAGCTATAGTGCTCACATTTTATATAAATTCAAACAAAACAACAAACATATTAGTAGGTAGAGCTAGTAAACAAAGAAATATCTGATAAAGCAGAGTGTAAGCCAAATCTTTTTCTGTGGAAGTACTACACTATTGCAATAGTGTCCTAAAGTAACTATTTTCATGAGAAGCTCTTTTATAATCCAATGAATTACAGCTAGGTCGCAGATCATAACCAGTTTGTTATATAATTGAGAAACAGACTTCAAGAAATTAACTTCATCAGTCAATGTCAGTACAAATGTCCTGAAATCCATTTTTCATACATATAAACTAGTTGTGAACAGCAACTTATAATATTTTGTAGTGCAAGTAGTTATGTTGACAAATACTGTAACTGTCAAGTAGTTGGCAGAGAGGATTAAGGTTCCAAATAGTTAATCTGCCTCCTGTACCAAATATAATACATTGTTTGATTTTTTTAATCTCCATTTACCTACTGTCTGACTCTGAGCAAGTCACTTAACTAGACAATGCTCCTATGTCACCCCTGAAAAGGAAGGGACGCTTATGGCCAGTGGGCTTAACTGGTTTAGAAATGTATAAAATAAATTAAAAAGTGGTGTGGATGTCTTTTTTTTTTTTTTTTTCGCTTCCCCTATGAGACGTTGATAAATCACCTGTTCTGTCTCAATCTTTCAGTTACAACTAATCAAGACTTATATTTCTTCTAAGTCTAGCTACTCTACTTGCCAACATTTTGTTCAAGAACTGCCCCCCTGCTGCTTCCAATAACACCTGTAAAAAAGAAAAAAATATTCACAACAGTCATAGGTTTTCAAATTTATCTCCACTACCGCCAAGTATAATTCATAATGCTACTCATACCATATACCTTGCTGAATGCATCTATTGTTAGTCCTTTTAGGAACACAGATCCACTCAATGTTTGGGCACAAGAATACATGAACACACCTAAGATTTTAAGAAGCAATCAAATAATGCTTTGACCAACTACTAGCAATCAGTCTTTCAAAACATTTAATTTTCATTTTGCCTATGCAAATACATCCTCATTGCCAGGATGCAAATGAGGGCAGGAACCACCTGCCATGGCTATCTGAATGATACCATCTGGACACCTCTTACCCCCTTCTACAAATAACCAGTATGGGGGAATAATCACCTCAAATTCTGTTGGGAAAGGCTTGACAGTAGGCATGAGGGCAAAAGTAAATGGCCAAGTTTAATGCAGCCTGACAACTGCCTACAAAGATGAAATTTAGACACCATTCAACATAACCTGGGTTTGGCAAATGAAACAAAGTTGGTAATCATTGCATAATGTTCTGGTTCTGTCAGAAAAGAATCGGAGTTGCCTGCAAACATCCAAATGGTGAACAAGGTACTTCCCTTAGCTGGAATAGTTTGGGAAGAAAACTGGAGGACAGATACTGTAATTAAAAATGGTCTCCTAGTCAACCTCTGTCCAATGCTTAAAGGGGTGAAGTGATACGATTTCTATAAAAAAAAAAAAAAAAGGTGTTTTCACTGAAAAACAATCTTCTTCTTTTGGCTTTTCCCGGTTAGGGGTCGCCACAGAGGATCACCTGTCCACTCATGATTGGCAGTGGAGTTTTTTATGGTGTCGAGTTGCCAGCCCGGCGCCCAACCTTCCACAGAAGGCACACACTCACGCCTATGGGCGATTTAGAGTGTCCGATTCACCTATAGCATGTCTTTGGGATGTGGAAGGAAACCGGAGCACCCAGAGGAAACCTACACGACCACAGGGAGGACATGCAGACTCCACACAGAAGGCACCCCAGCAGAGGATCGAACTGGAGAAACACTTGCTGTGAGGTGGCAACGCTAACCGCTGCACCACCATGGCCACCCTATTCACTGAAAAACAATAAACTCAGAAATTATCCAGGGGAAGATAATTCACCAAGAAAAACAATTACAGAACAGGTAGTACTTCACATCCATACAGGAAGCAGGTTCAAACAGAGGAACAGTAACGCTTTCCAACATGAAGTAGAGTCCCATGGTGGAAAAAAGATTCTGAAGAGGTTACGAAGGAAAGTTTGTTTTATGAAGGCTTATGGATTTGAAGGGAAGCCAGAACAGTCTAGTTATAAGTGAAAATTGGAAGTAGCCACAAAATGGACTATGATGGAAGAAAGTACAGCTATGTAAGAACTTCTTGTAACATTTGATGTCCTACTGATCACTGTTACAGTATTCCAATACTGATGGGTTATCTTTCTGAAGTAATCCGACATCCAGCCAGCATACCAAAGCAAAAACCTTCCCTGTGGTCAAATATCTGATGTATGACCCAAATCCATGGGAGTAAGGGTGCCTAAACAGATAGTCTTAGGATCTTAACACTCATACATCTGAGCCAGGACACAAGAAGACACCCAAGGAAAAAAGTATCACATAAAAATAAGTTTAGCTACGAGGAGCAGAGCTGGGAACTGGTCCCCCCTTGGTCTACAGAGAATAGAGATAGACATATGAACAAGCAAATGGGGAAATTGGAATGTAATAATGTGACAGTGATCAGTTGGACATCTACTGTTTCTGCAAGTTCTCACACAACTATACTACGTTCTTACTTAGATCAGTATTGCTGTGTTCCAGTACTGACTGGTGAGATTCCCAAAGCTTAATTAGAAAGGGTGAT